>NC_090935.1:1342818697-1343151513 GCF_040938575.1 Ambystoma mexicanum
TTACAGGTTGCATAGCAGATAGCCGCAAAATCTGAATACATAGGTTACAATTTTATCCCACCACCCTTATTGGCTACCACCTATAGAACATGCTATTACCCCCTATTGTCCCTGGTCCGATTGGCCACACCTTATCTAAACCCATTCCCCTAAACACATGGGCCGCTAAATTGTTACTATTAAATCCAAGTACGGGATTGGTTACTAAAATATTGACACACTAATGATATGATATGATATGGCATTTGTAACGCGCCTATGCACAAGTGTTTCAATAAATCGTGACCGTCACGTGATGTGCACCCCTCCAAACAGAAATGTTCAAAGTAAACTGGCGAGGCCAACTCTGCTTTGATAAGACAATAGGCCTTTTTTCATTATACCAGAAACCTCAGCACACACACACGTTTCACCCCCGAAATTGAACTAAATTTATTGGCATCACTTCTGCTCCTCCAATCCCAAATCACAGAACATTCCAGACACGGCTCCCCCCTTATCTCCTTCAATCTCTAGGTGCACATTAATGACGTGACAGGGGCGCTACTCTTGAATCTGAATTTCATGGATATATTTGCTTTAGTTATGTGTCTACTTGTAATTCAAATGGAATTACCGCTCCTTAGGTGAGGGCAGTAGTGCTCTAAATCTCCGTGTTGGCATCACAGAACCTTATGCCTTATTCTCATGGGTTTGTCCTTCAAAGGGCACATCCCTTCCTGCTTCTACCCACAGCTAACATTCCATTCCCACCAAGTTCAGGCCCTGCAGCTGGATAAAATGATAATTTATCTGTGCACAGCAGGTGTTTCTGACCTCAGCTTCTCTCCTGGGGAACCGAAAAGGGGATTTGTTTTTGGGACTGAACTAAACAGAGTCACAGCTTCACATCAGGGCCTGTGTCTGTTCTTTACTAGCCCTAAATCCATATATACCATGTTAACATGCTGACCTCGCTTCTACCACAGTACCTTTCTGACTCCATCTTTTACCTGCTTCAGCTCTTTCCACACACCTCACTAAAAACATAATTTAGGATACAACAACTAAACACAGTGCCTATAATACTGCCCTATCTATGACCTCTGCAACCGCAACATTAATACAGCTGTTGCTCCTTCTGTGTTGCAACTCCTTCTGTGTTACAATATGTGAGAATCTAATACGTCTCAAAACTAACTAGAAGTGATATGTGTGCCTTCTGCCGTGCCAACCCCACCCTGCTCACACGATGATATGAGCTAATAGGTTTTATTTATCAGCCTGAACCTTTCTGCCTGGCTGGGACGTTGTAGGTGCTTCCCAACATTCCCCCCTTTAGTTAATACTCCATTAACTAACCCTGCTGGCTTCTATCTTCTATAGTAATCATCTTTGGGCACCCACTCCCTACACACATGACATAAACTCTCCCCTCTCAGGCATATTCTTCGGGAGTACTTGTCATAAAGCAGCACTCCCCAACTCCTGCTAAATCAACCCAGTGGTCCACATAGGTCTCTGGGTTGGCTGGGGGTGTGGTCAAGTTACCCGGGAGCCCAAAATACTGCTCTCTTTTCAACATCCTTGGTTTTACGCTCCCATCTATCAGTCTGGGTATACTTGTGTTTTGTGAGAGGAGGAGCTCCACCTGTTGATATTGACACCATCATTGTTGCACTCATCGGCAGGGTCTTCATACAACATCTCAGTAATTGTATGGCTATTTGTAACCATGATGGAGCCCATGAAAACATTGTATCAAACCAATCATCAGCATTTACTCTTGCTTCTTTCTCCATGGAAATCCTCAAATCATGACGGGCACCTATCACATGGGTCAATGACCCATTGTCCGCATCATTTTGGGGTATGTATGTGCAACAAGACAAGATCATTTTCTTGCACACTCCCCCTTCCATTGCTATGAGCAAATCCAGAACATATCTGTTCTGGAGGGTCATAAGCCTAATTGCACGTAATTCAGTCTTTATTGAGTTAAGACCCTGCTTCATCTGGTTCACCAACTGAAGCATCTCCCACATGGTGATCTGCAGCCACTTGGCATAGGATGCAGTCTGAATACCTGGCACCAGGAGAGAGGTAGAACAAGTTTCAGTGTTAGTAAACAATGTGTACTGATCTGGGATCGCCTTCAATTTATCAGACAAGCCTTTGTATAAATAATTGGATCGTTTCTGGTGACAAAGCCTTGGCGAGCAGTGGGTATGCTTGTCAGGTGGGGGCTTAGTTGTTTCTGGGGACAGCGCATTTATAAAAGTCAAATGGGCATCAGGAACTACCAGAACTGCTGAGAGCAAGGTGGTCAGTGAACATACACCCCTCCATGATGGCGGGAGGTGTAGGTATGTGTATTGTCCACACACACAATAGACATGGTCTGGTCAGGGATGAAAAGTGTTTTATTATAACAAATGTTTGTGCTTAGAAGTGCCATTTCCTCTGAAGCATAAGAAATACTCTGCTGGCCTCTGTACTTTTGCTTTCATCTCGCTTAACTCGATTCATGACAATTTTGGAACATAATTGCCCCATGTCCTACAACAGTTCTTATTGAAGTGTGCCACTACATCTTCCAAAAACCCAGTAAGCCCCTTGCGGCAAAGCCTACTACTCCTGAACCCATATCTCGTTGGAAATCAATGCTCCTTTAATCTTTAGCAACTGTCTTATTTTACAACAGGCTTGTTCTTCCTTCTTGGCACATTTTTTATCATCTCTGTCCATTATTACTGCTTGGTCCGTGTGCCTTTAGAAAAGACGTTGTACTCTGCACATGAACAGGTGTAGTAAACATTGAGCTACAAGAGGCAGCATTTCTTGTGGTATAAACAACTGGGGTGCGCCCATCGCATGAGGTATAACATAGCATACATAGCAGCTCTCGTTTGGCCTCTCCCTCTATACTTCGCACATGTGATTAAACCACTTTTTTCTGAATCACAGTGGTGCACATCCACCACAGTATATAGTAGTACCCCTTTATACTGATTATATTCGATGTCCACCTCATTTCCCCTCCTTGTTTATGTCATCCCAAAAGATGCATCTGTTTCATTTTCTTAATTTCCATACCCCCTTTATAGGTTCTAACCATATAAAATAACCACACAAAAACACTATACCCACTCCAAAAAGAAAACAACATATACAACATAGCATATATATTGCACAATGCTTGCAGTGTTGAACCTGCAGAGGGATAGAAAACCAGAAAAAAACAGCAGAAAAATCCAAACCTTTGATTATAGTACAAGGATTGACCAATTGTAGCATCATAAAGGAAAGTGCTGCAAAGTATACTTTAATATTACTCAGTAACTTTTTCATTCGTGCAAGAAGGTGGAGCAGTGCTTTCCGAACATCAGATAAGTGGACCCAGTACCGCAACTCCTTCACCTGAACTGCAAATGGTGTTGCAAAGATAACAGTGAAGGTTGCTAGAAACGTTGATATTCCCAGTGCCGGACGAAATTCCTGATGAACACTTGGTCCTAAGAGTTGGGTTGGTGGTAAGTTTGCAGGATCCTCTGACGACGCCTCAGCTGTTTCTTATCTTCTAGGAGCAATCTGGCGAGACAACATCTTTATACTTTTTGTTAGCTCCCACAAATACCCATGGATCTCCTCCCACAATACACCTGCTGCCCTGTGAGCATCTGCTGCTTATGCATGTAGGTGTGAGGGGTGTGTGTATTCATCTCCCCGTCACTATCTCGTGCAATTGGTGATCTTTGCTTGGCTGCATTCTCAGGCTAAGCAAAGCCAGAGGGAGACAGTGCAGCCAATTCCTCCCTAACGTAGTACATATTTTCTACAGTTTACTCTTAAACAGTCTGTTACATTTCTCTATGATCCTGATCGCTTGAAGGATGTGTGATGAATCCAATGGAGTTATCACAGATTCCCCGGTGGTGACCTCCTCCCAAATATCCAGGGCACAGCCACCGCTACCTGTTCCTGAACCTGGGGATGGTTTTATGAGGGAGGATCACATGGAAGGAGACAACTACTGGGGAGATGTTTTGACTCCATTGACCAAGACGCGGTATCCCCCCTTTCCCACGAGGAAGATCCTCTGATACCCGAGTTATTAATGACCTATTGTCCTTCTAGTCAGACCTCCAGCTTGCCGCAAATACCCACAACCCACAATTATCACCTTTTGTTTCTAATGTGCCTTTAAAATGAAATCCCTAAGAAAAACCATTTAAGAGTTAAAAGTCCAATGACATCCATGGACTCCAACTCCCATAATCACTCAGTTACTGAGACGAGGAGGAAGATGAAGGTGTTTGTGCAAAGTAACAGGTGCTCGAAATACAACATGCACGTTAGTTGTTTTTCCAAGCCTCCAGTGTGCGGCACATTTAAATATGGCAACCATACTGTCAAGTCAAGCAGTGCAGGAGGAGACATTGCTGTCCATGCTGAAGCTTATGAATGCAAGCTGGTGAAACGGAGAAGACCGCTGGGACAGGAACAGAAGTGCTGCATGTGAGCAAGAAGGGCAGTGGAAAAGCTGGGAGCTGTACATGAGCTCCTGGAGGTTGGGCGGCTTGATGCAACAGTGTTCTCCAGCCCAGGCGAGAAGGAAAGCTGGCCTGTGACCAGAGAGCCATGCAGGATGCTAGAAGAACATCTGCACACTATGAAGTGGAAAGCGGGTGAAGGAATCACACTGCAGATGCGCGAGCAGCATCAGAGACCCTGGAAGGAACTGGCAAGTCTGCCCAAACCAGCTGGGGACCCCAGGATGTTCCTACAAGTGCACCAACAAGTATTTGAATGGTATGAGATTGCTGATGCAGAATACACATGCAGTCAAGGCAAAGTACAAATTCAGCACCCAATCAGAAGAATATTTGAATGCAGACAAGGCAAAGTTCAAAGGCCAAGTTTGGTTGAATGCAGACAAGACAAAGTATAAATTCAACACCCAATAAGAAGAATGTTTGACTGCAGACAAGACAAAATATGAAGGCAACCCCCAATCAAGTATAGATGCATGAGATGACAATGTGGGGAGAGGTTTAAGCAAATGTTACCAAGGACAGATATGCCAAGTACCTCACAGTGTGTGCTGTTGTGGTGTAACAAAAGAACTGTGATAATCAAAGTATTGTGAAATGCATAATTAGGTCCTGGCAGGCGAGTATACCAGGCAGTTGAAATTGTATGAAGATTCCTTTCAGGGGAGCATAACAGGTGATCTGAAAAGTTCACAGCATACTACATAAAGACTGTTACAGAACATATTGTTTAAACAAGAACTTTGTGAGTCCAGTGAAGACACAAAGGAACTGTTAGCTAAAGAGACATTTTTTGGCATCCTATCTAAGAATCCAGGGGAAGGGGCCCAACCTCTGGATCCAAGGGTCTTTAGCTTGGAGCACATTTTCGTTGAAGTCATCTTCATACTTTTGGTTTTCAACACTTTTTGCCAACATAAAGATAAAGATATTTCCTTGCATCTTTTGTTGTTTTTGTTTGTAGTGTGAGGGTCAGAATAGGACGTTTGGACACAACGAAAGCTTTCTTTAATAACTGACATCTGACGCAGATAGCCCCTTAGCTTTAGTTTATAGGTAGGAAAGTTCCTCTTTAGAATAGGGCTACAGAGGTATTTTTCCAACCCCATTTTGTTTAATCAAATGTCTGAGCTTGAGAATATGACACCTTTGTGTCCGGCCTTCATTTGTGACCGCTCACAGGTTATAGATAGAGCACAGTTTGTGCCTTATCCCTAATAAGGATGCTATCTCTTTGATTTATTCATTAAAAAAGTGACCTCACGTAGCCCTCAGCAAGGGAAGACCTTGTGTGCCAGAAGTGTTGCTGCTGATTTTGCATCGGGTTGAGCGCAACAACAATAAGGTAATTGTTGCACTTGTTAAACATGTCCACAAAATCAATGTGGAGTTCCCGCAAGGGTCCAGTTGGATGGAGCAATGTGCCGTGCAACGTCATGAGAGTTTGTCCCATGCTGTAAAGATGACATGTAGTGCAATGTTAAACAAATTCTTTAATGTATTCCTGCAGATTGGGGACAAACCAGTCCTCCTGAACATCTGCTGAAATATGCTGCTCAAAACATGTGCTGGGTAATGCAGGTGCTCAAGAAAAACCATAAGCAATTCCCATGGCATTACTACTTTACCTGTAACATTTTCTCTCCATATCAAATCAGTCAGTGACTGTGGGCACCCCCTTTTAACCCACAGCTCTTTCTCATCCTGGGTGCTTGACCTTGTAACTCAATTATTTGCGTGAGCGGCAGTGTATGGAATTTCTAGGTGTAACTGTTGATTGGCTACCTCAGGACATGCTGTGACATCTTGTTCCCTCTGATACGCTGCTTCTTTGGCGGCTTTATCAGCTGCATCATTACTAAGTGAGACATGGGGCCTCATTCCGAGATTGGAGGCAGTCATGGCACTATTTGCGCCATGACTGCCTCCAATAACGGTACCGGCACCGGTCTCGTTCAATGGGTATTTACCGGTGTAGTCCGACCTTTGCGGGACCGGTAAGTCCCCATTGAAAAAACCATTCCCCATTCCCATTTGAGCCCCCATAGGGCGCAATGGGAATGGGGAAGTAGCTAACAACGGTACCGCAATTTGCGGTACCGTTTTTAGCTCTGAAGTCCCTTAGCGGGTCCCGTCCATAACGCCTAGTAAAACCAGAAGTTGAAGGAGGGACCCACTAAGGGAACTCGTAGTAGGGTGGTAAGGGATTACCGGCACAGGTCTCCTTAACGGTGCCCAGTGGCCCTTACCGCCCTACTCGTAATGAGGCCCATGGTATGAAATGTGGGTTTGGGCGGCACATTTAACCACCACCACTAGTGTCAGGCGGAACAGGGCATACATTCTATCTTTCCAAAAAGACTGAATGCTGCACAGGCATGCCATCTGACCTCCAAAATCCCCTCCTTCTCCATGTGAACAACCCTGAATGTACAGTAGTGGTCACGTACGCGGAATCAGAATATATGGTCACTAAGCATTGTGAGGGGTCAGAGACACAGAGGGATAGTTTACTAAAAGTGTGCCATTTTATTCAAGCAAAAGGGTCAGATAAATGCCTATCTTTCCCTCTCCTAACAAGAATGTCCCCGCCTAGCAAACTAAAACTAAAGAAGGATGACCTAGTGTCCAACAATCTCTGACCCCCATACTAATGCATACAATAAAAAAAACAAGCAAATGTTTGGCAGTTTTCAGTTCAACTAAAACATTGCAAAACATTAAACTCGTACATGTTAGAAAGCATTCCTTGTGAGCAGGGTTGGGCACTGTAAGGATATATATAAGTGGGGATTTTATTGCCAGTATGCAATATCTAAATGCAGGCATTTTTTCAGAACATTTGGTAAAATGTTTTAGCACAGTGTGCTGTTTTGTAATATTAAATGAAGAGGTGCATGTTTTTATAAATTGGATGTTTTCATGTGTGAGATATTGGGGGTGAAAAGGAAATTGCATAACGCATATCGGCCCGACTCTGGGCGATTACCTTTAGTATTGATGGCCATTAGATCGACTCCTGCTAAAGCGACAGGTATCAGTCCTCATGAGGTATTGACAGGAAGGAAAATGGTACTGCCACAACATTTATTATGAATGAGCAGACACTTGTGAGTGCATCTACAGTTCACAAATATGTGGAGGAACTGAGAAAGCATTTACAACATGCATTTGCATTTGTGCAGCGAAATTTGGAAAGAGCTGCTGATAGTGCAAAGTCATACTATGATAAAAAAAAGACATCTGTGAAAGAGTATAAGATAGGTGATCGGGTATATAAGTTTCATTTTGGGAAAGGTAAACATAAAAACTCAAAATTTCTTGAGGCATGGCAAGGTCCCTTTTAAATGATAGATAAAGTGTCCCGGTAGTCTATAAAATATTAAAGACAAAGGGTGAAATGGTGACAGAACCGTTTGTTCATGTTAACCAAATTAAGCCCTGTCATCCGAAGCATGAAGTCAGGAGACTTGAGCAGGTAGAGGCAGGTTAAATGTACTGATTACATGGAAAAGAAAGATGCAGTTAGCTGTTTCATAATGCATGTAACTTAATTACAGAGGGTGGTATAGGTCTCACGCCATGAGATACCAGATATATTGTTTAGTGTGGAGATGAATGCAAATGAAAGTGCCACATTTGGAAAAAGTGTGGTAATATGCATTGATGGAAGGTGCTGAATCAGGTTAAGTTACTATGGTCCACTGTGGTAAAGTATTCTGCATGAAAATTGTTGTGATGTATAATAATGTGTGATGTGAATATTGTTTTTTTTTCTTACATATGCTTAATTGTAGGTATTCCAAAGTAAAAGATCATAATGTTTTGGGCCACATTTTTGTTTTTAGTAAGGTAGTGGAAAGGGTAAAATTGGTATAGTGCTATGTATCTGTTTCTTTTCTATTTGATTTAGAAACGATTAACTGACATCTTGGCAGGGGTCAGAGGTCGCAGGACCGGAGAACGCGAGAGATGACAGATGTCTGGAGTCCACGGGAGGAAGTCCCAGGAAAGCCCCGGACGGGGGCGAAGACCAAGTCTGCAGGACGGAAAATAATGACGATTGCGCCAGCAACATGGATGATGATTACATTGATTATGGTGGGTCTTAAAGCCACAGGAGCACAAGTTATTATTGACCCCGAACCAGCATCTGGTATTGCAGTGGAGGAAGCGCCTGAGTTTATTATGAGTAACAGGCATTTAATTTTTAAAAATGTGTATGTACCCATAAACCCTGACAATTTTATTGAGAGATTTATTAACAAAACTTTATTTACGGCTGATCAGACCAGAGATTGATTAGAATTGAGAAAAGAGGACGTTAAGCAGGCAATAAGAGACATTGTGATGCAATTAGAAAAGACCTTTGTGAATTCAGCAGATATAAAGAAAAGGAGGGGAAAGGGAGGGGCAGTATTGCTGGTGGTCTCTCTGGTGATGTCTGTTATTGGAGCTGTAATAGGTACTACAATGTCTACAGCTAATTCAATTTCAGTAGGCACACTGAGTGCCAAGGCACAGCAATTGACTTATCTGGACATGATCCAAAGGGCTTTGGATGGAATTAGAGGTGGATTGGATGAGCAGGTAACATTTTTCAATGAGACTGTTATTCTGATAAATGAGCAGGCTGAAATTCTGCAACACAGCACGAATGTTATAATTAAACATGACCGTGTGTTAAGTGATATTATGAATATAGTAAATCCTCTTGATAGGTTGTTAACAAATTATATGATAGAGGTTCAAACTGCAATTTCCCAATTAACTCAAGGACATATACCGTTGTACTTTGTTTCGCAGGAAATTGTTCATCAGATGATGGCGAGAATTACTCACAGCGAAATAGAAGAAATGCAAGTTAAAATTGTGTTTGAAATGGGCAGTGCAATGCCCCTATATGTGAATTTAGAAAGAATGGAAATTGAATTCTTGTTATGTATCCCATATATAGCTCCTGAACTTATTTACCAAACTAAGTGTGTGCATAATGTGGGATTTTGGCAAAATGGGAAATACATAAGGATCAAAACTCCAGAGGTGGTGGCATTTCAGTCATGGGAACCTGAGGTTTACTTGATTCCAAATCTGGACACATGTATAAGATTTAAAGAAAAAAATGACATGTGTCCAGGTAAACCATGTGTTCCCGATGCTGAAGATGCTATTTGTGGTTTGAAACCTAATCCAGGTGTGTCAGGGGGCTGTGAAGTGGTTATTACACACTGGTTAAAAATAGGTGGTTGGTCAGCACCTCTTTGAAGAATTATACAATTACCCATTTGAATCATGGGACATTTGTTGTCAAGCAGTTGAAATATAATGTATTTACCTACACGTTCCGAAAGATACAATGGTCTCGGTTGGGGGTTTAACCCTGTTTCATGTTGCAAATGATATTTGGGAAAGCCAAGTGGAAAACATTGAGTTTTTTCAAAGGGACCCGTTCCCGATTGATTCAGATGTAGAATTTTTGTTGAGTCAGAAGGAAAAGCACACCATTAAGATGAATCTGAGGAAAAATAACATCACGGTTAGTAGTCTGGATGTAATGGAGTAGATATGTTTAACTGGGGAACCTGGGTGGAACGCACTATGGTGAGTTTGGCAGTGTCGGTGATGGTGATGGGTGGATGGCTGGTTATTTTATCTATAAAGATGAGAATGTTGATTATACTACTAGCAACAACGGGAAATGAGAGATATCCCATGCGCATACATTTTTAAAAAAAAAGAATTCGGGTTTCCTCCAATTATGGGTTTGTTAGCCAGAATTGTCGGAAAAAGGAGGGTATGTAAGAATATATATATGGGGATTTTATTGACAGTATGCAATATCTAAATGCAGGCAATTTTTCTGAACATTTGGTAAAATGTTTTAGCACAGTGTGCTCTTTTGTCATTTTAAATGAACAGGTGCACGTTTTTATAAATTGGATGTTTTCATGTGTGAGAACTGCATTAGAAATACATAACTAATTAACCTTGTACTAACTGCCTTTACTAATATATTAATTTCAACCCCTCTAAAAGTATTAATGCAGTTTATATGCACAATGAAATACCTTCTATGTTTTTACATGCACGGTTTGATTTCCATGAAGAGATGCACACTCAGTTCATGTGAGCATTTTTTTGTGGAGAGCAGAAATATGCATGCACCAGCAGGAAAGGAAAACAGAAACAACTAGCTACAAACTTAAACAGCTGGCATCTCCCCACACATGCAAAGGAGTTTGGCACTGGGTCTGCAAAGCGGCGAGGTCGTACGGACAAAATCCTGACAACGAGAATTTCAGACTTCACTGGCCTTGGTGAGTTAGTGCCAAGTGAGGAAAATAGAATGATGAATGTGAGTTGATACAATGTAATGGCAGTACAGGGAGTTAAAAAAAATACTGCATGGTTATTTCTCTCTATGTTCAAAGTGCTAAAAAACAAATTTGTTTTTGCAATAGGCCTGTTTGTTATGTTCTCTTTTATATTTTGTAGGTGATGTTGTGATATCGTGTGGTAAAATGTATTGCTGTTTATAATTGTTATAATAATACAAAAAAAACAAAGACTGGGATTTTGGTGTCATTCATGCGTCTGTGAATCATTTCTATACAGGGGAATCACAGGGATTTGATGTTTATAGCAGAGCAGTAACGCATTTACTAATTTATCACTGTAGCTAAAATAGCAAGCAAGGGAAAGTGAATAGATACCTGCAAGGTAGGACGGTGTCTGTAAGTGTTGTGAGTGATTCCTTCTTTGCATGCTGAAAAGAAGGAAGTGTCAGATGAGAGACATAGGGCCTCATTACACGGATGGCGGTAATGGTTAACGGTCACCGTTAATGGTAACGGTGACCGTTAACCATCACCGCCTTACTACGAGGTCCCTTAGCGGGTTGGTGCTTTAACGCCTGCTTTTTGCAGGCGTTAAAAACCAACCCGCTAAGGGACCTTGGTGCTAATTAGGGCACCGCAAAATTGCGGTGCCGTAATTAGCACCTTCCCCATTCCCATTATGCCCTATGGGGCAAAAATGGGAATGGGGAAGGGCAGTGGTGGAAGGGGGAATTACCGCCCCGCTAACCTTGGAATGGGGCGGTAATTCCCCCTTCCACCAAGGCGGTGCCGGTATTTTACCGGCATGGACCAAGGTGCTAATAGCACCTTGGTCCATATGCTAATTCCGCCATCCGTGTAATGAGGCCCATAGATTACTGGATGTACATAAGCCAGTAATACCAGCCACATGTTTAGTAGTTAGGAGGAGTGTCTTCCAGTGATCTCTCAGGGGGGCCTGGATGTGTGGGAGGAATCGCAGGGGGAGCGGCAGTTGGGCTTGCTCCAGGTCTACCCATCTAGGGCGGTCCGAGAGGATTTGCCAGGCATGAATGTGTGCTAGCTGTGCTGCCGCCCTATAAGCCTGCTGGTCCGGAAACAAGGGTGCCGGTAAGCTTACTGGCACTGTTGTTTCCAGACTGGCATATTACCGGTCTGCCTGCCAGAGCCGGTGTGCCCGACAGGTCTGACCTGCCGGGCACAGCAGCCACGGTAGGCAGACGGGTCACGGAAGCACTGGCACCGTTAGCAACAGTGCTGTGCTTCTGTGTCCCCATTCCCATAGAGTCCTTTTGGACTCTATGGGAATGGGGACTTACAATTTACCGGCGCCTGACTTTCCGGGCCACTGGGGTTGTAATCTGCCGGTGGCACCGGGAAGTCAGGCGCCAGTAAATATTTACGGGTCCGGTAAAGTGCGCCAGTGCTACCTATTTACGGTAGCACTGGCGCAGTTACCGCCAGATGGGTAATGAGCCCCAATGTCTTTCTTAGACTTCAAAGTAAATAAGTAATCACAATTATTCTTCCATTGAAATGCTTTTGTCAGGTTAGCATGACTATTACCTATGGTAAAGCAACACTTTGTTCAATGTCTCTTCTTCAACACCTTTTTACCACAAACATATGTTGTTCAATCATCTGGTTCTTTCCTGGTCTACTCGCCTGCCAGGACTAACTCTAAAAGATCCCTTTCCTGGTTCACTCTTCTGCAGGAAGAAAAGTCCTATCGCTACAGTTGGTTTCTTTGGTGTTAATATGGTTTATAGGCCTCACCAATTTGCCATCTCATTAAAGGAGTGCTGCTTCCTTTGCCTTTGTGTTCCTTCTTGACAACCTCTTGGTTGTTGTGGGTTACAGGCTTCCCCAGGTTAACTGTTCACAACTGGAGAATCATTCCCTTCTTGCACTTCCATTTCTTTCAAGTAGCCTCTTGGCTGCTGGCAATGTAGGTTGTACATTTCCCCAAGTTGACTGTTCACAAATGGAGAATGATTCCCTTCTTGCACTTTGTGTTCTCATAAGAGAGAAATTGAACCCTTTTCACTTTCTTATATTTCACCAATTAGGGGTTGAATTAAGCTTTCCTTTACTTCTGGCGGCATCCCCCTTCTTAAGTCCCATTGCTCTCGGTCTCCCTGCAACTTAATTATGGGAGCCGACAATGTCACAAAGTACCCCAGTATCTTCTTGGTGGTGCACCAGTTACCGTGGGCCGTTTCTGCATCCTTCTCTCGGGTGGTGCAGTACAGCAGCACTTTCCGTCAGCGTCTCTGCATCGCTGGGGATCTCTTTGGTTCTTTCACCATCTGGGTCCCTCTCATCAGGAGCCTCCACTACTTTGTTCTCTGTGACCACGGCTCTCCCGGCCTCCTGTCTTCCTCGCAGACAGTGGTTTCTCACCTTTCTGCACTCCAGTCACTTCACACACTCTCTGACCCCAAGCCACAGCCTGGGAGAGTGAAATCTCTCCTGCTCATTCTTCTTCCACTTCTCTGCAGCTAAGTTTCATCTTAATTTTTAAAGGTCCCGCTCCGGTGCCTTGTATCAAAACAACTAGACCGCATGTTTCTTTCAATGGCTCTCTTATTTGTCCCAGTACCACAAGCATTATGGATCCTGAAGTTCATAATGGGTTAAAGTCTATTATGTTCATTTATTCTTTGTGACTGTTGAATGGATGTTATCAGAACAGAGAAATGTGACAGGGTCGATGTGTGACTTAACATTAGGGTTAAGCCTTCCATACAGAACATAATCCTGGCTATTAAAGGATATCAAATTAGTTTTAGGAACTCCCACGGTGTGTAACTTATTCTGTTTAAGGGACTTTTCACAAGAAAATGAATACTGAGTCTCTCCCAAAGGAGTCACCACTTCCTCCTGACAGACATCTCCTCCCATGTTATCCTCCCGCATCATACCACCACCAAGTTTAAGATAAGGTAGCTTTTGCCTTCCCCTGGCCACATGGGAGGACATTTTAGGTTGGGGTGTTGTGATGACTCTGTCAGAAAACGCTTCAGGTCTTGTGGTACCCCCCCAGTTACTCCGTCCTCTCGTAGACAGAAGCGCTTCCCGCTATCGAATAACGGACAGGGGGCGGAGTTGGTTTCTCCACGCATTGGTCGGTGCAGACGTGTTCGTCGGAAACTGCGTTTCCGACGCTTTGTGTGGAAGATGCCTTGGAGGTTACGTCAGTGGGTGCGTTGTCTCCCACCTGATAGTGCACGTACTGGGTCACGTGACCGTCTTGTTGCCGGTAGTTTGGGTACTTAACTATCCGGCGCCATTTACTCGCTGCTTCTGATCGCTTCTTGACAGTGGCTTACCTCTTGCTTGGATTTTGGTATTTTTGACCTTGGATTACGTCTTTGGATACGCTCTCGGATTGTCCTTACTTTGTCTTGGAATATTGGCCTCGGATTGTTTTTTGGATATTCTTGCCTAGTGATTTTGGTTGAGTAGAGTTTGGATCTGGGAGGTTGGGAAACCTCTTGCCTTTTTTCTTATTCCCCCTTCCTCTTCCCTTTCCTCTGTTATCCTGTCCTTCCTCCCTGGGTAGTCTTAGGCGTCCTCGTGCCGGCGGGAATAGGTTTGGTGCTGGACTAGAGACTTCCTGAGCACCCCTTAGGCGTCCTCGTGCCGGCGGGAATAGGCTGGGTACTGGACTAAAGACTGCCTCTGCACTTTGGGATTCTTTTGCCGTCTGGACCGGTGGCGGAGAGACTTCACACGGTTTGCAGCGGAAGACTGGAAGGGGATTCATCAGAAACGACAACATCTAGAGAACCAGGGTAAGAAACCTACCTTCATTACCATTCTCTGTATCTTGCTATCTGGTACTTATTGCATTTTCTTTTCTTATGGTCTCCAGAATCCAACAGTCTAGAGGATATTCTTGTATGAAACACTTCTGGTCTAAACCCGTATCATGCAGGTTAGTCTGTTGATTATTGTTATCCGTGATCAAGAGAGGGCATATTTGGTTGTTAATCAGTTGTAATATTCTGCAGTTGTTGGAAGGTAACTGGATGTCCCATCTGTCGTGAAGCTTGAGGTTCGCACAACTCTACCGAGACCAACGACTCTACATCATCATCTTCCGATCAATTAGTCTCTCAGTCTGTCCTTCTGTACTCCTGAGAGACACATTGATAGGAAGAAATATTTTCTTCACGACGGGTCAACAAGGAGCCGTGCTTAAGGATATCTGACAGAATCAGAAGCCCTTATCATGGAGGTTGTTAATGACCCGTTGGCCGTTTTGGTGCAATTAGTGGCCGACCTACGTGCCGATATGACGGCAGCTCAGGCTGATACCCATCGACGCATTGACGAAATGCAGGCTGGTATCAGGGAAGTGGTTACAGGATCACCGTCTTTGGCCTCCGCCTCTGCTCCAGGTCAGGCAGGGTCTTCAGCCAGACCAGATTCTACGCATGTTTATATGGCCGCTCAGTTCCCGCTTGCTCCCCCTGAAAGGTTTACTGGAGATCCTAAATCCTTCCGGACCTTTATTAACCAATGCAGATTACATTTCTTGTGTCGGCCTACCTCGTTTCCCGATGCAACTACGAAAGCGGCCTTTGTGTTATCGAATCTTGGAGGTATGGCCGCTGTTTGGGCGAATCCTTTGTTGGAGCAGGGCAGTCCGCTATTGTTTGATTGTGATGCATTGATTAGTGCTATGACAAGGGTATTTGATACTCGTTATAAAACTCAGGCCACTGATCTGGAATTGTTAAATCTCCGTCAGGGGGATGCTTCTTTATTGTCTTACTTGGCTAAGTTTAACCAGTTGGTTGCTGAAACCGGTTGGCCGGAAGATAAGAAGGCAGCCTTATTCTATAAAGGGTTGTCTGACTCTTTGAAGGATACTATAGCCACGGTTCCGGTGGTTCCTACCTCCTTCCCCGATTTCTTGGACTTAGTACTCCAGATTAATGCCCGACGGGCCGAAAGAAAAGGGGAGAGGAGAGTAAACCCGGTTAATCCCACCGTTTCCTCAGTTCCTGTTTCTGGTGTTGATGAACCTATGCAAATTGGGGCAGTTAGGGGCCCGTTATCAACTGAGGAAAGAGAAAATCGCAGACGGAACAATTTGTGCTTTTATTGCGGTTCCGCGAATCATCTACTTAGTGCTTGTCCAAAGAGACCCCGCAAGTCGGGAAACGCCAAAGCCCGGCAGTAGAAGGAACCCCTACGCCGAGCTCTCCCATGCAGGGTTCCTTGTTGTCTATGCCCTTTTATGTAAACATTTCTCTAAGTTATGATCAGGTCGCGCCATGGAGTTCTGAGGCTGTCCTAGACTCAGGGGCTACTGGTAACTACATTGATGCCCAATATGTTCTGAAGTGGGGTATTCCCCTTTTGCCAAAGAATGTCCCAGAGGTGGTGAATGCCGTTGACGGTTCTACCCTTCTGTCTGGGCTTGTTACAGAACATACCATACCTTTGCAGTTAACCATTGGGGTTGAGCATTCAGAAACCATCACGTTTGACGTCATTATGGCACCCCAATACAAACTGATTCTGGGTTTACCGTGGCTTAAGCTCCACAATCCGGTCATTAACTGGGGGACCGGGGCTATTACCTTTAGCTCTCAGCAATGTCTTCAGTCATGCAATCCAGCAGGGTCTATGTCTGCAGCTCCTAGTCGGGCTTTGTTGGATTCTGTGGTCACTATTGGAGCAGTTGCTAGCATCGTATTGCCTGTCGAGTACACAAGTTATAAGGATGTTTTTGATAAAGGGAAAGCTGAGAGTTTGCCACCACATCGGCCATACGATTGTCCAATCGATCTCAAACCAAATGCTAAGGTACCATCAGGACGCATTTATTCCCTTACCCAAAAAGAAGAAGTCGTTCTTAAAGAATATCTGGATAAAGCCTTAGAGTTGGGTTTTATTCGACCATCCCATTCTCCATTTGCTTCTCCATTGTTCTTTGTACCCAAGAAGGAGGGTGAATTAAGACCTTGTATTGACTACCGAGAGCTAAATGCAGGTACTATCCGAAATCAGTACCCGATTCCCTTAATATCGGTCTTACTAGATCAGTTAGGGTCTTCAGAATTCTTTACCAAATTGGACCTAAGGGGAGCTTACAACTTAGTCAGGATTCGTCGTGGGGATGAATGGAAAACCGCCTTCAAGACCAGATATGGCTTATTCGAGTATTTGGTAATGCCATTCGGGCTATGTAATGCTCCGGCCACTTTTCAGAATTTCATCAATGATGTTCTTCGAGACATGATCGACAGGTTCGTTATCGTTTACCTAGATGACATACTCATCTACTCCCCATCTATGGAATACCATGTGCGCCATGTTTCGGAAGTCTTACAACGCTTGCGGGATCATCATCTCTTTGTCAAGTTAGAGAAGTGTGTGTTCCATGCAACTCATGTCGAGTTCTTGGGATATGACATCACCAATAAGGGAGTGCAGATGAGTAGTAGTAAGGTTAAAGCCGTTTTGAACTGGCCTATACCTACTACCAGGAAGGAGTTGCAATCGTTTTTGGGGTTTTCCAACTTCTACCGGCGTTTCATTAGACAGTTCTCCTCTATTTCTGCACCTCTCACCGAATTGACCAGCAGCAAGAAACCCTATTTGTGGAATGATAGCGCTCAAACTGCGTTTGATTTCTTAAAGGCTGCGTTCACTACTGCTCCTGTCTTGTTGCATCCTAATGCCAAATATCCTTTCTTTGTCGAAGCAGATGCCTCTGATGTTGCGGTAGGAGCTATTTTGTCCCAGTCTTGCGCTGATACGGGGGATCTACATCCAGTCGCTTATCATTCACGCAAGTTAACGCCCTATGAGCGAAATTATACCGTCACTGAACGGGAATTGTTGGCTGTTAGGGACGCATTTACGGTCTGGCGACATCATCTTCTTGGTACAGAAGTACCAGTCCAGGTATATACTGATCACAGAAACTTGTTGGCCTTGCAGTCCTTGACTTGCACTACTGCGAGACATGCCCGCTGGCATGAGTTCTTTTCTATGTACAACTTTACGTTGACTTATCGCCCAGGTGTTTTACATTCCAAAGCTGACGCTCTGTCCAGAAGTTTTGGGGATTGTGTTTCACGTCCACAGGATGGGTCGTTGTTGTTACCAACACAAGTGGTTTGTAGTTGTATTTTACAGCCTCCTTTGAAGTCGACGCTCCAAACCTGGGTTGATAAAGGTCCTGCGGAATTGGCAGAATATAACATGGATGTTGTGCATGGTCTACCTTACGTCCAGGGTCGTGTCTTTATGCCTGATCAGGAGACCCGGTGTGCGGCTATGGCCTTGTGTCATGACGCTGCTATTGCCGCTCATCCGGGTTCACAGAAAACTCTCGAACTCCTCAAACGTTGGTGCTGGTGGCCCTCTATGCGAAGGGATGTCTCACAATATATATCAACCTGCGCTATTTGTGCCCAATGTAAATCCCATTCTGCGAAACCTATGGGGTTGCTTCAGCCATTGCCAGTACCGGCGAGACCATGGGCTATGATTACGATGGATTTCGTAGTGGAGTTACCTTTGGTCGATGGTTTTGATACCATATGGGTGGTGGTGGACAGTTTTTCGAAAATGTCTTTATTTGTCCCTTGTCAAGGTCTGCCTTCCGCTTCCAAGTTGGCCGAGTTGTTCTTACGACACGTCTTTCGGGTTTTTGGGTTGCCTGAGATCGTGGTTTCTGACAGGGGGTCCCAGTTTACGTCACGTTTTTGGAGGCATCTCATGTTCGCATTGGGTGTGGATGAACGTTGCTCCACAGCGTTCCATCCGCAGACGGATGGTCAAACTGAGCGTGTTAACGCTACGATGGAGCAGTATCTCAGGTGTCTCATCCTTCAATATCAAGAAACCTGGTTAGCTGTTCTTCCCTTAGCGGAATTTGCATATAATAATTCCAGCCATTCGTCTACGGGAACATCTCCATTTTTTGCCATATATGGGCAACATCCACGCACTCTACCTCTTGATTGGAAACTTCCTGCAGATTGCCCGGCAGTGCAGTCTTGCATTAAAGATCTGTCTCTGGTCCATGCCAGGGTTTCGGAACATCTACTACAAGCCCAAGAGCAGGCCAAAAAATATGCTGATCGGAATCGCCGTCCTTCACCCGTTTACGTTCCCGGTTCACGGGTATGGCTTTCCACGAAGAATCTACGTATTCCAGGGCGTCGGTGTCTAATACCACGTTTTGTCGGTCCTTATATTGTCAAGGATGTCTTGAGTCCACTGGTTGTCAGGTTAGACCTGCCGTGTTCCTGGAAGATACATCCTGTTTTTCATGTATCCATGATTAAACCTTGTGTTGATTGTACCAGGATAGTTGCCCCTCCGTCTCCGGTATTGGTCCAAGGGGTGGAAGAATATGAAGTTAATGCTATTCTTGATTCTAAGGTTTCTCGTGGTACCAGATATTTCCTGGTGGACTGGAAAGGTTACGGTCCGGAAGATCGAACATGGGAACCAGAGAGAAATGTGCATGCCCCGTTGTTGGTCTCCCGATTTCTGGCCTCTCGGGGGCATGGGGGTCCTTTGGGGGAGGATACTGTCAGAAAACGCTTCAGGTCTTGTGGTACCCCCCCAGTTACTCCGTCCTCTCGTAGACAGAAGCGCTTCCCGCTATCGAATAACGGACAGGGGGCGGAGTTGGTTTCTCCACGCATTGGTCGGTGCAGACGTGTTCGTCGGAAACTGCGTTTCCGACGCTTTGTGTGGAAGATGCCTTGGAGGTTACGTCAGTGGGTGCGTTGTCTCCCACCTGATAGTGCACGTACTGGGTCACGTGACCGTCTTGTTGCCGGTAGTTTGGGTACTTAACTATCCGGCGCCATTTACTCGCTGCTTCTGATCGCTTCTTGACAGTGGCTTACCTCTTGCTTGGATTTTGGTATTTTTGACCTTGGATTACGTCTTTGGATACGCTCTCGGATTGTCCTTACTTTGTCTTGGAATATTGGCCTCGGATTGTTTTTTGGATATTCTTGCCTAGTGATTTTGGTTGAGTAGAGTTTGGATCTGGGAGGTTGGGAAACCTCTTGCCTTTTTTCTTATTCCCCCTTCCTCTTCCCTTTCCTCTGTTATCCTGTCCTTCCTCCCTGGGTAGTCTTAGGCGTCCTCGTGCCGGCGGGAATAGGTTTGGTGCTGGACTAGAGACTTCCTGAGCACCCCTTAGGCGTCCTCGTGCCGGCGGGAATAGGCTGGGTACTGGACTAAAGACTGCCTCTGCACTTTGGGATTCTTTTGCCGTCTGGACCGGTGGCGGAGAGACTTCACACGGTTTGCAGCGGAAGACTGGAAGGGGATTCATCAGAAACGACAACATCTAGAGAACCAGGGTAAGAAACCTACCTTCATTACCATTCTCTGTATCTTGCTATCTGGTACTTATTGCATTTTCTTTTCTTATGGTCTCCAGAATCCAACAGTCTAGAGGATATTCTTGTATGAAACACTTCTGGTCTAAACCCGTATCATGCAGGTTAGTCTGTTGATTATTGTTATCCGTGATCAAGAGAGGGCATATTTGGTTGTTAATCAGTTGTAATATTCTGCAGTTGTTGGAAGGTAACTGGATGTCCCATCTGTCGTGAAGCTTGAGGTTCGCACAACTCTACCGAGACCAACGACTCTACATCATCATCTTCCGATCAATTAGTCTCTCAGTCTGTCCTTCTGTACTCCCGAGAGACACATTGATAGGAAGAAATATTTTCTTCACGACGGGTCAACAAGGAGCCGTGCTTAAGGATATCTGACAGACTCGCAGGATTCATCACAGCATCCTTGCAATGCTTCTAATGCTTCAATTAATGCAATCAGTTATGCTGCCTGGGCCGTATAATGTGTTAGTAACCTCTTTTGAACTACAACCTCATATTCCACATCCATAAGGCGCACCACTGCTGCACCTGTGTGTCTTTGGCCAGTCTCCTGATCAATCGTCAATGACCCATCACGAAGAGAACTTCTTCAAGTGCATCCTCCCTTGCTCGTATTAAATCATCTTCAGGGCCTTCATTTGTCACACAATCATGCACTTCTTCATCTTGCTGGACAGGTATTGCAATAAATGTAGCAGGGTTTACTCTGCGACACTGCACAATGTGAATGGATGGACTTGACAGAATAACCTCATATGAAGAGGCCCTTTGTGTGGTCAAAGTGGATTTTGATCTCTCAAGAATTGCAAACACTGCGTGCTCTACATATAATTTTACTGAGAAACCCATAGTGATTGCTGAGGATTTTTCAATGCCAAAGGCCTTAGCGGCCAGTGCCTGTTCACAAGGAAATTGGACCTGCATTACTGAATCTAATATACTGCTGTAATATGCTAGGGGTTTGTGTCCCATGGATGTTTGCTGAGCCAACACTGGCCATTAGAATGTGAGAACAAATACAATTCCTTCATGTAATCAGGGATTGCTATTACTGGTGCCTTACTTGAGTATCCTGTTACTTTTCTGTGCGTCTTTGAGTCCCTGCATTAGAGGGAATCAAAAGCGAGGGAAGCTTTCCTCCCCAGGAGGGTGTATGCGGTGGCTGGCGTGCACCAGAGGGCCTCGGGAGCCAAAGGAGCTCCTGTTGCAGATGGCACGGGCTACTGCAGGCTAGGAGAAGCAGTTTGCTGGTTTGCGAGGAGCCACAGAAGCAGGATTCCTGCAAGCAGCAAGGGGATCGGATGGGCATGCCTTATCCGATGAGTTCACAAGTTGGTAATGACCCTGGAGCACTCTGCATTCACTCACATGTTCAAGGCAGGCATTCACCATGTAAGCAGCACTCACGTATGAGTGAAAGTAATCTTAAAAGTGATTTAAATACCAAACTATTGAAAAGCAACGAAAGCCTTATATGACAAAACCAAATGAATATAACTTTAAACGTGTGGTTTTGTGGAGTATCCACCAACCAGATAGGGCAATATTATTAAGAACTAATTTCTACAGCATTGCCCAAGCCAAGAGAGACTAAAATCAAGGCAATTAAAATCTAACAGATATTGCCACAGGCAAAAGGGGTCTAATGAAAGGTTCATAAATTGTGAAACCTGTGCCCATACTTTGTACAGCATATAGTAAAAGCTGGTAAAAACTCACATTGCCAAAACCAAGGGAAGAACAGAATGAGACCTTATCCTTGTCAGTATTTGGTTACTTGTGCAGTGGGGAAATAAGAGTGGCAAAAAGGCTGCCCTTCTGGAAAAGGTTATTCAGAAGGAGAGGAGCATCATTTACAGAAGAGTATTAAAGAGCACCAATGTGAATCTTGTTTTCCCTAGAGTTGTTAAAAGTTTGATGCTGCAAAAATGTGAAGTTGTTGTGAACCTCTTGTCAGTTGATTTTAAATGCAAAGGCACTTGTTGTGAAATGCTGTTCGGGCAGGGGAGTATAACCGGATGGCAAACCTTTGGAGGAGTAGGCCTGGCATGGGAGTAAACCAGGTGTGAACTGAGGTAGTAGGCCTGGAAAGGAAGTTTACCAGGTAGAACACAATTTATGTTGTTTGTGGTGCTGAAGAAAGAACTGTGTAGAGCTGATATACATAAGTTATAATTCTTCAAAATTCCTAAACTGTGGTAAGATATCCTGACAAAGACAATTTATGTTGCTTGTGGTGCTGAAGAAAGAACTTTGCAAAACAGCTATAAAGAGGTTATATTTCTTTAAAACTCCTCAGTTGTGGCAAATCATCCTGACAAAGACAATTATTGTTGTTACTGATGAACTGAGAAAATGTCCTTTATCTGAAGAGGATAAATCCTACATTTGTTCAAGGAAGATGACGAGTTTTCCATTTTCTTTGTTGAATCACTGGAGTGTTGGAACTTACTGTTGACAAGTTGAAGTTGCAAAGAGCTGTGTGTCTTACTGTGGGCATCTACCTGTGCTCTCCACTTATCATCAGCCAGCTTAGCTACACCTAGCACCCTGTGCACTGGAACAATGGCCCCCACATATAGACCTTCGGACACGTACCTGAGCACTGAGCCTCAACATCACAACATCTACCTTAATGCACCTGCCTTATGGCTTGACCATTTCACTAAAAAAACCTACACCTAACCAACCCTGTTCTACCTTCCTAAGAAACAAAAGATTAGGCTCCAGATTCATGGGTATGAAGGGACACCCTATGTACACTAGCGCATACCAGAAACCCCTGACGGCCAGTCTGTCCCCCCAGACCCTTTTCTCACCAACTCCTCAGGGCCCCAGACTAACCTTGCCTCAGCAAGTAATGTCGGAACGATCAAGGCCGCATTGGTCAACACAAGGTCCCTAGCAGCCCACGCACTGGACATTGCTGATCTCATCAAGACACAGGAGGTTGACCTCATCGCCATCTCTGAGACCTGGCTGCACTCTGCCTCGGGCCCGGCACTCTCCTTGGCCACCCCCCCGGATTACTCCATTACTAGGTGCGACCGCCCCTCTAGAGGCGTCGGAATTGCTTTCATCCACAAAAACTCACTAGGACTTAGAACCCTACCATGCACCAATCTGGAATCAGCTGAACTACTCTCTGTCAAACTTCCCCTTTCGGCCAACCAAACGACCACCATCCACTTAATATACAGACCCCCGGGTCCTCCCACATCCTTTGTGGATGACATCACATCCTTATTACTTGACAAAGCGAAAACCAACTCTCAAACCATTATCCTTGGAGACCTTAATCTAGGCCACCATGACCCTAATGACCCTGCGGCTCTCGACCTTGCCAACACCCTAACGGATCTAGGTTTCTCACATCATATACAAGAACCCACCCACATCAAAGGGCGGTCTTTAGATTGGCTAAGCAACACTAACTGCAACATCAGCCTGCTCTCGAACACCTATTGCGCCTGGTCTGATCACCATATCATCACCTTCAACATTAAAGCTGCTCTTCTTCTGACACCTCCCGTCGCTCCAGCCATCCTTAGTAGAAATAAAAAGAAGATAACCCCTGAAAAGTTACTTCCCCTCATCCTTCCTACCCTCAATAATGCCACTGACTCTTGCTCGTACCCCACTATCTTAGCCGACACCTATAACCAGACAGTGCTTTCAGCCATTAACTCCATCGCCCCGCTCAAACTCAGGAGACCCAAACAACATGCGCATCTCAACTCGTGGTTCACACCACAGCTCAGAGTACTACGCAAAGAGAAACGCAGCGCTGATTCACGCTGGAAAAGTCACCCTTCTAATGCCCAAAAGGACAGCCTCTTCTTAGCCACTCTCAATTATAAAGAAGCTATACTCCAGGCTAAAAAAGAATCCTACAATAACTGCATTATGTCTGCACAATCAAATACCAAGGAATTATTCAAAATCCTCAAGGAACTTGAGACACCTGCAGCCCCCACTGACTCCTGCATTAAAGACAGTAATTGGTGCACTAATATACAGACAGCACTCTTGGGCAAAATTGCCACCCTCCAAACCAAAATCAGAGACCAACAAAAGTCCCTACAACTAGACCAACATCTGACTGCCACCACATCTAATACCCGCCAAGCCAACCCGACCTACAAACTGTTCACCTTCTCCCCTCTCACTACCCTTAAAGTAGAAGGAATTATAAACAACCTCAAGCCTTCCAACTGCCAAGGCAACCCTTGCTCGGCGCCCATCATCAAGGAAGCCACTCACGACCTAGCCTTTTTCATCACAGCCTTCATAAACGCCTCCTTCAAAACAGGTATAGTCCCTGACAAACTCAAGGACGCCTGGGTGATCCCACTACTTAAAAAAGTATCCCTTGACCCCAACATACTGACCAACTTCAGACCGATCACTACAGTCCCGTTCCTGCTCAAGATCCTTGATCGTGCAGCTTTCCTGCAGATCCAAGACTAGCTTGAATCCAACAATCTCCTGGGGCTAAAACAATCTGGCTTCCGCCCTAAACATGGCACTGAAACAGTCCTGATTGATCTAAAAACTCAGATGGAGACACTAAATGACAACAGGAAATGAGCGTTACTCCTTCTCCTGGACCTCTCCGCGGCATTCGACTTGGTTAACCACCAAATACTTTGCCAACATCTTAAATCAGCACCCCACTTCTCAGACTCTGCCAATGCCTGGATCCACTCCTTCCTCAGCAACAGGTCCATGCGGGTCTTTTCACCCACTGCTTCGACAGACCCTTCTCCTATTCACTGCAGCGTCCCTCAAGGCTCATGTGTATCGCCCACGCTTTACAACGTGTTAACCAAACCCCTTTTCGATGTGCTCGATTATCTGGGTGTCTCCTATACCAACTACGCGGATGACACCCAGATACTCATTCCCATCACTGGTGGTTACACAGCCGACATCAATTCCTTGAACGATGTCTATCTGGTCATTCAGGCCTGGATGGTGCAACATGAACTATGCCTCAACGACGACAAGACAGAGCTCCTACTAATAGGATCAACTCAACGTCTCAACAAATTAGACCAAGCCTACAAGTCTTTCATCATTGACGCTAATGACATCATGGTCTCTAAAGACACTAAAACTCTAGGCGTCTATCTTGACTCTACCCTCTCCCTGAACAGACAAACAAATGCAGTAAGGTCAGACCTGTCATTGGAATACAGGAAACAGAGCAAATTTGGACTTTACTATTTTCAGTAAAGGAAATTACAAAAACTTAATTTTGTTGGCTTACAATTAGGCCATTTTTTCACCATTTGCAGTCCATGCATCTAGTTTCCACGAGTATTCCATCTTTTGCAATCAAATTGACAATTGAATTTTCTGTTTGCTTTCTTTCTAAAACCAAACGAATTGATAATTGAACTTTTGTGTGTTTTTGTTGTTTTTTTCTTGACTAACATTTCTAAATTATGAAACCATTTGTGTTTGCAGCTATTTGTTTATTGCATCATGTTTTTTATGTTTTTCATTATGTTTTTCACTGTTGATAAACCATTCACATTTAGTCTATTCAAATTTCTCTTTGTGAAATAAACACAAAAACTTTTTTACAAACTTGCCCTCATTGTTTTCGGAGAACTCTAAAAAAATGTGTGATATCGATCCCGGTACACCTTTAGAAATGATTTGTGATTAGAATCCTTGCAAATTCAGTTTATAGCTGTAGGGACCCTCTTGTTATAGTAAGGTCAGCATCGGCCTATACTTGCAAACTTATCACCGCCTGCAGACCTTTTCTGAACACTCATAACTGCATTACCCTTGCAAGAACACTCGTTATGTCCATAATCGACTACTGCAGTGCCCTCTACTTGGGGACTAGCCAGTCTAACCTCAATAAACTGCAAACTATCCAAAATAATGCCATAAGGGCAGCTCTCAATATCCCCAGACGGTCTCATATTTCTAACGTCAGATCTGATTTACGATGGCTCCCGGTAAAACAAAGAATTGCCCTGAAAACACTAGCCTTGACTCATAAATGCTTGGACAACAATGCCCCTCCTTACCTCTCCTCTCGCCTTACACTCCACACCTCCTCTCGACCCACTAGATCAGCTCAAACTCACAGGCTAATCCTGCCTAGATTTAAACTACAAAAAGCGGGTGGTGTGAGCTTCCCTGTTTTAGCTTCAAAACTCTGGAACTCACTGCCCAACTCCATCAGAACTGAGCCTTCGTTCCTAACTTTCAAGAATAATACCAAATCTTGGCTATTCACGCAGAACGTATGAAGCTCCTTTCACTTAGATTTGCTACCGACTGGTAATATTTCTCACCTGTGTATATACACTTTAATGTACTTATAGTATAACCTGTAAATTGTAATCTGCTTTATTGTATGTATGTAATTTGTTTATATTGTATATATATCGTAACCTGTTTCTAAGAATATGCGCCCGGTTGCCTAGGGGCCTGGCAGCGCTTTACAAATAAACTAAACTTCAAACTTCAAACTGTGTTGGAACTTCGTTGCAAAATCAGTATTTCCTTACTTTCCTTACTTTCTTAATCCTGCTTAAATCTGGTGAAGGGGAATTCGCCCCAGTTATAAGGAGAGATTGACATTTATTTATTGTATGTATAAGGATGAGGGACAGATATCCTTTGCTAGAGAGATTCCTTTAGTTTATTTTAGGCAGGGAATTCCTCATTAGGGTAGGGATAGTGAGGCGTTTATCCAACCATCTAATTTAATAAAATGGCATTTGTTGAAAAACCTTCACAAAGTTGTCCGCTTCACATTTCTGCCCCTCACAGTACCCTTGCCAAGTCTACATGTAGAAACAAGGGTATAAACTTGGCAATAAGTATATGACAAGGTACATTCCTATGCTGGATCATTATCTGACACGGGATAAAACCCCTCCAGTATCATTTCACCATCATTATCACCATCTTCAAACAACTGTCCATCTGTCACCCCACTAAATGATAGTGCTGGGTCAATACACAAAATTGTACGCAACTCATCTCCCTCTTCGTCTGTCACTATCAAAGCTATCTTGTAGTCCGTAATCAGCACCCCCTCCAAATCTAACATGATAATGGTACTCCAAGCATGGTCTTGGGGAACTGCTGGCCAAAACAAACATTTGGACTCAATCTCCATGGTTTGTTTCTGATGCCTGGCACCCAATTTAACAAGACAGTTGCTCCATACATAAACAAATGCAGGTGCAAAGGTATTCATCAGTCTACAATGCTTGTGTTATCGCCAAGACCCTGGAATATCATATTCCTTGTGTGGAGCACACTACCCCTTCCTCCATGAATGAAATTGCCATATTTAGCTTGCTTCGCAGTTTCCTGCCTAACACGTTCACCGGTGTTGCAGTTGAAAACAGTAACGGAGCTAACACCTCTTAGTTACCTACCTTGATGGGTAAGTTTCCTGTAAATGGAACTGATTTCATTGCCAGAGAGAACCCTTATTACCTTTCCTGATCCTGATAAAGGGAAGTTGCCTTACTTTGTACATGATTTTGTTGCGCCTGTGTACACCATAAAAGTGAATGATGTGTTGCCTATCTCCACACCTACCAGGGGTACTTCTTCCCAGTCAGCAGTGATTGACAGGACTGGGCACGTCAGGCTTCTCTGTGGGCTGTCCTAGTCGGGGTATATGTTCTACCCTTGGAATATGAAAGGGTTACTGGCCACCACACAAGCCCCTCTGTATTGCGTCACTGTGCCATGCAGCAAAGAGTTTTTGTGCCACAATTGTGGTGCTGGCTGTTGTGTTTGTTGCTGCGCATACACTGGCATGCTATTGGGCACTGGGGGTTGCATCTGTTGTGGTAATGTTGCCTGATATTGATAATGGAGCTGTTGTTCCTGCGAGGGCACCTGCACGAGGCCTGCGCCATACAGGGCACTTAGAGGCATCATTCAATATTGCTGTTGATATGGCCCGGGGTCACCGATCCGCTGGGAGACACGCAGGGATCATATGCAAACACTTGCCTGCTTCTACACTCTTGCGCAAAATTACCAATTTTCCCACATGGCCAACATGGTCCTGGTCCACCAAATCACAGCCCCATCCCTCCAAATCCTCCTCCTCTACCTCCTTGCCCTCCTCGGAATACCCCTCTTCCTCTTTGATAACTTCCCTGATAACCTCCCTGATAACCTCTGTTATCTGGATAGCCTTGATACCCTTCGGTCCACTCCTGTGCCACTCTCTGTTCTGCATGTGCCATTCTCGGTTCGACATGCCCTACAGATGGGCCTGGAATCACTGCCCCTTCAATGCTCACCTTTGCTAATTTCTTCTGTACTAACTACACTTCAGCCTTCTGCACATTTTCCACTACTCCCTTTTCTTTCTCCTGCCGATGCCTGAAATAATGTACAATAATTGCCTGAATCACTGCCCATCATTTAGCCTCAATCCCCACCACTTTATCCAAATATTTCTGTAACTCCTTTGTGAGTCTGTGTTTAGCATATGGTAAAATATTGCTATGTTCTTGTCCCATGGTTCCCCAGTCTCAGCCCTCTACCATCTCCTGGATTTGAATTATCTATTGTGCTGGGTCTTTATCCTCTTTCATAGTGCGTGCCTTAATTGAATGTATATCTGGTGTGGGGATACACTGCTGTGATGAATCCTGCAGAGTCCTCACAAAGACCCTACTTAAAGGCAGAATGACACCCCTAAACTAAACGTAGCATTACCATTTTGGGAAAGTAAATATCAGTATTGGTGGCAGTGATACCTGACCTTCCAACCTTGATGATTCTGGGTAGGGATGTTCCCCATTTAGCTGAATGGGTTTTTTCGAGTGGCACAATTGAAGTTGAAAACCGTTAATCACCCTGATGAAAAGACAAATAAAATGCTTTCTTATTATTCTCCACAAAACCCGTACCAGCAGAGAAGTTCCCAGAGAGTCCAGTATGGGATTGGAAAACACATGAACCTTCTATGAATGCGGGAAGGCTGATGGTTTAGCAGGGGGAAAAGAACCTGGACCGGGAGGTCAGGTCTTTAGGGGAAGGGTATGTGATGTATCCTGCTGAGTCCTCACAAAGACCCTACCTAAAGTCTCCTCCCAGGTGGCCAGGGAAAGGCAGCTGCTACCTGATCCTGACCCTGGGGGTGATATTAGCTGGGAGGATGACCAGGGAGGAGAAGAGCCCCAAGGGAGGACTACATTGGGAGAGATGCAGTATTTGTCTTCCTCAGAGGAAGAGGTTTCAGTGATACCAGAATATGTAATGGCCTTTTGTCAGAGTGAGGTTTCCTTTCCCAAAGCTATCTATCTTGGTTATTTTGAAAACTCTCATAATCAATCATTTAATAAATATCATTTATAAGGAGTATGACTCCCCTTCAAAACGTTGCCGACATTTATAGTGGTAAAAACTCTTGTAGTCAACAGGTGAATGCTAAATGTGAACAACAGAACATTAATATATCAACCAATCATTGAGTCCTTTTAAAACTACTTTTGAAGATGTAGTTAATGATAGAAGTGAAGTAGATACATCTGAAAACCATATTCAGAATAAAAGAGGTAGTTTGAACATTGGGGACTTCAAGTCCCACAATGTCAAATGGATTGGGATGAGGAGAGGGATGTAGAGGTACTAGACTGCAAGGTGCAGTCTAGTGGTGCTAATGACCCACACCTGATAGGAACTGTTCAGTATAAATGGCACCCTCAGGTGCAGGTCATTAGGAGAAGTAGAAGGTGGAATGCCTGCAGAGACTCCATGTAGCAGTGGCAGCAGAGGAAGAAAAAAAGCAGAAATGCCAGAGACGCCACTATATCCAGAGCGGATGACGGTGCTGATTGAGTCTCCGACTTTGATGGCCTTACATTCAGGGGTTGTGCAGTGGGAAGCCTTGCTGTGAAAAGCTTTCCCCACTTTGATGGCCTTGAATACAGAGGTTGCGCAACGGGAAGCGTTATTTTGAAAAGTTTTCCCCATTGTAACTTATGCTCCGCTGGCAGGTGAGCGCAGAAGTATCCCTAGAGTGAGGAACGCTCCTCTTCTGACCGCTGCGAGCCATGGGAACTGAAGCAAAGCAGAGGGCCGTGCAGAACGAAGCGGAGAAAGCAGAAGGCATTGTGGCAGCAGAGCGAGCAGATGCATATGCAGCAACCCGTGAGTTCACTACTATTGTGTAACCCTGGAACGCTGCATAATCGCTCGCTGGCCACTAATGATAACTTTGAATACCAAGCTGATGTAAAGAAGTTACAGTGGCAAAATAAGAGTAACTTTGAATACTGAACGGATACAAAGAAGCTAAAGTGGAAAAATAAGAACTGTGGGAATAGACAAGAAGGTTATAATTGCACCAATAATGGTTGAAGTAATTGCCAAAGCCAAAGGAGGGCAATATTAAAAGAAGTTAATAACAACCAACATTGCCAAAGCCAAAAGAGGGCATTATTAAAAGAAGTTAATAACAACTGTAAGGAAGGCATGGTATCAACAGTAAGACAGTCACAAGTGACTACAGTTTATGGGTGTTTATTGAATTTTAAAAAGGGTTTCAAAAATGCCTATCTAGTCCTAAATCTAAAGATGGAAACAAGCTACAACCATCAAATAATAATAACACAGTCCTAATGGTGTCTTATCAAAATAAAAGGGCGTATTCTAATAAACCTATTGCCAATCCTTACCTCTAAATACAAACAGTGTGGGAAACAAAGTTATGCAAAAGAAAGAAGTGTTCAAGAAATGATATGTCAGGATATTCAAGTCATTGACTCCCTTCCCCAAATTTTAGCAGGGGACAAGGCGGTACACTTGAGCTTAGCACAGTCTCTGGCTTCTCTAGCACGAGGGTGCAGTTCAAACATTAGCATCAGGGCCTTCGATGTCCATGTCGCTTTGCCTTTCAAAGTTTCTTCTTTCAGAGGGCCTGATGGATTCAACAAACAAACAATAAGTTATTTTCCTCTTAGGGTTTCACACCTGCTCCATTTCTTAGGTGATTCACTATTCACCTCGGATCCCCGAGCCAACCTCACATCCTCTTAACACAATGCTCATAGGATATTCATGCATCCAATGCATTTTATTCACTTCCTCAACCACTGTTTGTTTACAGCCTTCCAGTAGTCTATATGGTTTCAGATTGACCACTTTCCCTTTGGGTGTTCTAATATAGTGATAAGTGCCTTGCACTCTTCCTGGTTTCTCTGAAAATACATCGGGGAATGTTGTAACTAAATCTTTCAAATGTAGAGCTGGAATCTGTTCTACCTCAGGTAAGTGTTCAGGTAACATATTTTGCACATGCCCATACAGACATTCATAAGGCGCCATATCTAGCAATGCGTGTTCAGTATTGTTGTATGTGAATTCTGCTAACCACAACGCTTGCACCCACAACTCGATCCCATCACTCAAATAACAATGCAAATACTGTTCCAGTGTCTGATTGGCCCTCTCGGTCTGCCCATCTGTTTGGGGGTGATAGCTCGTAGACAGAGCACAATCGATTCTGAACATACGACAGAAGGCTGGCCAAAACCTGGAGGTAAATTGAGGACCTTTATCTGACACAATACTTCGAGATAGCCCATGTAATCTCATAATGGGCCTCATTACGACCCTGGCGGTACGGGGTAAACGGCGCCATAAAAGGTGCTGGCGCTGTTTACCCCGTAACGCCTCATTACGAGGTCCCCTCGCGGGACCCAGGAAGTAACGCCTGGTCAAACCAGGCGTGCTTAGCGGGTCCTGCGAGGGGAAGAGGGAGCAAACAACGGGCCAACTCATAATGGCCCGTTGTTTGCTCCCTCTCCCATTCCCATTCAGCCCTTTGAGGGCTGAAATGGGAATGGGGAAGGACCGGGTCAGGGTCCTTGGAGGGAGGAATTACCGGGCCTTCTGAACTCGGAATGGCCCGGTAATTCCTCATTCTGTGGACCCGGGCCCGGACGCGATTTCGGCGGCAGCCATGCCGCCAACAGCGCCATGGCTACCGCCGAGGTCGTAATGAGAGCCAATGTGTTGCAAAAATAACTCTGCCAATTGCCCAGCTCCGGGAATTCCCCTGCATGGCACAAAGTGAGCTTGCTTGGACAAATAGTCTACCACCACCCAAATAGTATCATGCTGCTCATCAGAAGGAAGATCAGTAATAAAATCTATAGAAATGTTTGACCAAGCTTTTTCAGGGGTGGGCAAAGGCTGAAGCAACCCCACTTTCCTGGAATGATCCACATTGTTGCAGACGCACGTTTTGCATCTCGGAATAAACCTGATAGTATATTGTCTCAAATCCGACCACCAAAAGTATCTTGCAAGCATGCTTTGCGTCTTTCTACTCCCGGAATGACCTGCTAATGGGGAGTTATGACACCAGTAAAGAGCTTTTTCTTGTAAGTCATGACTAGGCAAGTACAACTTCCCAGCGTAATAAGGAAGCCCATCTCTCATAGTTTTCAAAGGGTCCCCAATACCCCACTTCAACACCTTCTGTTGTCTCATCCCTTTCTTCACCTGTCTTAACAATTTCTCAGTGACAGCACCCACAACCTTCTCCTTTGAGATGAACGCCTTTACTTCCATCACTACATTGGCCCTCATTACGACCCTGGCGGAGATCGTGGTGCAATATGCACCATGGAGCACGGCGGAAAGCTGCCGATACCACCATGGGGGTTGGCGGATTTACCGCCCCATTCCGACCTTGGCGGGGCGGTAAATCCCCATTCCCCATTTTACCCTTCCCCATTCCCATTTTTGCCCCATAGGGTATAATGGGAGTGGGGAAGGCGTTAATTACGCCACCGTAAAATACGGTGGCGTAATTAACAACAAGGTCCCGTAGCGCCATGGATTTCTCCGCCCGGAAAAACCAGGCGGAAACCGCTCCATGGCGCTACGGGAACTCGTAGTAGGGCGGAAGGGTCCGCCGCGAATACCGCTGGCGTAAACCCACTCCGCCAGGGTCGTAATGAGGGCCATTGTCTAAATTTAGCTGCCTTGACAAAGCATCAGCCTTCCCATTTCTTTTCCATGGCTGAAAGGTCACCAGGAAGTCAAATTCATTTAAGTATTGAGACCACCCTAATTGCCTAGGGCTGAGAGTTTGGGCTGTTTTAAAGTACTGCCAGTTTTTATGGTCAGTAACCACCATCACCTGATGTCTGGCCCCCAACAAATAATGCCTCCATTCCAAAAAGGCAGCTCGAATGGCTAACAGTTCCTAGTTTGTAATGGAATAGTTCTGCTTGCAGCTGGTAAGTTTGCGAGAATTGAAAGCCACTGGCTGCCAAATACCCTCCTCGTCCTTTTGCAACAACACTGTCCCCACTGCCACATTAGATGCATCTATTTCTACTTGAAAAGGTTTCCCAGGATCTGGATGTCTCAAGACTGGGGCTGAGGTAAAGGCATCCTTCAACTCCTGAAAGGCCCATTCCGCTTCCTGATCCCACCTAAAACTGGTGGCCTTTCTAATAACTTTGTTATTGGAGCTACAATTTGAGAAAAATTGGCAATAAACCTGCAATAAAAATTGGCAAACCCCAGGAAAGATTGACTATCCTTGATACATTGAGGCACTGGCCACTCTGTGACTGCTTGAACCTTCTTTTTGTCCATTACAATGCCTGTGGGGGTTAAAATGAACCCCAGGAACTCCACCTCGGTGGTATGGAATGCACATTTCTCCAATTTTACAAACAATTGATATTCCTTCAACTTTTACAACACCGCCCTCACGTGTTCTATATGTTGTTCTTTTGAGGAGGAATAAATCAAGATGTCATCGATATACACGATGACAAACACATCAATAAACTCCCTCAACACCTCCTGCATGAAATATTGGAATGCAGAGGGGGCATTACACAAACCAAAGGGCATAACTAAGTATTCAAACAACCCAAACTTCGTTCTAAAGGCAGTTTTCCATTCATCACGTTCTTTCACTCGTATCAAATGGTACGCTCCTCTCAAGTCCAATTTTGTATATATCACAGCTGACTTTACTTGATCTAACAATACCGCAATCAAAGGCAATGGGTACCTGTTCCTCACCGTCACCTTATTTAATGCCCGGTAGTCAATGCAAGTCCAGAGCGTTCCTTCCTTCTTAGGTAGAAAAAATAGGGGTGATGACACTGGTGACGTAGAATGCCTAATGAACCCCTTTTCCAACATCACATCCAAATACTCTCTCAAATGCTGATTTTCTTCTTCGCTAAGAGCATATACCCTACTACAAGGTAGTTTGGCCCTTGGCTATAGGTCAATCACACAATCATAGGGTCTGCGCCCCACCCTTGTCAAAGACCGCAGCAAACTCGGTATAATGGGCCGGAATTCCCAGTCCCACTGCTCTCTCAACACCCGGGAAGCCTGTACCTGATCTCCAAGAACAAGGCAGGTCCCAGCTCCCCTTCCATATGACTCCCACACTTTGGCGTTTCAAAAAGCACTTCCCGAGTTACCGAGTCAATCCGTGGGTTATGCTGTACTAACCACGGCATGCTCAGAATGAGTCCAAACTGCAGAGCCGCTATTAAATCAAACACAATTTCTCCTACATGACCTGATTCACACCTCATTTCCACTGGCTGAGTCTGTTGACGAATGGGGCCTAAAATCAATGGTGATCCATCTACCGACTGTACCCCTCCACCTGTTGTTTGTCCTGCAAAGGCAATACCAATCATTTGGCCAAACTGATATCAATAAAATTCCATTTGGCCCTCAGTACACCATTGCTGACATCATCTGCTTAGTTAAGGCAAAAAATAACGTCACCAAAATGTACAAATGTGAATTCTTGTTTCCTGTCGTATTTGCTACCAAACTGGGGAACCTACCTTCGGCTGGGCCTGACACCTGAGTTCCCCCTAAATCTGGCCCAATCCATTTCCCGACTCCCCCTTGTTCTGATCCCCTCCTGCTCCCCTCTTGGGAGTGTTAGGGCATGTCCGAATATAGTGTCCCGGTTGCCCACAATACAAGAATAAATTATTAGCCTTGCGCTGCTCTTTCTCAACTTCTGACAAAGGCCCTCTCACTCCTCCAATCTGCATGGGTTCTCCCTGCCCGCTCCTGTCTCCCCTACCCTTATCCAACCTTATAAAGGGTACCACCTCTGATCTCTTCTTATCTCCCTTGCGTTCATTCATGCGATGGTCAAGGCTAAGTCAATCATGGCAGTGCAGGAACTCGGTTGGGGTTCCACCTGAGCAATGGTGTCCTTCAATTCCTCCCTCAACCCTTGATAGAACAATGCCGTCTGTTTGTTTTCCGGCCAATCTGTCTCTATGACCAATCTACAAAACTAGGTCACGTATGTTACCAAGTCTCAGGTCCCCTGTCTTAATGGTAATAATTCCTTATCCTGTGCCAACAAAATTTCTCTACGGTCAAACAACCTTCCAAATTCTGCCAAAAAGCCCTCCCAATTGTATAACAATGTATCATCTTTTTGCATCAAAGGCATAGCCCAGGCAGCAGCATCTCCTGTTAAATATGAAATTACAAACCCTGTTCTGGCCTGTATAGTCTCGAAGTCTGCGGGTTTGCACAAGAAGTGCAATCTGCACTCAGTCAAAAACATCATATAATATATTTTCTAGGATCTCCTGCAAATCTTTCTGGTGCTGCTAACGGCACACTACTGGGTGGTTGCACAATAACCATGGAGGCCCTGCCCACCGCTACCCCCCACCGAGGGTACGGCAGCTGCTTCCAGGGGAGTACCCTGCGCTACTAATCGCTGCACCTGGGCCTTAAGTGTGCTTGATTCATGTCTTGCATGCGCTAATTTGAGTTGAATATCTTGCAAAGCCTTTAGCACATCCACTAAAGGGAGAGGATTCTGCTCCATTTGGCCTGGGTGGTTCCAATATCCCGAAATCAGTGGCAGATTATTCTGTCAAGAACCATGGGAGGAGGGGGTATCAACCCCTTCTCCCGAACCACAGAAGCCGAATAGATTGACCCTCCCGCCGTGGTTGGCACGTGCACCTGGATGTTTGCAAATCAGGTAACCACGTGGCAGCCAATGGGGGGAGGAGGGATTAGGGAGAGGTTGTAGATAGGTAAGGGGAGTTTAAGGAAACCGAAAAGAGGGTAAGGACAGCATGTATTGGATAGGTTGGGGGATATAAGGGAAAGATGAACACACATAACATGACATAACATAACAAGCCTAGTCAATTCTCATAACCCTGAATGCCATAACCCTAGACATCAAAACTTGACCCAACCTACACCATTCCTACCTATACCTGGAATCCACTACAACATAGACCTTACATTAGCAGAGCTGGACAAAATATGAAAGCAAATCTCATGGAGGTTAATGCAGTGTAGCACATAGAACATAGAAGATTTTTAGAACGTGATACAAGGACATGACTCTGAGAGCAAGAAGCATGGCACAGACAAGGGAATTTCCCTTTCATGAAAAACAATGCACATGGCCCGGAGAGCCAGTGACAGAAAAGCAACACATAACATTACATTTCGAAGTGCCCTCTTTACGTTGCCTGAGGATCCACCTGTCTCTTGTCATGTAATGCTCGGAATTCAATGCCCCTAGTTTTTCAACAACACAAACAGCGTCCCTTTCTCCCACTGCGTGCACGCTTCATAGTGGGTGTAATCTGTATGATCCTTAAAGTTTCACCCAAAGTTCCATAATGTAGAAACACGCGGTTACTGAACACCGTGGTTTTAGAGCGTTCCAGCAACAGTGTGCGTAATGCATGGGCAGTAGTCTCCACACCCTTCCCTGTCACAACAAACAATGTTCCCTGCACTTATCTGTGTGCCCGGGAGCCTCCCGAGGCAACCTGGACCCAGGGGAATGGCGCAGAGCCCCTGCTGGGGCCGCTTCTACTTCACCGCCGTGGCACGGGCATAACACTCAGCATTCCTTCGGCGTCGTGTAAATTTCCAACGTTCCTCCAGCAAACCGATGTGACCGCCCGCGCTGCATACTGTTAATAATCTGCACCTGAGCATGGGCGGCTGGCGGTTAAGAAAGTCCTCAATTACCATAAGCTGGGCAGACGCGCGAAAAACCAGAACTACACGCTGGTTCCCAGGCTGCTGGGAAATGTAGTGTTGCCAGTCATTTCCTCAATGCCATACGCCTTTTCCTGCCCCAAACCCAATTCCTGACACTTAGATTGTCCTAAGTGACCCCCTATCAGATGGGAATGTGCAATCTCTACTACGATCTTCCGATGGGTTTTGGGGATTACTAACTGAGTTTTACTTAGGCCTTCTGTGGATGTTTCCTTTCTGAACAGTAATCCCTGTTTTAGAAAGAAAAAAGGACTTCCCTTCTCTAATCCCTCCCCTCTGGGAATTACTTGTAATAAAGCCTCAGCAAATGCTGGATCATTTCGCTCGGCGAAGGCTAGGTCGGGAAGGATGGTAGGTTCTTCTTCCCTTTTGGCTTCAGTGCTAGATGGTTCATCAGCTTCCCCAAAGTCTCAGATACCTCTCTCAGTATCTTCTGGTTCACTCACTCTAAAACGAGGAAATAGAGCCCTTTCAAGAATTCCTTGTGCAACTTTGTCCCCACAATGTACTTCAAAGGGAATTTCCCCATGGTTCTGTAGGAGAATCTTTACGTCTCCCCGGAAGTCGGGATCTATGGCGCCTGCTAGAACATATACACCGAACCTTCAGGTCAGGCCAGATTTTGGGGCCAGTCTGATATAACACCCAGGAGGGGGGTATCAAAACTAAGGGCCTCATTACACGGATGGCGGTAATGGTTAACGGTCACCGTTAATGTTAACGGTGACCGTTAACCATTACCGCCTTACTACGAGGTCCCTTAGCGGGTTGGTGCTTTAACGCCTGCTTTTTGCAGGCGTTAAAAACCAACCCGCTAAGGGACCTTGGTGCTAATTACGGCATCGCAAAATTGCGGTGCCGTAATTAGCACCTTCCCCATTCCCATTATGCCCTATGGGGCAAAAATGGGAATGGGGAAGGGCAGTGATGGAAGGGGGAATTACTGCACTGCCAACCTTGGAATGGGGCGGTAATTCCGCCTTCCACCAAGGCGGTGCCGGTATTTTACCGGCATGGACCAAGGTGCTAATAGCACCTTGGTCCATGTGCTAATACCGCCATCCGTGTAATGAGTCCCTAAGTCTGTGGGAATCATTCTCCTTTTCCCTGGAGGGATAGTAGCTTCTCTGCTGCTACAGATATCAAAGCTTCTGGAAAGCACAAGGGTGCAGTTCAAACATTAGCATCAGGGCCTTTCCGTGTCCAAGTCTCTTTGCCTTACAAAGTCTCTTCTTTCAGAGAGCCAAATGCAACAAACAAACAATAAGTTTTTTTTCCTCTGAGGATTTCAAACAAACTCAATTTCTCAGGTGATTCACTGCTCACCTTGGATCCCCCTCAGCTGGGCTTAGGTCCCCTTTAACACAATGCTCACAGGATGTCTATATATCCACTTCCTCGGGTGATTCATGGTTCACCCAGGATCTCCCTCTGCCAGGCTCAGATCCGTTTTAACACAATATTCAATCAGTCACCCTCCTCCAGGCTCAGACCAATGTTTATTCACTTTAACACAAAATTGCTTTAACCAAAGGTTCTCAGCAGATCTCCCTCTGCCGGGCTCGGAACCAACTTCATCTACTTTGCCATCAACTTTCTCTATGCTATTAACATCGAAGACTTTTGATTGTGGACAGGATTTTGCTTGACCTGTTGCAGGACCACTTTGAATCATAATTCTTTGTCACTCTTTAAGTTGGATACACTACAGAGACTTGCGAATGAGCACACATGCAATGCCAGATCACTCTGTCTAATGTGAGAAACCTGAAGGTGTCTCACCCGCTAGTCCCTGGGGATCTGTCATCCAGCTGGCCAGGACACGGCCATCGCTTTTGGATCCAGTTCCTGGGGGTGGACCATTGCATGAGGATCACCTGGAGTAGGGTTCTTTGGGGAGTGGAAGTGGGACACCGGTTTGCGAGACGTGGTATCCTCTTCCCTGTAAACCTTTACCCCATCCTACTAAGTAGAATACTTAGGAACACAATCCCCCCTCCTTTTTCAACACAAACACTTTCTCATGGACAGCTCACTGTGAGAGAAAATGCACTAACACCTGAGCCGTATACCTGCCGTGTCCCAATACACCAATACTTTGGTCAAGCAGGGTCAGGCAATTGCTGATCATTTCACACACCTGACTTCCATCACACTTCCCCACAGGGATAATAGGCAGAGCACCAAAGCACTCGAGGAGCAAGGCAAAGCACACGAGGAAGTGTCAGGGCCACCACAGTAACCAGGGTGGACCTGGTGCATGGGAGGCAGCAACCCGGGCCCAAGACAGCGTTAATGGGACACAGACAATCATACTTCAGGACCCTGTTGTGTCCTTATTGCAGGAAATGGGCTGGGAGCAGCAGAAAACACTATCCGGCATCCAGATCGGTGAAAGACTCCATTGCCCAGCATGCTCGCGCGTTCGCGGGCCCAGGAACTACTTGCGGGACCACGCCCGACGTTCTGCACATGCGCAAGGCACGCGCAAGGATCCCTGCTTGCGCTAATGGACACGGAGCAGAGAAGACGTCTCGGCTGAGGGCTCCTGCACGCTGCGATCCACGCGGCCACACCCCGCCTGCGAGAACTGCAGGCCCCGCTCACCCAGACAGATAAGTGCTTTCCCCTTCTCTGTGCATGATTACGACGAACCAACGATCGATAAGGATCGCTTGTCATATGTTGGCTGACATCAGTGTGTAGCGTCCCTTCTCCGGGAGGGCGTCACTTGGAGTCAGGTGCCTCGTGCAAGCGCTGATCAGCTGGGGGAAGCCTCGGCATACCACGTAGCGTGGCAAGACCAAGTTGCAGATAATTTACTGGCATCCTTAGAGCTGTGTGCAGTAATACGGCATCTTGTTTACTCAGGGGCAGATTGTGAATGTCCGTAGAACCGTGTGAAGCAAAACGGCCTTTGACCTTATCTCATATATGTTTTTGGTTCTTTGTAGCGGCGCACCGCTGTACTGACAGCAAGAAGCTACCTCGCTCAGCGCCGTGGTATTTTGGCAAGAACTGGCAGTCGCCTTGCACACAACCCCGCATCATCACTCGAAACGAAGTGCTGTTTGGTTTCTAACTATTGAGTTTGGTAAATGAGCGCTGGGGGTCATAGACTCTTTTGGTTGTGATTGGGAAATAACAATCAAGGAAATGCTTTGAATCTGGGCGTGACAGTAACGCTCCACACGTGTATATGTACATTCTGATACAGTGTCATAGAATTGAGGTTATAGTGTGCATGAGTGTGAGAGAACGAGCAAGGGCGGAGTACCTTCGATCTCAGGAACCCCAGCAGGGGACATCAAGGCGGACCTTCCCCAAAACCCCCTTTCCTATCCATAACCATTCCCTAGCCCTTTTCCCCGTTACCTTAACTCCCCTCTACCTACCCAATCCATCGGACCCTAACCCTCTTTCCCCAGCGGGTCGCGGTGGCCTGTGTTTTCTACCAAGCCAGGCACCAAGACCCAATGGGGAGGTAGGTGTATGTGCTACCTCTGCGCAAGACGGCGAGCCTGACAGTAGCGCAAGCCCAAGTTTCTTTAAGCGCCTGGGTGGCATGTCACCATGGAAGAGGTATTAGCTGCATTGCAAGACTTAAAAGGGGAATTACAGGCCACCCGCCAGGATTATGTGAACTTAGCAGGGCAAGTGCATACACTAACTTTACAGAGCACTGCTCAAGCTACTCCCTTACCCCGGGACCGTGTTCCACCCACCCCAGTCCAGGTGCAAGTGTCTACAGAGCCACCGTTACCCTTGTCAGCCCCAGAGAGGTATTATGGTGACCCGCAGCGCTATAACCAATTTATTATGCAGTGTCAGCTACACTTCATCACCAAACCCAATATATTTCGTAGCGCCCAGTCCCACACAGCATTTGTTATTTCATATCTGGGTGGGGATGAAGCTTCTTGGGCCACACCCCTAGTAACCAAGGACGATGCTATACTATATAGTTGGGATACCTTTCTAGAGGAGTTTGGCAAGATCTTTAACTGAAAAGCAGCGACCTTGATTAAGAATAGGGAACTACTCACTCTACGCCAGGGAGGCAAAGACTTGGTGACCTATGTAACCACTTTCAACCGATTAGCAGTGGAAACGGACTGGCCGGAGGAGAAGCGTCTGGCGTTATTCTATCAAGGGTTAGGGGATGATATGAAGGATCTCATAGTGCAAGTGGACCCCCAGCCAGAGAGTTGCTCCTCTATGATAGATCTTGCCTTACGACTGGACCAACGATAGAGCGAAAGAAGGCAGGATAGAAGAAAATGGGAAACCAAACCTGTAGCTAGATTGGACCAACAACTAAAGACTACAAAAACTGAGAAACCAATCAATGAATCTATGCAGATTGGAACAATACGAGGGCCATTAACCAAAGAGGAGAAGGACAAGAGGCGTAGGGAAAAGCTCTGTCTATATTGCGGTAAGGGAGGACACTTTGTTAGGGAATGTCCCGTGAAACCTAAGGGGGGGCCGCCGGTAACGAGAGCACTCGCCAGTAAGGGTGGTCCGGGGGAGCCAACCAGAAAACACCCCAAAGCTTTTGGCGAATACCAATCACGTGCAAGGGACCCATGTAACCGTTCCAGGGCAAATTAGCTGGGGCTCTCGGCAATTGCCAGTTTTTCTGATGGTAGACTCTGGGGCCACGGGCAATTTCATTGACCAGGACCTAGCAGTGAAATTAGAAATACCCCTTCACGACAAAGAACGTCAGGAGGAAGTTAAGTCAGTGGACGGGTCGCCGCTTACTTCTGGTCTCATAACAAAACAAACTAGATGGGTACATTTGAAATGCACCCCTGAGCATCATGAGGAAATCAGATTTGATGTAATTGCAGCACCACATTTCGGAATGATCTTGGGGTTACCCTGGTTAAGGAAGCTTAACCCAGATGTGAACTGGACTCAGGGTTCATTACAGTTCTCATCCAGCCACTGCTCTACACGCTGTCGCCAGAATCCAGTCGTGATTCCAGAAGTTCAGCAGATGCCAAGTCAGAAGCATGTGATCGGGAGTACAGAGACCTTACCAGTCGTCTACCAAGCTTACCAGGATGTTTTTAGTAAAGCCGCAGCAAGGACTTTGCCACCCCATCGCACGTTTGACTGCAGTATCGATCTTGAACCTGGACAAGCATTACCGTGTAGTCACATCTATGCCTTAACGGAGTCAGAGAACAAACACTTACGGGACTACATCGACACAAATCTAGCTAATGGCTTTATACGTCACTCCATGTCACCAGTGTCATCGCCGTTATTCTTCGTTCCAAAAAGACCGGAGAGTTGAGAACATGTATCGACTATAGAGCGATAAACCGAACAACCATAAAAAAACGATATCCACTGCCCCTAATACCAACCTTGCTGGATCAGGTACGGAATGCTAAGATATATACTAAGCTTGACCTACGAGGGGCCTACCATCTGATGCGGGTGCACGAGGGGGACGAGTGGAAGACAGCATTTAGATCCAAGTATGGGCTCTATGAATATCAGGTCATGCCATTCGGCCTCTGCAACGCACCCGCCGCCTTTCAGCACTTCTTGGATGAGGTTTTGCGGGGTTATTTGGATCTCTTCGCCATCGTCTACATAGATGATATACTCATTTATTCTCAAACCTTGGAAGAACATCAGGACCACGTAAAAGCCGTTTTGCAGCATTTACGGGAACATCAGTTGTATGCCAAGATTGAGAAATGCATGTTTCATCAAACTACAGTGGAATTTCTGGGGTTTGTTCTTTCCCCTGAAGGAGTAACCATGGACCAAGGCAAGGTGCGGACCATTATGGAATGGCCATCTCCAGCGTCAGTCAAGGTTGTACAGACAGTGCTGGGATTTGCGAACTTCTATCGGCGGTTTATCAATGGGTTCGCAAAAATGGTGCAGCCGATTACTCATCTATTGAGGAAAGGAGTAGCATTTCAATGGGATGCCGCTGCTGATGCCAGTTTCCAGGCCTTAAAGGAGGCGTCCACAACAGCCCCGGTCTTACTACATGCGGACCCGACTCGTCCCTATGTTATTGAGACGGACGCTTCAAGTTATGCTCTCGGGGCCATATTGTCTCAACGGGATAACACCGTTCAGTTACACCCAGTGGCGTACTACTCTCGTACCCTGTTACCAGCGGAACGCAATTACGTAATAGCAGACAGAGAATTACTGGCCATTAAGGCAGCATTTGGTGAGTGGCGTCACTATCTGATGGGAGCTCAACATACCATAACGATTTTGACTGATCATAGAAACCTGCAATTTCTGAAATCGGCCAAAGCATTAAGTCCCCATCAATTACATTGGGCCATGTATTTTGCTGACTTCGATTTTATAGTTACATATCGTCCAGGAGCGGAAAACAGAAAAGCTGACATTCTGTCCCGTTATCCAGAACTGGAGCCTAAAAGCGACAAGCTGGAAGAACCAAAACCTATAGTACCACCAACACGCATCGTGGGGAGTTTGGTGGTAGATGACATGTTTACAGATATCAGAAAAGCATTAACAGCACACGAGTTGGCCCAGTGGAATGATCCTAACAAGAAGAAAACTGTAAAGGATGGACTACCCTTCTTTCGAACTGCTCTGTATTTACCCACGTCAGCAACTCGTCAACGAGCCATTAAGTGGTGTCACGATTCCCCATTTGTAGGGCATCCCGGAGTGGCCAAGACATATGAGCTACTAACACGTCATTTCTGGTGGCCTCGGATGAAGCAGGACATTCAACAATACCTACTTATGTGTGAATGTTGTTTGAGAAACAAGGCAGATCATAAAAAAACAGCTGGGTTATTACGCCCTTAACCCACGCCGCCAGTAGCTTGGCACACTATATCTTTGGACTTCATAGTGGACCTACCAAGGTGTCATGATTATACCACAGTAATGGTGGTTGTAGATTCACTAACTAAATTGGCACACTTCATACCTTGTAAAGGGGTCCCCACGGCTCAGGCTTTGGTTCACCTGTTTCTCCAAAATATAGTCTGTCTTCACGGCATACCCCTCCATGTTGTTTCGGATCGTGGGGCGCAATTTACATCACGCTTCGGGCAAGCCTTTTGCGCCAATGTGGGTATGCAACTGAAGTTGTCTACCAGCTATCACCCCAAGACGGATGGGCAAACCGAACGGGTGAACCAAACGCTAGAGCAATACATACGTAGTATGACATATGATAATGACACCATGTGGGCAGATGTCATCTGGTTGGCGGAACTGGCATATAACAATGCCGTACACGCATCTACTAAAGTATCCCCCTTTTACGGTGCTTATGGTTGTCACCCGCGCTTCCAGCCAGTGCCAGAGATAGCAAGTACGGAGGTACCACCTGTTGCCTCGCTCAAAGAACATCTGGGAAAGGTCTGGCGAAGTATCATGGCTAACTTGAACGCTGCTAAAGCATCCTATAAGAGGTACGCTGATGCTAGCAGGGGACAAGCGCCCGCATATAGGGTTGGGGATAAAGTGTGGTTGAGCATGCATAATCTGCGCCTGGTAGGTCCCCGTAAATTTCAGCCCAGGTTTGTGGGTCCATTCCCAGTAGAAAAGGTTCTAAATCCAGTGGCTGTCCATCTTACTTTACCTGCACAAATGAAAATTCACCCTGTGTTTCATGTGGCATTACTCAAGCCTGCCCCAGCGTCCATTCGCCCAAAAAGACCTCCCCCAATAACTGTTGATGGGGTTCCTGAGTTCGAGGTGAGAGCTATTTTAGATTCCCAATTTTGCCTGGGGGGAATTGTATTATTTGGTGGACTGGTTGGGTCACGGGCTGGAGGAACGCTCCTGGGAACCAGCGTCAAATGTTCATGCAGCCCAGTTGATACGCAGGTTCCACAGAAATAATCCCGCTAAAGCGGGACCTGTTGGGAGGGGGAGTACTGTCAGGGCCACCACAGTAACCAGGGTGGACCTGGTGCATGGAAGGCAGCAACCCGGGCCCAAGACAGCGTTAATGGGACACAGAAAATCATACCTCAGGACTCTGTTGTGTCCTTATTGCAGGAAATGGGCTGGGAGCAGCAGAAAACACTATCCGGCATCCAGATTGGTGAAAGACTCCATTGCCCAGCATGCTCGCACGGTCGCGGGCCCAGGAACTACTTGCGGGACCACGCCCGACGTTCTACACATGCGCGAGGCACGCACAAGTATCCCTGCTTGCGATAATGGACACGGAGCAGAGAAGACGTCTCGGCTGAGGGCTCCTGCAGGCTGCAATCCGTGGGGCCACACCCCGCCTGCAAGAACTGCAGGCCCCGCTCACCCAGACAGATAAGTGCTTTCCCCTTCTCTGTGCATGATTATGAACCAGCGATCAATGAGGATCGCTTGTCATATGTTGGCTGACATGCGTGTGTAGCTTCCCTTCGCTGGGAGGGCGTCACTTGGAGTCAGGCGCCTTGTGCAAGTGCCGATCAGCTGGGGGAAGCCTCGGCATACCACGTGGCGTGGCAAGACCAAGTTGCAGATAATTTACTGGCATCCTTAGAGCTGTGTGCAGTAACATGGCATCTTGTTTACTCAGGGGCAGATTGTGAATGTCCGTAGAACCGTGTGAAGCAACACGGCCTTTGACCTTATCTCATATATGTTTTTGGTTCTCTTGTAGCAGCGCACCGCTGTACTGACAGCAAGTACTTACCTCGCTCAGCGCTGTGGTATTTTGGCAAGAACTGGCAGTCGCCTTGCACACAACCCCGCATCATCACTCGAAGCTAAGTGCTGTTTGGTTTCTAACTAATGAGTTTGGTAAATGAGCGCTGGGGGTCATAGAATCTTTTGGTTGTGATTGGGAAATAACAATCAAGGAAATGCTTTGAATCTGGGCGTGACAGTAACGCTCCACACGTGTATATGTACATTCTGATACAGTGTCATAGAATTGAGGTTATAGTGTGCATGAGTGTGAGAGAGTGAGCAAGGGCGGAGTACCTTCGATCTCAGGAACCCCAGCAGGGGACATCAAGGCGGACCTTCCCCGAAACCCCCTTTCCTATCCATAACCACTCCCTAACCCTTTTCCCAGTTACCCTAACTCCCCTCTACCTACCCAATCCATCGGACCCTAACCCTCTTTCCCCAGCGGGTTGCGGTGGCCTGTGTTTTCTACCAAGCCAGGCACCAAGACCCAATGGTGAGGTAGGTGTACGTGCTACCTCTGCGCAAGATGACAAGCCTGACAGGAAGCACCAGTTCCAACATGGCAGTTTAAGACAAGATGAAAGAAGGCAAGATTGCAAGGGTAGAAGTGCCCCTGACCTTTTCACCAGAAGACCATAACTTTCATGTGTTTTAGAGAATAGGAAATGTAAGATCTGGAATCAAAGCTGAAGAATCCTGCATTGTGTGTCGGAAGTACCTGGGGATCTCCTGCGTCAATAGTCAAGGCGAGGAGAATCGTTTACCGCTGTGGTATTGTCCTTGGCTCCTACAACAAAGCAGCACCAGTGAAGTCAGCACAGCCGGTGAGTTTGAGAGACTGATACCAGTCTGGTCTGTGTGGAAGCCAAGGTTGCAAGCGGCACCATTGTATAGAGAAAACTGAAGAGAACAGCGTATGAAGCGTATGTGGCAATTGACGCAAATATAATTAAAGCAACAGATGAGTGACTGAACTTTGAAGCTAAGATACTATCCTGTAGACAGAGTGGTCCGGCACCACGTGGGTGCTCATTCGAAAGTCTCTGTTAGGTATCCAACTGAAAGGTGACAAATGTTAAAAGGAAAGGAATTGTGAAATCAAAGTGGCCCTGCAACGGGTCAAGCCAAACCCTGTGCACATTCGAAGGTCTTCGATACTTGATGTTAATTGAAATTGATCCGAGCCTGGCCAAGAGAGACTAATTGTGTTAAAAAGGTATCTGAGCCCGGATGAGGGGGTATCCAAGGTGACAAACATTCTGCTAAAGGGCGCTGAGCCCGGCTTAGAGGGATCCAGGGTGAATAGTGAATCACCTAAATTAAATACTTGTGATAATCTGAAAGAGGAAAATAACTTATTGTTTATTTGGTTGTATCAGGCCCTCTGAATGAAGACACCTTGAGAAGCATAGAGACTTGAGCACAGAACTCCCTGATGCTAATGATTGAACTGTATCCTTGTGCTAAAGAAGCCAGAGACAAGAAGTGTGGATAATATAAAAGGACCTGCTGTTATCATTTGTTTTTCAATTTATTGTGAAAGTCGGTTGTATCTTGTAATGGGATGGCCCGCACAAAGAGCCATGCTGTAACGCTCACCTTGTTGGTCCACGGGGGCGCCTCTCAAACAGCTGGGATGCTCTCGGGAACCCTTCGCCTGTCCTGGAATCTGGATAATTGAGGGGCAATTCTAGAAGATAGGAGGGGGAGATAAGCTTTGGTTCTTTCCTTGCAACCCACCTCCCGAGTTCCCCTTGCATTTCCCCAGAGAATGTCTCTCACCTTGTTTTCTATAAAGCTGTGCATCCGTCCTGCCGCACTGGGCAGGGGCGCGTCGAAAGGTGGCACCGTCAGCCGAGTTTCTTCACTGGAGAGGGCCGGAGTTCAGGCCGGCTGCAACTCCTTCTTTCAGATAAGTCTTTCAGGAGTAAGCAATGTCTTTTAGATGCAAGCAAAGTCTTTAGGTGAATTTGCAATAATGTCTTTCTCGCTTCTTGTTGCAGGTGGCGAGTGCTGCAGTAGAAGCCGAAGCCTGGTTCGAATAGGTGAGAAGAACGCCAATCGGCGCTGGGAGCGTCCTTGCAAGAGGCTAACCTGTGGTTTTTTTTTGTTCTGTAGGTCGCGACAACCAGGAGAAGAATGTTCCCCGGGAATCCGACGGGATGAAGGATGTCTTGAAAATGTTGGCCTTCCGGGCGACCAGTGGAGCTGGTAAGGATGGCGATGATTCTTGTCTTGGATGACTTCAAAGCCGATGGATGCTGCTGAGCAGGTAAGTATGGCGATGGTTCTTGCCTTGGATGAGTTTGAAGCCGATGGATGCTGCAGAGCGGGTAAGGGTGGCGATGGTTCTTGCCTTGGATTAGTTCGAAGCCGATGGATGCTGCAGAGCAGGTAAGGGTGGCGATGGTTCTTGCCTTGGATGAGTTCGAAGCCGATGGATGCTGCAGAACAGGTAAGGATGGCAGGGCAGGATCTGATGAGTGTCATGCTGCAAGGCAGAATAACGCGAAGCGCGTGCCCTTAGTCGGGCGTGGTTTAAATAGCAAGGCGGTATCCCTGAAGGCTAGACCGCAGAATGCAGTTCTTCAGTATTCCGCATGGGGGCGGCCATGCTTGTCCTCTGTCCATAGAAACCCCGTCCCAGCAAGAGTCTCCTATGCCAACAGCGCCAGGACTGACTCCAAGGCATCCGAGGGGACTTAAATAAGGTCCTTAGGGCCCCGTGAGCCCTTGGTGGGGATAAGTTCGTGACAGCACTCCCCCCTAAGGCCCCTCTCAAGGTTGTTCTCTGGCCGGGTCCTGGCTTGGAGGGAAACGTCCGATGGAAACGCTGGAGCAAGTGAGGGGCATGAACATACTAACTCGGTTCCCACGTCCTATCCTGGGGTCCATATCCTTTTCAATCTATTAGGTAGTAGAGTCTCGATCTCACCCACTTGTAGTCCAGAATGTCTTTTACCTTGCACTCAGGTTCACCCTGAATGACAATTGGCTTAGGGGGAGCAGTTACACGGGTCCCCGGCCTAAACAGTTTCAGGAGAGATACATGGAACACTGGGTGTATTCTCATATGGTCTGGTAGTGTCAGTTTCACAGCTGCTGGATTAATGATGGCCTCCACCGGGTACGGTCCCAAGAACCGGGGACAAAATGTTCATGTTCCTTTAATTGGTACATGCTTGGAAGCAAGCCGCACTAAATCTCCCACCTGATAAGTAGGGGCATCGGAGCGACGTGGGTCCGCGCATCTTTTCTGGTGTGCCTTAGCATGTTGTAGGTGCTCCTGAGCTTTCGCGAAGAGTCTCAACTACAGGCGTTCCCAGGGTTGTAGGGATGTCGAGTTCAGAAGTGCGTGGTGTCGTCCATAGATCGTAAAGTATCGTGTTTGTCCTGTGCTGCTATATAGCAAATTATTATACGCGTACTCAGCGATCCATAGAAGTTCCTTCCAATCCCCTTCACTCTGGTGTAGCATGCAGCGTAAGTACTGCTCGAGAGTCTGATTTGTTCTCTCCGTTTGGACGTCGGTCTGTGGGTGGTGGCTAGTGGACAGCCGGATGTCTATCTGGGCCAAAGAGCAGCATTTCTTCCAGAAGCTAGACACAAATTGGGACCCACGATCTGATATTAGGACTGACGGGAATCCGTGTAGGCGTACAATATGTTCCAGGAAGACTTTGACGAGGCCGGAAGCAGTCGGAAGACCCTTGAAGGGGAAGAAATGGGCCATTTTAGAAAATAAGTCCACAATCACCAGGATGGTATTGAGACCTTGACATGGAGGGAGGTCGTGATAAAATCGAGTGACAACGTATGCCATGGGGCTGGGGGAATGTCCAACGGCTGAAGGAGCCCGGCAGGGCTTTGCTTGCTAGACTTGTTTTGGGCACAGACACCACATGAAGACACAAACTCGGTAACGTCCTTGCGCCAAGTTGGCCACCAGTAGTTCCTTTGTATCTTAGTTAAGGTTTTGGCGATTCCTGGATGGCCCATCTATGAGGGAGTCATGGTGCTCGGAGATGACCTGTCCTTGTAATTCCTTCACTGGAACGAATAGCCGATTTCGGTAGTACGGCAGTTGATTCTTGACACTATAGTGTTCTCCCCTAGAGGCCCACTCTTGTAGCTGCTCCTGCGTGAAGACCTGTTGAATTTCGTATAGTAGTTCACTCTGGGTCATGGTGGTAGTAATACCTAGTATTCTATTCTCCGGTATGATGGCCACTGGGTCCGGCGGCATGTGTGCCATGTCATCTGTACCCATGCGGGAGAGAGTGTCAGCTTTGCCGTTTTTGACCCCAGGTCGGTACATGATGACAAAGTCATATTCTGCGAAGAAAAAGGCCCAGCGTAGCTGCCGTGATGATTGAGCCTTCGCTCCTTTCAGGTACTGGAGATTCCTGTGGCCAGTTATTACAGTGATGGTGTGCCTGGCCCCCAGCAGGTAGTGTCGCCAGGCCTTAAAGGTTGCTTTAATGGCCAATAACTCCTTATCGGTGATGGCGTAGTTGAGCTCCGCAGGCGTGAACTTCTGTGACCAAAAGGCCACTGGGTGCAATTGGCCTGTTAAAGGGTCTTTTTGGGACAAAACCGCTCCCATGGCCAGACTGAACGCATCGGTTTCCACGATGTAGGGAAGATCTGGACGCGGATGTCGCAAAATGGGGGCGGAGGTGAACCTGGTCTTGAGTTCTTGAAAGGCCTTTTCCGCTTCTTCAGTCCAATTAAAGGTATTGTTGCATTTTCTGAGCAATGAAGTAATTGGGTGCACAACTTGGGAGAAACCCAGGATGAAGCGGTGATAGAAATTCGCAAACCCCAACATGCTTTGGACTCTCTTAATCGAAGTGGGGGCTGGCCAATTGAGGACTGCATCCACCTTATGAGCGTCCATTCGTATGCCTTGGGGGGAAAGGACAAAACCCAGGAATTCCACCTCTGTAACATGGAACAAGCACTTTTCCAGTTTCACGTACAGATGGTGTTTGCGAAGTTTAGCCAGGACCGCCCGCACATGCTCAATGTGTTCTTGTTCAGACGTTGAGTACACCAGAATGTCGTCAATGTATACAAGAGCACAGACGTCGATGAGTTCTCGGAGGACGTCGTTCATAAAGTACTGGAACGCAGCAGGGGCGTTGCATAGGCCGAACTGCATTACTTGATACTCAAACAGGCTGTATTTGGTACGGAAGGCCGTCTTCCACTCGTACCCTTCTTTGATGCGCACCAGGTGGTACGCCCCTCTCAGGTCCAGTTTGGTATAGATTTTGGCCTCCTTGATCTGGTCCAGTAACTCCGGAATCAAGGGTAGTGGATACCGGTTTTTGATGGTCACCTGGTTTAATGCACGATAGTCTATGCACATTCTTAAATCGCCTTTCTTTTTCCGGAACGAAGAATAACGGCGCTGCGGCCGATGACTTGGACGGACGGATGAACCCATTGGCCAGGTACTGCTTCAGGTACGTCTTCAGGTGCTGATTTCCAGGCTCAGTAAGTGCGTAAATGCGTCCACATGGAATCTGGGCTCCTGGTAGCAGGTCGATTTGACAGTCGTAAGGTCTGTGGGGGGGCAATGTGTTTGCCTGCTCCTTCTGGAAAACGTCTTGGAAATCTTGGTAGTGAACTGGCAGGGTTGCGACCCCTCCGAGGGCATGAGCCAATCCGTCCCGCACCGGGGAACTTTCGAGTTTTGTTTTCTGCCCTTTCGGGTAACAAGTATGCGTACAGCTGTGGGCAAAAACCAGTTTGTGCACTCGCCAGTTAATTCGGGGGTTATGAGCAACCAGCCATGGCATTCCCAGGATCAGCCAGACCTGGGGAGTTTTGATCAGGTCAAATACTATAATTTCGCGATGCCCATCTTCGTACAGGAGGGTAAGTTCAGTGGTGCACTCTGACACAGGACCCGAAGCGATTTCGGTGCCATCAACTGCGGTTACGGTTTCTGCGGTTGGCTTGGGGCACAGGACTAGGCCCATCTTTGCTGCAAGGTCTCGATCGATATAGCTCCCCACCGCTCCGCTGTCGAGGTAGGTTTCCAACTAATGCATATTCGACGACTGTTGGTGTGGAATTAAAATCACCGGTAGCGCACAATGGGAGGTCTGAAGCTGGATTTCTTCGCTCGACAATTGGACCCCTACAATTGCCGGGCTTGGTCGTTTCCCGATTCCTCTTCGGGGTTTTCTTATCCGTGGCACCGACGGTTCATCTGAGGGCTTGACCGGGCATTCTTTTAAGAAATGGCCTGCTTTCCCACAATACAGGCACAATCTCTCGCCTTTTGTCTCTTTCGGCTTTGGTTAACGGGGGCCTGACCCCTCCTATCTGCATGGGTTCACTGGTTCCGTCAGAGCCCCGCGGAGCATGATCCTTGGGATGTACGAATAAGGGGAGCGAATCCGATTTCCCTCGGTCACTCTTCCTATCTTGTAATCGACGATCCAACTGGACTACCAAACCAATGAACTCGGCACAATCCCGGGGTGGGTCCACCACTTGGGCCAAGACGTCCTTTAACTCTCCACGAAGACCCCGGTGGAATAACGTAGTCTGTTTATCCTCAGGCCAATCTGCCTCAACCACCAGTCGATTGAACGTCGCAATGTAGGTCAGCAGATCCTGGCTCCCTTGACGAAGAGACAAGAGTTTGTTATCTAGGGCCTGTCCATGGTGGCGTCGGGCGAAAGGTTTTTCCAGCTCCCACTGAAATCCATCAAAGTCTTGAAGCAGACGGTCATTTTGGATAATAAATGGAACTGACCTGTCAGCTGCACTCCCGCTAAGGTAGGATGAAACAAAAGCCACATGTGTCTGATCCGTAGGGAATGCCCCAGGCCTGCACAGAAAGTGGAGGCAACATTGGTTCATGAAGGTGGCGTATCGCCGGGGATTTCCCGCAAACCGTTCCGGAGGAGCCAGTGGCACAGCCCCAGGGGGGTTAATCTGAACTAGATTGCTTGCGGTAGCTGAGGTGGATTGACCGACTCCAGGCAACAGGGCTTGTCCTGCTTGTGACTGAAGAAGTTGCCTCCTGAGGTCATCCGTCCTCTCCTTGGTAACAATCAACTCCCTTCATAACGCGTTGGTTTCCTGCGTGCAGAATGAACCTCTGCGCGCAACTGCCCCAACAACTGGGCTAACTGGTCTGTTTCCAAAGTTTCCATAGTAGACGCCCAGGTGGATGATTTAGTTAGGGCTTCGCGTTCTGTAACGCTCACCTTCTTGGTCCACGGGGGCGCCTCTTGAATAGCTGGGATGCTCTCGGGAACCCTTCGCCTGTCCTGGAATCTGGATAATCGAGGGGCAACTCTAGAAGATAGGAGGGGGAGATAAGCTTCGGTTCTTTCACCTCCCGAGTTCCCCTTGCAGTTCCCCAGAGAATGTCTCTAACCTTGTTTTCTATAAAGGTGCGCTCTCCGTCCTGCCGCGCTGGACAGGGGCGCGTCCAAAAGTGGCACCGTTCCGCCGAGTTTCTTCACTGGAGAGGGCCGGAGTTCAGGCCGGCTGCAACTCCTTCTTTCAGATAAGTCTTTCAGGCGTAAGCAATGTCTTTTAGATGCAGGCAAAGTCTTTAGTTGAATTTGCAATAATGTCCACTTCCTCTTTCAGTGTGTGAAAGCAATTTGCAAAATGGGAGACAGATGATACTATCAGCAAAAGCACTCCCGCCACTAAGCAGACTTTGCAAACCTCATGACAACAGACAACTGTGCAGACACTCTAGTGGATTGCTGCTCACCGGATAGGATAGCTCAGGGGCAACTTGCTCGCCTTGGAATCAAGACGACACAGAGCACCACAGGTTCGATCCCTGGTGCGCACTTAGAAACCTCTTGGTATTAAATGCGTTATAAATAACCTATCATATCATATATATACAAAACCATTCTCACATGGCAAATTCCATCTTCCAAGTTCATGCAACTCATCCTTTTGCCAGTGATCGCGCCACAAGATTTCAAAACACCTTACGTTAAGCCCCTAATGAAGGACATCAAGTGAAACCCAGAGAATCCACCGAAATACTGCCCTGTTTTGATATTCCACACCCTACAAAACTGCAGGAGAGGATGCTTCCAGTTTCTCAAGCACAAAGCAACAAACCACATACTGGATCAGCCACATACTGGATCCATCACATACTGGATAAACCACATACTGGATAAGCCACTTACTGGATCAGGCAGAGGTAGCATTCAAATCGCTCAGAGGAACAGAGTGCTGTCAATGGAAGATAATCTGCAGAGAAGGCAGATACAGATCCTTCTCGTGCCCTCTCCCGGCAGGAAATATCGGTCCTTTTGATGCATAAGAAAAGACTGGAGAGATGCAGCACGACCACCACCACCAGTGCAGCACTCCACTAGATTACATCCTTTCTCGCTGACAGGAAGAGAGATCACATACCTACCACCTTTCTAACCGCCTCCGTCCTCACTGCATATCACTTCTCCTGTCGAACTCCATCGAAGTTGGGGGCTCACCACCTGCCCCACCATGCTTCCTGCAACCATCTCCATAATTACTGGGGTAAGCCTGGTGTTTTTGGGAAAGCGCAAGTGGCGCGGCAAAAATTACTGAAAAAAATGCTGTTAACTGACTTTTTGAAATTGCGCACATTATGGATTAACTTTGATGGAGCTTCTTTATGTGTGCCTCCGTCCTTACTGCATATTTGTGCCTTCTTTTGGCAACCTTGGATCCAGCTTCATTGTTCTATGGCCTTCCAACATGGCCGCATGGAAATCCCATCTTGTCCTGCAGCTTTGGGTTGGCCCTGCTCCCCCCCTCCCATTGGTTGCTCTTGGCTCTTGAGTGTCTGTGTGCCCCCTCCCCCCCCATGAGTGTCTGTGTGCCCCCTCCCCCCCATGAGTGTCTGTGTGCCCCCTCTCCCCCATGAGTGTCTGTGTGCCCCTCTACCCCCATGAGTGCCAGTGTGCCCCCTCTCCCCCCCAATAGGTGCCTGTGTGCCTCCGCTCCCCCCATGACTGTCTGTGTGCCCCCTCTCCCCCCATGAGTGTCTGTGTGCCCCATCCCCCCCATGAGTGTCTGTGTGCCCCCTCCCGAGTTCCCCTTGCAGTTCCCCAGAGAATGTCTCTCACCTTGTTTTCTATAAAGGTGCGCTCTCCGTCCTGCCGCGCTGGGCAGAGGCGCATCGAAAGGTGGCACCGTTCCGCCGAGTTTCTTCACTGGCAAGGGCCGGAGTTCAGGCCGGCTGCAACTCCTTCTTTCAGGTAAGTCTTTCAGGCGTAAACAATGTCTTTTAAATGCAAGCAAAGTCTTTAGTTGAATTTGCAATAATGTCTTTCTCGCTTCTTGTTGCAGGTGGCGAGTGCTGCGGTAGAAGCCGAAGCCCGGTTCGAATAGGTGAGAAGAACGCCAAGCGGCGCTGGGAGTGTCCTTGCAAGAGGCTAACCCGTGGTTTTGTTTTGTTCTGTAGGTCGCGACAACCAGGAGAAGAATGTCCCCGGGAATCCGACGGGATGAAAGATGTCTCGAAGATGTTGGCCTTCCGGGCGACCAGTGGAGCTGGTAAGGATGGCGATGATTCTTGTCTTGGATGACTTCAAAGCCGATGGATGCTACTGAGCAGGTAAGGATGGCGATGGTTCTTGCCTTGGATGAGTTTGAAGCCGATGGATGCTGCAGAGCAGGTAAGGGTGGCGATGGTTCTTGCCTTGGATTAGTTCGAAGCCGATGGATGCTACAGAGCAGGTAAGGGTTGCAATGGTTCGCGCCTTGGAAGAGTTCAAAGCCGATGGATGCTGCAGAACAGGTAAGGATGGCAGGGCAGGATCTGATGAGCGTCACGCTGCAAGGCAGAATAACGTGAATCGCGTGCCCTTAGTCGGGCGTGGTTTAAATAGCAAGGTGGTATCCCAGGTGTCTTTGGGGCGGGCCCCACCCTGAAGGCTAGACGAAGGCTAGACCGCAGAATGCAGTTCTCCAGTATTCCGCATTGGGGGCTCACATGCTTGTCCTCTGTCCATAGAAACGCCGTCCCAGCAAGCGTCTCCTATGCCAACAGCGCCAGGACTGGCTCCAAGGCATCCGAGGGGACCCGAATAAGGTCCTTAGGGCCCTGTGAGCCCTTGGTGGGGATAAGGTCGTGACACATGCTGACTCGAATGTCAAGTCCAAGGGTATTTATTTAAAAATCTATACAGACTCTATGGCTGTATCTTCTGGATAAAGGTATCTGAGGCCTAGCAAGGCTTGGGATTCTGGCACTAGGGACGTCCCTCTCTATCTTGTCTACCCCAGCCTTGTCTCTGCCTACCTAACCGAGTCATCCCTGATGGAATTGTTAGTTCTCCAGCCAGGTCTATCATTCTTCCTCGGGCTAAGTATGGCTTCCCCAGGTTGTTGCCTACCCGACTCCTTAGGGGTCTTCTAACTCTCCCTCTCTTAGCCCACTTAGTGTTCTACAGGGTTAGGGGTGGTGCCTTCTACCACCCGGTGTCACTCTCACTTCTCTCGTACCCGCTCGTACCTGACCCTTCACTATACTGGTCTCTTAAGATGTTCTCCTCCCACCATGTCACCATCCCTCTGATCTCTCACTTCACCTTTCCGGCTTCACCCTTTGATCTAACTTCTTCTTGCTCCTGAACTTGCTGTTGATCTTACCTCAGGCTACCCCTCTACCTCTGTGTGAGAGGGGACCGGGGCAGCCGCTACCATTGACTGCAGCAGCACCAACGGGGCAGCCGCCACCGCCGACCGCAGCAGCACCAATGGGTGGCTGCCACCACCGATTGCAGCAGCACCAACGGGGCAGTAGCTACTGCAGAACACGGCAGCACCAACGAGGCAGCCGCCACCACCAACCCCAAGAGCACCAACATGGCGGTACCACTACAGGGGCATGAACTCACCTGGACGGTGCGCCTTCATGGCAATGTCATCTGAAGGAGTCCGGAAGGGCTGTGAGGTATCAGCACGGCATCAGAGTCACGCCAGTCCCATGAGAGACTCAGGGAAAGCTTACACTCACCGGCAGGGAGGCAGACCTCACCCTTACTCAGGGTGCCGTCATCCAGGATGCAGAAGCAGTGGCAGCATTGGGGTTTGGTGCCGAAGAGAGGAGGCATCCGATTGCTCCTGAAAGGCAACACAGAGGCTCAGACAGCAGCTCTAATAGGAGGCGTGATGATTGAGCAGGACCCAATCAGGAAGGGAATAGTGGCACACGTTCCTGATTGGTCCTGGAACAAGCTGGAAGGAGGGAATAAAAGCCCTATTGTTAACAGAGACTTTGTTGTTGATTATTACAGAGAGACGAATGGGAGGAGAGTAGCAGCAACTGGTGGACCTATAAGGTTCTGAGTGAATAGAAAAAGATTAAATGATATGATATGATATGATATAGCATTTATAACGCGCCTATACACAAGTGTTTCAAGGCGCGACGAGGCAAGGGAGGGGGGACAAGGGAAGACAGACAGCGATCTTACTAGGCCCAGTATCATTCAGATCGCGCAAGTGCATGGGAAGGGTGAAAGGGAAAAGTGTGAGGGGGAAGGGAGAGGGAGAAGTGCAGTACATGGGATAGTAGAATAAATAAGATAGTAAAAAGGCCAGAGGTGGCAAGTGCAAGGTAAGTGCATATGTAAGTGCTGGTAGGGGGACTGTAGGGATACAGAGAAACAGTCCCCAGGTGCAAGTGTTGCTGGGGAGGCAGTGCAGGTGTGCAACTGGCGGGGCCTAGTCCCGAGATCAGAAGGGTGGCCAGGTAACCAGTGCAGTAACAGCCAGGACTTCAGCAGGGGAGAGAGGGAGAGAAAGCAGAAGCAAAGAGGAAAGTTTTGAGGTGCTTCCAGAACCAAAGATGGTTCTCCTCAAGTTTAAGGGAGGCAGGAAGGCTGTTCCAGAGGGAGGCCCCTGCCGAAGAGAGAGATCTACCACCAACTCGTTGCTTGGAGAAGCGACTGACCCTGAGGGAGTTGGAGGCGGATGAGCGAAGAGCTCGAGAAGGAAATTACTTCTGACCCAAGACTTTTGACAGTGAAGTAACTGCTCAGGACTTTGAATACTATCTCAGTTACTTTTGTTTTGAAACCTTTCAAAATGAAACCAACAATTTGGCATCCATTCCCCGAGTCGGTTGTTATTCTTTACACTCTGTTTCCATCGCTTCCTTCTTTCCTCCCACTCTTCTTCCTTGCCTCTTGTGATTCTCGTATTATTTTCTCTCTCTCTCTACACTTACCATTAGCTACTTGTGGTAAACCAGAAGAAGAAGTCAGAATATTTACTGACATGTTTCAAGGCTGTTTATTAAAAAGAAAATGCCTATCTAGCCCTACCACTACGAGGGAGGTTCCCTCCCATCCCTGCCTAGTAAACTTAAACTAATGGTGTTTGTCCAATGTCCCAAAAGAAACAGTCTTTATTCCAAATCCTATCACGCTAACTGGCCCTACCACTTAAGAAACCTTAACAAAAGAAGGAGGCGGGACCTATAGCCTCTGTGTTCAGCTTCTGCCTGGCCCAACACTTGGATCTCTCCTCCAAGAAGCAGGTTTTAAACAAAAGTTCATCAAAGTTCTGGATCTCTTTCCAAACAAAGGTTTTCAAGAAAAGTTTGTCAAAGTACTTGATCTCGTATCAAACAAAGGTTTTCAAGAAATGTTTGTCAAAGTTCATCAATTCCTTGCAATACCATTCTCAGTCTATCTGAAGGTTCTGTATGCAACGGTTTTCAGTCTTTATATATATTGCATAAAGTTTCCTTTTCCTCGGGAAAGACAAGGTTTTTATAACTCAACTACAGCTATTTTCGACTTGGTACCTATTGATGTACTTGTTTTATCCTTTAGGACTGTAACCTTCCTGGTTCGCTTTCCCTCCAATTTGGTACATTATCTTTTGGGTTTCTTGGACTCTCCAAATTCCTCTGGTATTCTGTTAGCCTTGTTTTAGCGAGTCTTTTTATGTGGTGTTTGCCCGCTCAGGTTTATATGGTTCTCTTCCTTTTGTTGCTTTCCCAGCCTCTGATAGTGAAGTCTTTCTGTTTTACATGGCTTTCCAAAGCCCTCTGCCTCTCGGTTAGGCTTGCTTTGTCTCTATTCAATTTAACCTGGGTCGCGTAACCCTTATGGCTTTCCCAACCTCTGATCTTGTTTCCAGGATTCCCTAAAGTCCTCTGGCCCTCTATCAGGTATGCTTTAGCAGGGCCTCGATATGGCATCTGCCTGTTTGGGTTTACCAGGCTCTGTAACCCTTGTGGCTTCCCAACCCTAGTGTGTCAATGTCTTTTGGTTTACCAGGGCTCTCTAAAGCCCTCTTGCCCTCTGATAGGCTTGATTTGTCTCTGTTCGCGTCTATCTGACTCCTGTAACCATTGTGGCTCTCTCAGCCTCAAATCACACTGTTTGCCCCTCTCCACAGCATTACCTTTTCGGGAGCATTTGCTTCCCTTCTGCTGCTTGGCTCGGCAGCTAATGCACCTCTCGTGCGCAGCTCAGGGATTTGGTCTCTCCACTGCACTCTGGTTTCGGCACCAGTTAATGGGCCCCAGGCCCAACACAGCTTCTGTGGTACCAGGTAAAACGGTTGCTTTACAGTCCTTGTCTCCTTTATGACCCAGGCCTCATTGCCGGTCAGGACGGCAGCCCTCCAGCGTCTTGTGAGCGGTTTGTCTTCTCTCCATGCTACCGCTTGTTCCGCGGCATTGCATGGCTCGCCTCTCCAGGACGTCTTTCCATCAGAGGCTCGCCCATGTGTAGGATTCTCCCGCGCTCCATTAAAGGTACCTTGTGGTTTTATGTATGTCATGACAAACAAAAGGGGGGGTCATCCTTCTTTGACTGTGGCGTTCAGGCAAGATCCAGCATTACCTGAAGCCAAAGAGATTGAAGAAATGTCAGTATTCAGTGTATCCAAATCAGGGTTAACAACAGTCTTTCGTATTCCCATGTAGGCAGATAACGTACTATGGATCGGGAGTTCCTTATCAGAATGGGTGTCCTTGATCCCAAGAGGGGATTCACTCACAGTGGGGTCCCACTTACCCAAACCCTTAGGGAGGGTCTTGCTGAGCAGGATCACCTCCATAGCCTCAGAGGGGGTGGTGCCCATCTGCAGAAAAAGGACAAATTGTCCAGATTCATCACATACTCCTATTCTTCCACTCCCTGTCACTCTTACTACTCTACTGCTGTTCTTACTTCGTTATTAACACTGTCCCTATTCTACTTCTGTCAGACTACTGATGCTTATACTCACTAGCGCTCGCTATTGCCCTCTACTTCCAACTACCGCTCCACTGCCTACTTCACTTACATGTTACTCCGCTACTCCCACTACCTACTGTCTCTATTCCCAACTGCTACCTACACCACTACTAACACTACCACTATGCTACCCCTACTCTATCTCTACACCTTGCACTTTCCACTCTCACACACAAGCATTCTGCAGATCCTGCTCCATATAATAGCCTCTGCGCTCCTTTCGTTCTCACCTCCTCCGGTCTCTCGGACATCCTCCATCCCCTCCTGTCCTCACCCAACCGACCTACACTGAAGCATTCCCACACATCTTCTTACATACCCCACAACCTCCCAGGATTGGAAACTTACACTAGCCAACCACGTACCTATCTCCAGGGGGTGTGTTCAGGGCAGGCTATAGGACAAGCTCAAAATGAGTTTTTTTGTAAGCCCGGCCCCTTTCCCAGTATGGACCCTGATGGAGTCCAAGGACATTGGCAAGGGAAGGCCTCCATGGGGCCTTTTAATATAATAATTATATCCCTGGTGGCCTAGGGAAGTAAAAGCTTAAGAGGTCTTCGTTCGTAAAATACAATTTCCCTCTGTGGGTTACTAGTGTAAAGCCCTTTCAGAAGGCCTTTATTTAATAATTAGAAACGTCCCTGGTGCTTTAATGGAGGCACCTGTCCACGCAGGCTCCAGCAGACATGGGGCCTCAACACGAGTTGGGCGGTAGCTCTTAAATACAGCAGTAACGCCATTACCGCCGCATTTAAGGGTCGGCCCAATCACAAGATGTGCGGAAAGTTGGAATTTTTACAGCAAGCTTTTTGCTGGAGGTAAACATCTCCACTTTCTGCCCGCTTTCCGCGCTATTAGCACAGCGCTAATCGCTGGCGCTAATAGCGCTAAAAAACTCCATTGGGTCCAAAGGCCCCGATGGGGAATGTGGATTTACTGCCTTACTGATACTGGTGATCCGGCGCTAACAGCCCCGGACCGAGTAGCAGTAACGCTATTTGCGTTAGCGGTATCCCAGCGCAATTACTACCGGGACACCGCCATCCTCGTGATGAGGCCCAACGTCTGCCGCAGCCACGCCGGTGTTGTAGTTGGAACAGCACCCCCGGGTGCTGCATACACCCTTGCCGCGCCCTGTGGCCAGTGTTGCCACACTTGCTGCTCCCACTGGCGTTGACCCTGTTGCCGGCGTCCTGCTTTTCCGGCACTGTATGGTGGTGTGGGGAGGGGGCATGCCTGCACTCGAGCACCTTGGTTTGGTTGGGGTGGGCTCCTTCCCTCCAGCTGACATGGCCACCACGCTGGCTCTGTCACAATCTTTAATATGATGTATATTATACACAACTAACGGTTTTAATGTTTCATCAATATGCATATGCAAACCTCCTTCAATAAAGAATACTTTTGGACTACAATTGGTCTTGCTGGGGGGTTTGATGATTTTTATGAATCTTGATAAAACAGTAAAATAATTGAGCTGCTGTATGTTGTTTTACAAATATTGTTGTGTCTTTTCACTTAACCATCTTTCAATAACAACTTGTTTGACATTTAGTTTATTTTTTTAGGTGTAGGGTCATGATGAAGCAGTCTGTACTATTCTATATGACTTGATTTATACATATTTCACACTGTCCAGGTTTACAATTGTGCCCCCTTTATAGGCCGGCTTCAGAATAAGTTAATTGTTGTTACATAATGCCTGAATGGTTTAAATGCGCTCGTCGACCCTTCTTATGATTTTTCATCATTTATAGTTGATTTTATTCAAAACCAAATGTACAGTGTTTCTCGATGTGTTAAGGAGATTGATTGTACATTTGGTAAAGAAGTACTTGTGCCTTTGTAATCTTTGAAATCATTAGGTATCAATCATAGAAGAGGTTCATAACATTGTAATTGTAAAGCAATCTTCCTAATCCACTTTTCAAAATCCAAAAATAGACCAACAGCTGAGTTTCTGTTGGTAGGTACAAAACTTTAAACCCTTTTCTACTAACTTCTGCTCTCTTTTCTAGTAATTTCTGCTCTTGTTGTGCGAGTCTATAAATCGAGATATTGATAATTAGGTTTTCTTTTGTCAGAAGTCACTTTTTCCTATTTGTTTTTTTCAATCAACTTTTACTGATTTTACTCTGTCTAAAAAAGACCCTTCTGATCTTGTCACTGATTTCCATGTTGATGGTTATTTGGAGTGTGACAATCGACAAATGTGAGTGGGAAACACACATTTTTAGGTACTCAGTATGGACCTTCATCCTGATACTAATAGTTATATGTTATTTGGTGTGTGTAAAGACTGGAGAGGGGTGCCTGTACTCCTGCTCTCTATAGGGTAGAGTGCAAGCATAGAGTACCGCAGCCAAGATTCTCTATAGGGTAGCTATTGATGAGCAATCAAGGCTTAAGCTCTCAGGAGGTGATGCAGGCTGATTCTTAAGTACAGTGCAGTCCCAAAGCACGCACAAAGGAATGTCCACACACTATGGTAGTGATAACATCGTTCTTTATATAAATAAGGTTTCCATTATATGCACAATCACAATAACACACTTTGTGCTCAAGTTAATCTAAAATGGCAAAAATATACAGTTTCTATGTGGTACCACAATTATACTTTGATTCCTTTAAAATTCATCAACTGTACTCAGTTCAAATGTCCTACAAATCAGTTAATAAAGTGAACCAACAATAGACATAGGAGGAAAGCATGTTGGTTAAAACAATAGGCAGAATATTGGGCCCCTACCAGCAGTCACAGTTCTGTATGAGGATCCCCCCACCTGGGCAACCTGTAAATAAAGATATAAAACAAGCCCAGTCCATATATTGTTTCTATGAGTCTTATTTCCTTCTAAATAGTTCTACCACCCCAATTGTACCTGGAATAGCAGAGTTGGATCCTTCTTGAGTGGCCCCCTTTGAGGCAGGAGCCACGGATCGTAAATAGGCTTTGAAGAAGGTGAACCTTGGCGTTGAGAGTCGTCGATGAAATGTTAGATGGCGTCGAGGCAGCAGCTTCTGTCCTGGTGGTGCTCATCGACGATTGGTTGTGGAGGTCCGGCAAAAACGAGGAGTGCGGTGCACCTCGTCGATGATGGTTCGTTGCTGCAAAGAGTCACTGAAGAACTTTTTCCCAGCAAGGGCGTCGAGTCATATGGCGTCTCTGCGGTCTTCGAGTGGCGGGAAACCCACTGTCAGATTCTCCTCGGCGCATCGGCGGCCTCGACTTTCTCCGGCGGGACAAAGCGGTTGGCGGTGCTGGCGAGAGAGTCCTTGGATTCGAATGTCTTAATCAATGGAGCTTTGCGGCGGCACGGCATCAAGTGGTCCCCGCTTCTGGGCAACACGGCTTCAACGGCCCTCCAGCGGTTATAGCAAACCTGCGAACCCTGGTCGACGACGGTGGACGGAATGTCTGGTGCTTCTCTTCTTTCTCCTCGGCAGTCCCCGTCTCCGGTCGGCAGCCTGTTGAGGGTCTGACTTCCAGGGAGCTTCGGTGAAGGTTAGTGGTGCACGATGTTCCCTCGTAGCTCGGGAAGAGGTCTCCTAGCCAGGTCCTCTCTCGGATCAGTCCTCGACAAACTCAACAGCGTTCGGCTCGGTCAAAGCAAATGCAGCAGCAAGTCTTCTTCTTCCAGCTGGGCTTCAATGATGATCATCAAGTATCAACTTCAGCTTTTGAACGATTTCCATCAGTGAGAGGCCCTCAGATATACTGTTGATCTCCCATTCTCCCATTCATTCTGCTGGGTCACACTCAGGCAACTAATAATTCAAAAGGGCATTCAGGCAGTCAGGGAGCCAATCAGGCTCACAGTGCATTCAGGCCATTATTCTCCATCCAGACACTCACAACACAGGATGTGGATTCGGACAAGCACTCTGCCATTCAGCACTCCACAACACTGCATTCATACCAGTTTCAGGCAGGGCTGTCTCAGTCATTGGGCCTCATTACGAGTATGGAGGTAAGGGAAAAACGATTCCGGTAAAGGATTACCGGCATCGTCTACCACTTCGGTCCATTACGACCCACCAACCCGCTATTAGCGGCACCGTAAATAATGGTGCCGCTAATAGTGCAATGGGCGCGGGCACGCGACCGCACATGCTGGCAATAGCGGCATGGCGTAAACAGGAGCCGAACACAAGTAATCCGGACATGCTAATAACGGCCTACACAAGACAGAAAAGTACCTTACCGGCATGGAGCAAATACCAGCATTGCGGACCACCCGTAAACAGCCATGTGCAGTGTTCCCAGCTGTCACAGGTCCACACAATCAGCACAGGAGGAGGCAATATAGACTGGACCAGCACAAAAGGAGCACACCCCACCCATTCCCACACCCAGTCACACACAAAAATGATTCCAATACTACTACCAATGCTGGGGCTGCAGTACATGATTGCAGTGGAACTGCAGCAACAACAACAACAGGCAGCACAGAGGAGACGCAGGAGGAGAAGGAGGGTGAGGCAGGCCCAGCATGCCCCACCTGTGCAGCCAGTGGTACCACGCAGGCAGCCCCCAATCCCTCGCATCAGAGCCAGTCCATTCAACCTAACCCCTGACCAGATCCACACCCTGTACCGTCTGGACCGGGACACCATCACCACCGTTGTGGACATGATACATGACGACATTGTCAGCCTCATTGAAATACGCACCGCCATCCCACCTCTACTGAAGGTAGTGTCTGTGCTCCACTTCCTGGCCACAGTCACCTACCAGCACACAGTGGGGCAGATGCATGGCATATCACAACCTTTTTTTTCACGCATGCTGAACCAAGTGCTGGATGTACTCCTGAAACATATACATGATCACACCCCAAAACCAACACAGAGGTCCACCAAAGCAGCATGTCCACATCTGTTGTGCAGAGTGAGATAATCACGAGTCTGCCATCAACGGTGACAGGATGAAAGCATACAATTGACTACACAGCACCCAGATCATGGCAACAACCGGTGTGGACTACCACAGTGCATGGGCACTCACAAGGTATAGGACACCCCTGCACCCACTAGACGATGCCACGCACACCTGTCGATCTGATGAATACACACATTGCAGTTACGTCATGAGGCTCTATTCATGCATGGATATGTGGGTGCCAACAGGAAATAAATGCATGCTATGCTGTCATTGATACAAGTTCCATACGATGTGATCCCTTACACATAACCATTCTTGCACACATGCAGGTGATGCAGGCTATCCCTTGAAGTGGTGGCTCCTTACCCCAGTCCGGAACACGCAGAACAGGCACGAAGAGGACTACAATCGTGCGCATACATGTACCCGTGTGGTGATTGAGCAGACATTTGGCCTTTTGAAGGCACGGTTTCGCTGCCTCAGCAGGTCTGGTTGGGCACTCCTGTACAGGCATGAGAAGGTGGGCAAGATCATCATGGCATGTGTCATGCTACACAATATGTGCATCAGACGGAATGTGCCTCTGCCCCCTGACGCTGAACTGCAACCACCTGATGATGAGGATGAGGAGGGTGGAGATGGGGCTGCACTTCAGGTAGGCAGCGTTGCACAGGAGGGACGTGCCATGCGTCAGACTTTGATAAACCAATGTTTCTAGCACACCTGGATGGGGAGCGTGACATGGAGGTGGGACTCAGGGCACTGGGTGTGTCAGGGAAATGGACACTGTAGACTGTTCACCAATAAAGCACACATACACAATAAACAATGTCCGCTCATTTGAATTCTGATTTCACAACAGGTGTATTGAAGAAATGTAACATATTTAGTGCAGAAACCCTCCACCCCACACACCCTCTCCTCCCTCCCCCTCCCCCCTCAACTTCCCCACACACCCTCTCCCCCCTCCCACCTCAACTTCCCCACACATGGTGTGCACTTGCATGCACCATTGTTCTTAAGGAGTTCGGATTGCCAGGCTGCACCTACACCGCTTTTCCACTGGCAGCATCGGGTGGACCCCTATCTGACTTGCGAACATTCCGGACAGACCTACGCAGGGGCTGGTCTGTCTGGAGCTGCTATTTGAGGAAGTCTCTGGTTGTTGAACCACCTGTGTGGGACGCAGGGCCTCCAATGCTGACACCATTTGGGTGAGGACCTGCCTCACAGCCGCCATTTCACTACATATGTCTTTGCCCGTGGACTCAATGGCCGATTTGAGGGATGCTGTGCATTCCCTGATTTCCTCCCTTGCCTGGCCACATCCGGTTATGTGCTGGGTCAGCAGCCCTGTCAGCTCCTCCTGGTGCTGTTGTATTGCCCTGATGCCCTCCTGCCTGTACCGGACACTGGTCGGATGTTGTTGGTGCATGCAGAATGGTTGGGGCCTCATGCATGCTCCCCATGGGGCTGAAGCTCCCTGGCCAGGACTCAACCGCGGACAGCTCATGGCTGCTGGCATACTGATTGCTGGGTGGGGAATGTTGGGGTGACTGCTGGGGGCCTGTACCAGTAGGTGTTCCGAGGTGTCGGAGTGTATAGTTCATCATCAGACACAGCTGCCGTGGCAGCTGTCTCCCCAACAGTACTGCTTACAGTGGATACCGTGCCTTCAGCCACTGGCTCCTGTGTGGATGTGGCTGGTGGGGGTGCTGTGGTGGTGTCAGTGATGTAAATTTGTGCTGTCGGATCCGGCGTTGCGTTGGGCCTGTGCAGTAGTCCAGATTGCCCTCTTCCCCTGGATGTTGAGGGACGGTTTGCTGGTGCCATGCCCTTAGACCTCTTGGCTGGTGTCGCAGCATCCTCCCTGGGGTCCTGATCTTCACTCTCAGATTGTGTGCCTGTGGGGGGCCAAGAGAGGGAGTCCATTAGTGATGGGTCTACATGCATCAGGCATGCATTGGGGTAGCTGCATTTCTATGGAATGGCAGGTGATTGGCGTTGGGGTAGTGACATACGGGTTGCTTGCCTTTTGGGTGGGTTATGCATGGATGCGTCTGGGATGAAACATATATGGGGTGCATCATGCATGTGGACAAGATGGTGCTGTGCACTGCCTGTAGGCAGTCTTGCAAAAATGTGTCTGGTGGACCCTGCTTTCCATCATTGCACTGTCAGTTCAGGGGGATATCATGGTGTTGTTCTTTACTGTGTTTCATTTGGGACACCTACCTGCATCAGCAGATGACGGAGCTCCACGCTCCATATCCCCCACTCCCTCGATTGCCTCCATCCCAATGGTGCTTGCACAGATCTCCTCCCAGAGTTGCATCTTTATGGGGGAGGCCGCACCACCACCTGTTGCCATCTCCAGGTTACGGTTCGCAGGTCATCCCAGCGCTTCCGGACGTCTTTAGCTGTGCGCGGGGTGGTGCCAACGGCAATCACTTTCTGCGCCACCTCCGCCCATATCTCTTTTATCCGCTTCACTGCAGGTCGCTGCATGTTATTGGAGAACACGACATCCGCATTTTCTGCCAGCGTCTCTGCCAGCATGTTGAGCTCCTCTTGTGAGAAGCGCTCCTTGCACAAGCGCTCAGCACTTTTTTTTAGTGCCTTGGGAATTGTGAAATGTTGCAGGTATATGTTGGGACAGGTATGGTGGTGATATGGGTCCTGGTTACAGAGGGTGGCAATGGATTGTGTTTTTAAAGATGGCCGCTGTGCCTTTTCCCGTTCCTGTGCGATGACGCTACTTCCGGTTCCGCTTATTAGCGGTGACCGCTAATAGCGGTCACCGCTAATGCCGGTGGCATGGATGGCGGTGGAGCAATCTGCGCTTCGCGCAATGCCGGTAAAGGTGATTTTTTGCCTTTTACCGGCAGGGTGGTAAGGTCGTTACCGGCATGGCGCAAAGCTCGTGCCCGCGTACTCGTAATGGCCCTCTAATAGCGGCCTTGAAGCAACACGGACACGGTATTTGCTCCATGCCGCTAAGGGCCGTTACTTACCTCCAAACTCATAATGAGGTCCATTGTGTCAACCACCAGATACTAGACACCCATAACATGAAATGCGTATTCGTCACACACTCCATTCACCCAGGTCCCACCCCACGGGCGTGCCCACAACATACAGTCAATGTGAAGGCTCCAGCCAGTCTGTCTTGGACTTCCCCACACTACCATATATGGAACTTCCACCCAACAACCAGTTAGGGGGAAGGAAAAGAGTCAGGGCTTCCCGGGACTTTGGAAAAAACAAGGTAACAGATGATAGAAAGCAAGAGGCCATAAGGGCCATCTTGTTTCTTATCATGAATCAACTGATTCCAATGGCAGGGCCTGGGTATCCCAAAATGGAGGATACTCAGAGCACCTAACAAATTCAGCATGGAGCTGCCACCAGCCCATACCCTGCTCTGCGGGACACACACAGGTGCCCAAAAACATACACTAGGAGTACAGAGTCGTACTCCCACCCCTGGGTGCCATAAGGGAATTCCAAAGGTCTGTTCACCAAATCAAAAAGAGGAAGTGCCGCACCGCCAGGAGTCCCACATGAAATCCTGTGCGGAAACCAAGACAGAACATACATGATAAAGCAATAAAGGACAAGGATATGGAGGCCGTGTCTCTACAATGCATTTCCAGCACCACAGTCGCCCCTCCACCCCAGACTGAGGTTAGGGCATCTAATCTCCCACGAGATTGACACCCTCATCCAGACGGTCAACATACCTTCTGGAAAGGCCATGTGCATTATCATGACTCTTCCCTGGTCTATGCTCTATGGTGAAGTCTAGCCCTTGCAGGCTAGTGGACCACCGAAGCTCCAAACTATACTGAAACATTCCTTTTCAACAGCAGCCCACCTAAGTTTTTTACCCTTGAGTTGTCTACTGATGAATATGATCAGATGTTCCCTCCCTTTGTCATCTAATTGCGACAAGACAGCTCCAATTCCGGTGTTGTAGGCATCCGTCTGGACGATAAAGGGTTTCCTGTAATCAGGCGCACACAACACAGGTGCCCTACACAGACTTACCTTCAAGCCAATAAAGACCTTCTGACAGTCTTCAGTCCAGTTACCCTTCCTCGGTTGTTTGGGCAAAGTCAGAGCTGTCAGAGGGGCAGCTATGGTTCCATAGTCCGCCATGAAGTTGAGATAATACCCAGTGAGGTCCAAAAAGGCTCTGACCTGGGTTTGAGTAGTTGGAGTCTCCCAGTCATGTATATCCTGTACTTTACTGGGGAGAGGTTGGATTTGACCCCCTCCTAACTCATAACCAAGATAAGGGACTTTCCCCTGAGCTATCTGGCACCTGGTGGCCTTGATGGTGAGGCTACCCCTTTTCAAGGTATGCAACACCTTATCCAGGTGAGTCAAATGCTCTTCCGGGGTGGAAATGTAGACAGCAATGTCATCTAAGTCACACAAAAGGCCTCCAGCCCACTGAGCGCATGATTGACCAATCTCTGGAAGGTGGCAGGTCAATTTTTCAACCCAAAAGGCATGACTCCAAACTGGTAGAGCCCCTCAGGTGTTGAGAATGCAGTCTTTTCCTTGGCATGGTCCGTCAGAGCTATTTGCCAGTAGCCTGAGGTAAGGTCAAAGTTGCTCACAAATTTGCCAGCACCTATGGTGTCCACGAGCTCATCAGCCCTGGGCAATGTGTGCGCATCTGTTTTGGTGATGGCATTGACCCCCCTGTAGTCAACACAGAACCGACAATCATTGGTACCTGCCTTGGAGCTTGCCGTGGGGACAGGAACACTGGACTGGACCAGGGACTGGTTGAGGGTTCAATTACACCCAGATCCAACATCTTTGCGACCTCAGCCTGGATGTGGTTCTTAACAGTGTCTGACATCCTGTAGCATATGCTTTTGACAGGTACGCTGTCACCATTGTCAATTTCGTGCCTGCACCATGGAGTGAGGCCTGTTGTCAGTGAGAACAGAGGCGCATACTGCTGGAGCAAAGCCCTGCAGGCACTCTGCTGCTCTGGAGTCAGATCTGGAGAGAGATGCATTCCCTCCACTGAGTCATCCTGAGGGTTGCTATGCAGCAAATCAGGAAGGGGCTCACTCGCATCCTCTTCATGCTCTGAAGCCAGCAAGAGACATGAGACTTCGGCTCGCCTATGGAAAGGCTTGAGCCTGTTAACATGGAATACCTGAGGGGCTACCCCAGGGACTCCCATGTCAACCAGAAATTGACTTTGTCCATATTGGAGATTATCCTCAATGGTCCAGTCCACTTATCTGCCAAAGCTCGAGGCTTGGTAGGCTCCATCACAAGGATCTCTTGTCCTGGAGTCCAATCCACTTGAGAGGCTTTAAGGTCATGCCAGGACTTGTTCAATTCCTGGCCTTGAGATTCGCTGTCGCCTGACCCATCATCTGTGTCATCCTCCGTTTGAGGCCTAACACATAGTCCCCCAAGTGCTTGGCAGGACCTGGAGGGGTAGCTTCCAAACCTTCCCTGATCAAGGCAAGGGGCCCCCTCACTGGATGGCCAAAGAGTAACTCAAAGGCGCTGAAACCAACACCCTCTTGAGGTACCTCTCGGTAAGGCAAACAGCAGGCATGGCAGGAGACAATCCCATTTCCTCCTTAGGGGCTCGTCCAAAGCACCTAGCATTCCCTTGAGAGTTTTATTAAATCTCTCGACCAGACCATTGGTCTGGTTATGGTAAGAGGTGGAGAACTTGTAGGTTACCCCGCACTCTTTCCACACGGTTTTCATGTAACTCGACATGAAGTTGGATCCTCTGTCAGAGACAACCTCCTTAGGGAATCCAACACGGCTGAAAATGCAGAGGAGAGCCCTGGCAACCACCGTGGCAGTAATAGTCTGAAGGGGTATAGCCTTAGGGTACCTGGTGTCATGATCAACCAAGACCAGGATGGGGGGGTGTGGCCAACATGCGAGCGGAGAATACGTGAATATCGGAATGCTCCTGGGGCTGCCAACAAATATCCTGATTATAGCCTGTTCTGGTGACTCAAATATCTATGAAAACATATCTGTGAAGAGACGATTGCTTGCTGAACAATAGCTGAGAGTTTCAGTGCGCGAGGACAACTCCTGGCAGAGTTACTTCCTCCCAAACGCTGCATCTGCCTGAGGTGGAAAATCTCGTAAAAATGGCTGCTGTGGACAGCCTTTGACGGACAAAGAGGCTAACACTTGCCGGATCCCACACTCTGCGGATGCCATCCATTCATACCGAGTGTGGAGGAGAGAGATATTGGGCTGATAACAGCCACAAACACCCTGGTGGCAAATCCCCAGAGCTAGAGGAATACTGCAGGCTGGAGAGGGGGGGACGGTCGGCTAAGCACCGGGGGAATCCGCACTGGGACTGCTGCTGCGAGTGGTGCTCCCCGCCACGAGACCCGCTCTTCCGGAGTGAATGGCAACGTGGGGGTAAGCCAAGCTGCCGCCGACATACGGCGGAGGGGGTACCCCTGACCCCAGGCACAGATTAAGGGCCCGACCAATCGAGGGGGTGCTCCCAGTGCTCCTTGAGGCCCCGGCCCCTCGCTGAGAACCACCAACCCGGTGAAGAGCGGAGGAGGATCCGGGACATCCACGACTATCCCAAACTCAAAGAGGTGAGATCTCGCAGGGGTGGGAGGAGCCCGGAGCTGACGGTCCCAGGCTGAGGCCTCTGCGGACGCGTGCTTTCAGCAGCAGGGGGTGGTCCGGTGCGGACACAGAGACCAGCAACGCAGCCGAATCTCCAAGCCTGGTGGCCCCCCTTTCCACACCCTGGCAACATTACTGGAGCGCTCATCTGCAGTGCCTGGGGCTGGCCTGTCTCACATTGTGGCTTGTCGATAGCCAGCTTGGATGCACGACCCGGGCCATGAGCGGGGGCCCTTGGCACGGGCCTAGCTGTCTACACAATTCCACTCATACTCCCCCTATTAGAGAGAGGCCACCCGGCACCCGCAGAGCACTGCTCCACCAGCCAAAGGCAAAAAAGAGGCTGGACTGACTCACACTCGGGGTCCCGGCCCTACCTGCACCTCGCCACACACCATTGAAATGAGCCGCGCACACCAGAGTGCGATACGGTTCCCGGACGCGATAACCCCGACGGGGGTCATTTTATGTCTCCTCTCTCCTGCACTAGAGGCAAACAGACCCTCTTGAACCAGCGCCTTGGACCCTCCGACAGCTCTCCTGACACAGGGGGATGCTACAACTGCTATCTGACTGGCGGAACAACAGCAAGGACACCTACAACTCTGATAAAGGCAGCTCAAGTTCTTGGTGGCATCCGACAATAAAAGTCAGCCGGTGCGGGCAGGTGGGGACTCGGCCGCAGAGGCCCTCTCTCCCGAGACCATCGGCGAGTCATCGTACCATCCAGGACACAAGTACTTCACCTCACCCGGGCCTGTAACCTCCCCATGCCGTGCCTGACTGTTCGTGAAACCATGCAATACAAATACCACCCTATGGCCTAAACACTGCTACTTCCACCGGCTGTGAGACTTGGGAGGATACTAATAACCCCCTACAGTGTCTACCATTCATGAGCATATACTGGTCCTGCGACAACACTACTCCCCACCTATCTCTTGTTGAATGAGTCTGCGACGCCTGCCACGCCCTTTTGTCCGCCCATGTGAAACCATAGGTTTGAATGAACATGGCACAAATAAGGGGCGGAAGGGTCCTATCCTGCCTCAACCTGCTGCACCTACCACTATTCTAGTGGACCACCTCAAGTCATAGGGGCCTGGGACGCCATGAAAGACATTACATCCATAAGAGGTGAGGCTGAGCGCCAGTGAGCAATAACAGCACCGGACAGACTGATACTCCGCCCAGGCCAGTAGAGAACGGGCCTCCACCACGTTGTTAAACTGCACTCGCCTACCGACCATCCAAGTGAATACACCACCGCCGAAAACCTAGTCGTTCAAAGCCTGTTTGGGTGTGGGACGCACCTGGTGCCTTGACCTCTCCTGTCCCCCCGCCGTGACTTTGGAGCACGGAACCCACTAACATTGCAAATATCTCACTTAGTAGTATCTATCATACCAGACATGGGTAAGAACAAATCAAAAAAAGGAATCACACAGAGCACCATGGACCAATACGCGACCAGCACGCCCACCACTGTGACAACGCCCGAACCACAGGCGACGCCTCTGTCGTCGACAGCTGAACCATTGTCATTAAGTGACGTGATGGCTGCCATAGCCGGCTCCTGCGCTTCAGTGGTCAAGAAGATGGACGGTCTGACTGCAGAGGTGTCATTTCTCCATCATGATCTTCAGAAACTGTCTTCCCGGACCACGGAGGTGGAACAATGCATCTCTGGAGTATAGGACGACCTTGGAGGGGTGCATCAACAACTAGCACAAACAATGTCACGCTTGAAGGCTTTGGAGGCACGGGTGGAGGAAGGCGAAGGCAGAGCATGCCGCAATAATATTCACATTTTGGGCCTCCCAGAAAACACAGAGGGGCCCAGCGTGAAACTCTTTGTAGAACAGTGGCTGGTGGACCTCTTTTCGCTGAAATCCCTCTTGAAATTCTTTTCAATTGAAAGGGCTCACAGGATGTTCACGGGGAAGCCCATGCCGGGCACCTCCCCAAGGACAGTCATCGCAAAACTCTTCAATTATCGTGACAGGTACGCGATCCTGCAAATGGCCCGCACAAAAGGAACAATCACGTACAATGGCTCCAAAACTGGTTTCTTTCCCGATTATACTCGAGACGCCCAAAAGGCTAGGCAATCATTTGAACACCTGTAGAGGAAACTTCAGTCTATGAATGTGAAATATGGCCTACTCTTTCCAGCCCAACTTAAAATCTACCACAAAGGCACATCTGTGCACTTCATGGACCCGCGGGAAGCGTGGAAATGGGCAGAGAATCACATTGAAGGGAACTGGGAGGCAGAGGTCCCGGACTCCGGAGACAGACCGTGTGCACGTTGAAATCGCAACACGCCTGCACAACAACAGCTGCCGCTGGTACAAAATGCCCCGGAACAAGAAGCTAACTCCTGAAAGAGTCAAATTGGATATGTTCACAACTGGAATTAGCAGACGTAACAGTACTAAAACGCTGAGACATGACATGGCTGGCCGAATAAGATCCCATGGCCGTGCCTATAGTAACCGCTGCTGCTAATGTTGGCGGCCACCAAGACCACCCCCCTAGAAAACTCTAGCAGAAGATATAATCTTTTGGCTGGACGAAGTTGGGATAAATTGGGTTGTTAGTTAATGCTGCCACGTTAGGTTTGTGGAGGCAATGTTCGGGCTACAGATACTTCGGGTTGGGGCGGAGTATAGGGTGGGGGTTGGGAAAGGGGGAAAAGGTTTTGTTGTTGTTAAATTTGTTGATAAAGGGTCCAGAAGTCAACTCACATGTCTTCCTCAAGAGCGCTACACATTGCAACACAGTCAGACTCCCATCAAGGCGAACCGCGCAACATATCGCTTACTGTTTTACACCCCATCTTGAATGGCTCCTAGTAATGCTGATGTTAGAACCCTGTTGTTTCTAACTTGGAATGTCAACGGGCTGGGAGGAGGGATTAGAAGACACCTTGTCACAGAGCTCCTAAACAGACATGCACCAGATGCAGTATTCCTAACCGAGACACACCTGGCTGGTACAACATGCAACCTATTCAAACGCACCAACTATAGACGAGCGATCCACGCTGGCTTTACCATGGGTTCCCGTGGCGTGCTTATACTAATACACAAAAAACTGCCCTTCACCCTCGCAAGTGTGACACAGGATACGGGAGGCAGATATGCTTACATTACAGGGACTCTCTGGAATCAAACCATTGCAATGCTGGTGGTATACTCTCCCCACGTGCTGATAGCAACGCTAATACATGACATTACGCCCATAATCTCTGGGGATACATCGGATAATATGGGAATTGGAAGGGACTTCAATGAAGTTATGCAAGTGGGTATGGATCGCACACACCTGAGAGGGAGGAACCCCGACACTCACACCAAGCTTGCCACCTTTACCAATGCACTAGGCTTACAAGATGTGTGGCGACACTTACATCCTGACTCGAGAGAACACTCATATCACCCCGGGGGTACATGCCTCATTATCAAGGCTAGACTACTTCTTTCTTCCAGCGATAGACATACATAAAGCTTCTATGGCAACATTATTTCCCCATGGCATATCGGACCACTCCCCACTGCTGATCAAGCTACATATGACTAAACCGCTCCCTCCCCCTAAGTGGCGCCTAAACAATTATTACCTGGGCTTTCCGGAACTAATAGAACAGGCACGCATAGATACGACAACATACTTCGAGCTGAACAGGGGATCAGTAGATAACCGGGGAGTACTGTGGGAAGTGTACAAACCGGTGCTGCGGGGTGAGCTTATCTCCTGGACCGCAGCACATAAGAAGAAACATCAAAGAGAACTGATTGAAGCTGAACAACAGGTCATACAAGCAGAGACAGCCCATCTAGCCCTTGACCAACCTGAGACACATCGCTCGCTGATGTTGGCTCAAAAATGTTTACAAAATGTTGCACTAGATTGCGCCAAACAGGCCCATAGAACGATGAGAGCCAGGATATATGAGACCAGCGACAAAGCGGGCAAGATGCTGGCATGAATGGAAAGTCGGGACAAGGGAAGTAGTCAAGTAAGGTTGATTAGATCAGAGGGATCAGATCCATTACTGACTGACCGGGACATAGCAGAGGGCTTTGCCTCCTATTACGCAGAACTATATAAAACACCCATAGCGCCCATTGATATCTCATTTCTTAACAAGGTTAATCTCCCTTCCCTAAGTGCAGACCAGCAAAACCTGCTTGAAAGAGACATCACTGAAGAGGAACTAGCAGCAGCCATGTCAGAGCTCCAACCAGGAAAGACACCGGGACCGAACGGCTTCCCGATAGAGATGTGGCGGAAATTAGGAATTAATGAGATTGTCCCACACTTGTTGCACATGTTTCTACATTCCAAGGAACAGGGCTATCTACCTGCGGACCTGCGGAAGGCCATGATAATAGTAATTCCCAAAGCGGACAAACCCCCATACCGCTGCGGTTCATACAGGCCGATCTCCCTCATAAACAATGAGACCAAAATATTAGCAAAGTTGCTTGCTAACCGATTGCAACAGGTTATATCATCGTTAATCCACCCAGGTCACTGCGGATTCATGCCGAGAAGGTCTAACCGCATGAATATACATAGGCTACATTCATCGCTAGAAAGGGCATCCACCATCCAGGGTCCACTTGCACTACTTGCAATAGACTTTGAAAAAGCCTTTGATTCGGTATACTGGGAAGCAATATGGGAAATAATGCGCCACATGGGATTTGGTCCACAGTACATGGGATGGGTATGACTCCTATATGAGTCCCCTGAAGCAGAAACAAGAGTAAATGGGTGGCCCTAAAGAGCCTTTAGACTGGGAAAGGCAACGAGACAGCGTTGTCCCCTATCCGCAATAATCTTTGCATTAGCAGTAGAACCCCTTGCCGAACTGCTAAGAACAACACAATCATGGAGTGGTTTGCGATGAACAGACTAATGAGAGGACACGGTCTCCCTATACACAGATGATCTGTTAATATATCTCAAAGATCCGTATAACTCTTGCCCTGTGGTGACGAACCTGCTAGACAGATACGGAGCCTTTAGCGGCCTACAAGTAAATTGGTCCAAATCAATACTATTCCCGGTTGGTAACCAAGCTCCATGATGCCAGAGAACTGCCTGTATCGCATTGTAACAGGCCAATTTAGATACCTTGGCATACAAATTACAAAAGATCTGAACGACTACGTAGTTAAAAACCTCCATCTGATCATGGCAAGAGTCACAGAAGACACTCGTCACTGGGTCTCGCTTCGACTGACCTTGCTGGGGAGGGCAGCGCTTTTTAAGATGATGGCCCTTCCCCACTTCCTATATATATATTACAAAACGCCCGATACACATTGCGCAGAAAGAATTTCAAAAAATCGAAAGCTACTGTGGTGTGGAGGACACCCACGTATTGCACTGCGCACCCTCCAGCGATCTGTGTGGGAAGGTGGGATTGGACTTCCACACCTACAGTCCTATTACTGGGCCAGTCAAATGGTGGTGGTTAACGATATACTGCACGGAGATAAATCACTGCCGCATATTAAAGCGGAAAACACTGTAAGGCAAGGCAGATCCCAGCTGGAACATCTTTACCGGGCAACACACCATGCATCCCCCTGGACTATGTTGTCAGATATGTCATTAATCTGGAAAGAAGCACACAAACACATGGGTTGGGATAAAAGAAATCGGTTCTACGTTATTTTGCCGCAGTATTTTTCATCGCGGGTTTTTTCATCGCCGTATTTATTTCTCGAAAAAATCATCATTTATTTGTGTTTTTTAAAAGATATATAAAAGAAAAAAAAGGATGAGGTTTTTTTTCGAAATAAAAAGGGCGATGAAAAAACATGCAATGAAAAATCCTGCAGCGAAATGCGTGTATACCAAAAACATCACCCCAATACAACCACTATGGAACAATGGGAACCTTCCTGAAGTGAACAAACTCCTGAGATGGCACAGCTGGGTGAAGCATGGGATTATGAAGGTAGGAGACTTCATTGTAGATGGCAAACTGATACCTTTTGAAACCCTAATGTCCCGCTTTCACCTTCGACTTACAGAACATTATCATTATACACAACTACAACACGCACTTCAGACCCACCTGCCGGAACTAGTAAATATGCCTAAATGCAGCCCTCTGGAAAGAAACATAGTTCAGGCATATGTCGACACCAACATACAGAAAAGAGTGCCACCATCTAGCAGCAGTGGTCTGACCCAGGAGTGACACACCAGGGGGGTCAAAAGGCATCTGTATTTACAACAAAACAAGGTCCTGGTGTATCAAGGGTTGGCCCATATGGGGTATAAATGAATTAGAGTTATTCATCAGATCCAAAACCTTTATATCTAGTATAATTCATAGATATTGCATGCAGTCAGAAAGTAAAGTCATTCCTTCAAAATGAGACATAAACATTATGGAAATTACAAAGTAAAAGCTTTATATCAAGGAAACAGAAATGACATACATAAGTGAGGTCTAGCATATAAAAGCATATAAAATCAGTGATTTAAATGGTACATACAATTATTAGGTGTAGAGTCATTAAGGAAATGAGAACACTTAGTGAATAAAGTTGACATAAATTTGTTCTTAGTCACAGTTGGTTTACAAATGAACTCTTAACAAGTGGAAGTATGGAATTGAAGAAACAATTGTATTAATGATAAACTGTGACCTTACTAGGCAATCATAGGTAAAACAAGTGCCCCTTGTTGTGGGACAATTGTGAAGAAACAAATAAAGTAGCTATTTTTACATATTTTTACACATCCCAAAATCGAGAATTATTATATATTGGGATTGGGTCTGCCTTTATACGCATCAGGGGGACGAAATAAAGGAGATAATGTGACAAAAAAGAGCTTGTAGAAAAGGTATCCTTGTCCTTTGATGAGTGGTTGCAGAAAGGAAGGGATCCTGAATGTCACACTGTTATGTGGTGAACCTTGTGTCCCCTCTGGTTAACAATGCGTTTCGGCGGTACAGACTCCAAAGAATAATGATCTTCGTATCTGAAGAGAATACTCCACCTTCATCAGGGCAATAAATAGCAGGACCCTGTAATTATGAAAAAGGGGAGAGCCAGTTAGGTGGAGAGAGAAAGATAAGATATGAAAGTGTTATACAGAGTTGTAAGGATAGGTGAAGGGTAACAAATTATACATCAAAAATCTGCATGCAGACTAGAGTGTCATGCTAGGACATGGGCAGATCAGAGGACATTGGTCTTGTCTGCCTTGTGTCTCATATTACCAAGTCTCCATGTTTATAGGAGTGAGGAGCCTTCAGATCGCACTGATGGACCAAACCCTCCCCGAAAACATAAAAAGATAATGGTATTGGGTCCCCTTCGGAAGCGCAATGCAAGGGTCTCCGTGCAGACCTGACGGTCCGGCGGTGCACATGGGGGGAGAAGAGAGAGGGACAAGAAATGGCAAATTAAAACTCACCACAAAAGGCTTCAATCAAGTGAAAGTGAAGCTTGAATGGCTGTTATTGTGGTACAGTATCTTTGTAGAACACGTGAGGATGGTTATTTATTTTGAATCACAAAAAAAGTTTTTTTGAAGAAGTTCGTGATGTTCATAGATTCTCGTCATAGGTCCGGTGGACCGGCTGAGACCTAGAACGAAAATATGCCTGGATTTAAAAAAAGAGGGGGGTGGGGAGAAAGAGGAAGGCATCAGAGGTAATGAGTGTTATCCTACATATGGAAGCATAAAAGGCACGTGACTAGTTACCTACAGAGGTGTCTTGTCTGGCGTAGAGAAGACAGGAAATCTGGGGGGGCAGAACCCAGATAGACAGATGTCCGCCTGCGAGCAGCCTCTGGCGGTGCGTCTCTGAATTGAGATCCCTGGGCGCGAGGCTGTGTGAGAGGGCGAGACAGTGCAACAAGGGGAGAAGGAGTTATAAAAGATTCTATGAAAAACTGGGGCCGTGAAGGAACCGTGTAGTGAAACCCACGTAGTTACCTGTATGGGGTAAGCAGGAAGTGCCAAGTCAGATGGCATTCATACAAAGTGAGGGAGAGCAGAGTCGTCCCTGCATGTCTGTCCTCGCTGGCGCCGGCAACGCGAATGCAAGCTAAAGCTGTAAAGTACAGGCAAGGAAGTGGTTGTCAGAGCAACCGGACTATGCGTCAGGCCTCGACGTGGAGGGAAAAGTGCCTCCAGGAAGTAGGGTGTCCAATGGGAAGCGCAGATCAAAACGAGTGACGAGGGGTGTGTATGCTGCGTCAGACCAATGGTGTGGTCGGAGGCCGGGGGGAGTGTCGTGAGGCGGAGCCGAAGCTGGTTGCCAAAAATGCTCGTACCCCGAGAAACGAGTGATTGATTGTCTGTTCCAATAGTCTGCAGCCCCAGAGGGTAACAAAGGAGGATTCTTTCCCGTGTTCGAGGGCCTGGACCGAGCCAGTTTTAGAAGCGTGAGTGTTAATGGGTGTACGACCGCTGTAGCTGGACAACTGTAAAAACCAATGAGGTCTTAAAGATCTGTTTGTCCCGTTTGGTAAGGTACCGCACAGAAAGACAGGGGGAACAGTATAAGTATACCGTGTGTCCCTGTGAATACACGGAAGATAGATGTCTGTGCCTATGAAACCAAGTGCTGGAAAATGAAGGGAATGTGTGACGTGGACGCATGTATTGGTCATTCTCAAGTGAATGTAGCGTCAAAAGGAAAGGTATGATACGCGGGGTGCCTGCCCGAAAAGTGCACCTGGCGACGCTCTGAGTGTGAGAGTGAAGGGAAGTGTATATAAAAGGGGGGGGGTTTGGGGGGCGGGGAGGAAAGGGAGTGAAAACAGTACATCTTGGAAGGTGATATAAAATTTAAGCGAAGTTGTGGTGTGGCCCAAGGTGTGTAGTGATGGAGAACAGAAAGGGGGGGGGGATTTTGGGGGCGGGGAGGAAAGGGAGTGAAAACAGTACATCTTGGAAGGTGATATAAAATGTCGACACCAAGACTACATCTTCCATGTATGTCATAACCTCCTTCGCCACCACCGAATTAATGAGTTTCAAATCCAAATGGGAGAGAGATGTAGGTACCATACAGTCAGAGGACTGGGTAACTACCCTTATGTACCCCCGAGAGGTGGCCATCTCAGCCAGACTCCGGCTTATACAGTTCAAAATACTACATAGGATATACTACCCGAGAGTGGCGCTCTATCTGTGGGGGAAAACTGCTGACCCACATTGTCTACGCTGTAAGAGAGAGGAAGGAACATTCTTTCACATACTATGGGAGTGCATCTGCATCCGACAGTACTGGTAGCAGTGCTGCGATGAACTTTCATGAGTGATGGGGAGAGTGGTACACAGAGATCTAAAATTGATGTTGCTCGGGTGGAGCAGGAGGGAGAAATGACTAGATATGAGAAACTGTTATTCTCGACAACTACAGCCGTAATCAAAGGAAACAAAGCGAAACTGTGGGGCTTTGAAGTGATCCCACAGTATGAGCAGTGGATAACGGACGTGAATGTATACATTGCGATGGAATGCAGGGTGTACACGGCTAGAGGGTGCCCGAAGAAAGCTTGTAAGATATGGCACAGGTGGAAAGATGTGCAGTAACCTGTGCTACCAACAGTGCAAGTCACGATGTGATGTGTTTAGGCAAAAAACTGGAAAAAATGATGTATGGATGACAAAAGACGTTCTAAGACCCAATGTAAAAGTTATGTAAGTGGCCATTTTCGGCCAAATTTGAATCTTGTAATGTTTTATTCTTATGTGCTAAAACAATAAAATGTGTTATAAAAAAAAAACAAGATCAGAGTGAACCGATGTCCACCTGAAGTGGGAGGGTCAAGGGGACCGGCAATGTTGATGCCCACCCTCTCAAATGTTGGGCAGGTCCTGCAGTGGGACTCCACTTCTACTCCCATCTGGGGCCAGTAGAAATGGGCAGAGAGCCTCTCCTTAGTCTTCTTGGTACCAAGATGACCAGCTACGGGCACCTCATGCGCCAACTGCAGCAGGAAGGGACTGTAAACCTGGGGTACCACCAACCTCTTGAGGCCACCTGGTTCAGGTTTAGTGGGCTCACTAACAAGGAACTCACCCTCCCAATATATCCGGAATGTCCTAGGCACTTCTCCCTGTGCCTGGGACAGGGCCTGTTTCCTCAGACCCTCGAGAGAGTGACACTCTCTCTGACCCTTACAGAAGTCCGCCCGGGAGGGTCCCCCTTCAGCCAACAGGCATTGAAGGTCTGGGTGGTCCTCCAGGTTGTGCATCCCTCCTGCAGGAGGGTCTTCTGCCTCGTCTCCCTCTGCAGATGAGTTTGGGTTTGCCACTGGACCCAGCCCGTCCCGAGCATGAATTCCAGCAGCAGGAGGAGAAGGGACTCTCAGTCAGACCCGGTGTCACCTGTGACCTAGTGACTGCAGCAGCAGTCATGGGGAGACCATCAGAGATCAATCCCAACTCTACTAGATCATTGCCTAACAAAATGTTAGCAGGGACATAGTCCTGAACCAGGACAGGAAGCTTTGCTGTCTTGTCTCCAATCATGAGTGTGACTAAGGCTACCGGTGATAATTTGGGAGGCCCACCAACCAACCCGTTGGTTCTCAGAGGAGCACCTACTTAGTCCTCTGGCTTGAGCAGGGTCCTGTCCACCACTGTCATGCTTGCCCCAGAGTCTCTCAATCAGGAAAAGGGCTGGCCATTCGAGAGGACACTTCTCAAAAACCTATGCATGTTCTGTGGGATTGTAGCCAGTACTTCTGCGTACTAGTCCCATGCCCCTAGGGAAACTAGGGCAATCTCTACACGAGCACCGAATGTGATCCCTGTAGAGAAGGGGCGGACAGTGGCCTCCACCTCATGCATGGGGTAAGGGTAGGTCAGGCTGACAGCCTGGACTCTAAGTGCCTACCTTTGCACTTGGGGTCCCCCTTCTTGTGATCCAGTACCCCACAGTCCCAACAAGTGCCAGGAATGCGTGGTACGGTACTGGAACCACTGGGAGCCTGCTTTGCAGCAGGTGGACCACTACTCTTACTCCCACCCACATAGCGCTTATCCCCACTAGATTGTTGGGTCTTAGGAGAGGAAGGTTCTGTGGGCCACACACAGGTGCCCAAAAACATAAACTAGGAGTAAAGGGTCATACTCCCACCCATGGGTGCCATAAGGGTATCCCAAGGGTCTGTTCACCAAACCAAAAAGAGGAAGAGCCACACTGCCAGGAGTCCAACAGAAATTCTTGCACAGGAAATAAGACAGAACCTACATGATAAAGCAATAAAGGACAAGGATATGGAGGCCCTGTCCCTCCAATGCATTTCCTGCATCACAGTGCTGGCCAAAAAACCTGAATTGCACCTTTTCAGACGATCACAATAATAAAGAAACCAAGGGAATCCCTTCAGTGGTGTGGAAGCACCATAGTACTGATAGCTACTTCACAAACAAAAAAACAAATTAAAAGCATGAATTTGTATCACATCAATAGATGATCCTGATTGCTTCATAAAATAATTCTTTCTTCTTTATTAACTGCACCACAGAGGCAGAACGTGCACATGTGACCAATGCATTTCAGACATGAAGTCCATCGCCAGGGCCAATTCTACAAACATAAACATAGTGGGATAGCCATTAAAACATAGTGGTTATATAAATTGACTTGCTCAGGTATATACAGATATGACAAACCTGCATGTTCACTAGGCTGTTCATAGACTCCAAAAACCTGCTGAAAGTGAAATAAGACATAGGGCCTTATTACGAGAATCACGGTAAAAATCAAACTTTACTGGCGTGGAGGTAATACCGCGTCCGGGTAGCATTGAAGCCGCTAACAGCGGCCGATTGCGAGAATGCGTGCACGCGCGTAGCGGCATGCCGGTATCGCCTGTACCGGCATGCCATAAATGATCCCAAAACCCCTGTTAGCGGCATCATGGAAAGCGCTGACACCACCTCCGCCTTCGTCCACTCCTAAATAACGGGCACCGGCAATAATGGGCCCGCAATAACGGATCCGACAATACCGGAACCGGAAGTAACGTCATTGCACCGTAAAGGGAAATGGCACGGTGGCCATCTTAACAAAACACAATCATTGCAATCCTCGAGATACAGGACCTGGAGCCTCACACCACCATCCACATCTGCACACACACCTCCTGCACATGCCAAAGGCCATAAAAAAGGGAGCATCCCACCAGAGAAAGGAGAGATTCTCAGAGGATGAACTAAACATGCTCGCCGACACACTGGCAGACAATGCAGATGTAGTCTTTGCCTAAGACCTCAAGAGAGCTGCACAGCTGAAGAAGAAAGAGGTATGGGAGCTAGTGGCCCAGAAGGTCAGTGCAGTTGGCACCACCCCCGTACCGTAAAGGACGTTAAAAAACACTGGAATGACCTGCGCCTCCATTAGCGCAACATATTATCAGCCAATAGGAGCCAGGGTCTGGTTCCAACTCACCCATCAAACTCACCCGATGGGAAGAAACCTGTGCCAGCACCATTGGAATGGAGTCCATAGAGGGAGTGGGAGATATGGAACGTGGAGCACCGTCATTGGCAGATGGAGGTGAGATTCCAAACAAACCACTGTAATGTTAAGTATGATGCTGGGCCACCAATGTGACTGTGACATGAGGCAATGCATGGGCCATCACACACCCATGGACACATCCCTGCCTAGATGCAGTCACCAGCACCGTCACAATCACATGCATGCAGCATGCCAATGCCATACATGAGACACACCCCACAAACAGGGAAACAACATTTGTCACACGGCACGCAGTCCACAGCACCACCTTACACATGTGTGAACCAATCGTATGCCTGCATAAGCCCTCCATATAGCAAGCAACCTGTATGCCACAACTGTAACCACACCATCGAAGAGGGCTAGGGCCAGGGAAGACAACAACAGGCCTTCCACGTCCATGGGCACAGGCAAGCCACATCAGCCATCGAAGCCAAAGGCAACACAGGATGGGAAGGCACAGGGGCGTCAATGGACAGCCACTATACCTAAAGTGCCAACACCCGTGGAATCCACTGCAGTCGAGCCAGTGGCAGATGGGAACCTGTCTGCTGCTACCAGCTTGGTAGGGGAGGCAGCTGCCACAGCGCCCCAGAGTGGGGATGAAGAACAATCCCAAGGCGAGGTATGTGTCCCTGAGGAGGACAACCGCTCAATGGAAGTTGCTGGCACACTCAGCCCAGCCCAAACACCCCAGTACACCCCAATATGCACACCCAATGGCACCACACACGTCCAGTCTGGAGAAGAGGCAGAACCAGAGCCTTGGAGCCCCACAGAAGACCCACATGAATTGGCCCCCTTGCCAGACGTCCCATCCACCTCCACAGGGGTCCGGGATGGGGAGTACAGAATGGCACAAATGGAGGGACGGCAGCAGGAGCTGACCGGTCTAGTCAAACAATACGTCTCAGATGGTGACCTGACGAGGAAGGAGGCCCGAGAGAACACTGCGTCCATGAAAGGGGCCCTTGAGTGTAGCACCTTACAAATCTGTGAGGAGCTGTCGGCAGTGAGGCAGGTCCTTGCCAGGATTGCTGATGCCTTGGAGGCTTTGCGTCCTGCCCCGACAGTGGAGCATGCGGCCACGGGGGTCATCGTCCAGCTCCACACAGACGAGCCCCCTGCGCAGGTCTGTGCGCACCATGCACCCACCCGACATGCCGCCCCCGGAGTCCGACAGAGGACAGAAGTAGCAGGGTCAGCCTGCATGTGAAGACTTATGCAGTCTAATGTGGCATTTCATTGCACATCATGTGGGGGAGTTGTGGGGGGAGTGGGGAGGAGGGGTGTAGGGGCATTGTGGGGGGATGGGGAGAGGGTGTGTGGGGTGTTGTGGGGAGGCAGAAGGGGGGGCATGTGGGGGAGTTCTGGGGGACGGGGGGGTTGGGTGTGTGAGGTGGAGGGTCTGAGCACCTTTTTCATATTTCCTGTTTAATACACTGGCTATGTACCAAAAAATCACAAGAGTGGACATTGCTTATTGTGTATGTGTGCTTTATTGGTTTACAGTGCATAGTGTCCATGTACCCCCACACCCAGTGCTTTGAGTCCCACATTCATGGCACCCTCTGCATCCATGTGTCTTAGAAATATTGGCCTTTTACAGACTGGCACACAGCACGTCCCCCATGTGCATCGCCACCTGGATGATGTGCCACCCCATCTTCTTCATCATCTTCATCCTCACCTGGTGGTTGCTGTTCAAAGTCAGGGGGCAGAGGCACGTTCTGTCGGATGCACATGTTGTGCAGCATGGCACATGCCATGATCATCTTGGCCACCTTCTCATGCCCGTTCAGGAGTGCCCCACCTGACCTGCTGAGACAGCGAAACCTTGCCTTCAACAGGCAAAAGGTCTGCTCGATCACCACACGGGTACGGGTATGGGCCCGATTTTAGTCCTCTTGGTGCCTGTTCTGCGGGTTCTGGACAGGGGTGAGGAGCCACCTCTTCAAGGTATAGCCACCATCACCTGCATGGGTTCAAAATAAGGTATGTGTAAGTCAATTCCTAACATGACACCTGCACTTATCACTCACATGCCTGCAGATGTTTGTTGTTCACATGCAAATGTCTCTGGATGTATGCACACATTTGAACTTGCCACAATGTGTGCTGTCTCATGGTCTACAGGTGTAGGTTGTGCCATCCAGATGATGCAGGGTGTCCAATTCCTTGCTGGTGTTCATGCACTGTGGATGCCTACCGCTTTGTTTGGTATTATTAATGTGATGTGTAGTGATTAGTATGATTTTCTTACTAGCAGCATTGGCACAAGTCTCATCATGATTTCTCATTCAGCAATTATTATTCCCAGGGTGAAATGCAGCGCTACTGTGGTGGTGGCCCAGTGACAGGCAGTGTATTCCCTTGGTGGGAATGATTTGTGCACACTCATGGATGCATGTCCTGTGTTGTGTTTTGCTGCGGTCATTTACTTTGTGCATACTCAGAGCATGTTGCTGGAATGTGTTACAGAGGGTGAGGTCTAATGATGTGCAGTGGACATGTTGTGAGATGTGGGCTGGTTGCAAGTCAGGCATATTGTCATTGGTGTGTTACTATGGGGTTTGGGTGTCATGTTCAGTTTGGGATGCTTTGAGGTACAGTGTTTTGCAGTATGGACATTGTGCAGTCACCACCCCAATCACAACAGGGTGGTGTGTGCATCTCTCCCCCATTACACTACCATGTGCCTGTCATGCAACTTACCAAGCAGCCAGGCACGTCGTCCTGCATGTCGCTCCATGTAGCGTGGTAGCGTGGCGTTCCACAGGACCATTGAGTCATGAGTTGATCTGGGATATCGGGCATTGCAATGTGTGATGAACTTGCTGGAGTCACATCCCATCTGCACATTGATGGAGTGGTATATCTTACGATTGTGGTACACCACCTCCGTGGCATGCAGAACCACCAATTCGTCATGGGTGCAGTCAAGTGCATCGATACAGTTTGGCATGCCTGCCAGTGCATGGAAGCCAACTTTAGTGTCAAAGATCTCCTGGGCAGTCCGTGTTTGGGATATGTAGTCGCTTGAGTGCTTCAGGAGTACATCCAGCACTTGGTTCAGCATGCGTGAAAAAAAAGGTTGTGATATGCCATGCATCTGCCCCACTGTGTGCTGGTAGGTGCCTGTGGCCAGGAAGTGGAGCATAGACACTACCTTTAGTAGAGTGGGGATGGCGGTGCGTATTTCAATCAGGCGGACAATGTCACTGTGTACAATGTCTACAATGGTGGTGATGGTGTCCCGGTCCAGGCGGTACAGGGTGTGGATCTGCTCAGGGGTTAGGTTGAATGGACTGGCTCTGAAGCGAGGGATTGGAGGCTGCCTGCGTGGTACCACTGGCTGCACTGGTGGGACTTGCTGGGACTGGCTCACCCTCATTCTCCTCCTGGGTCTCCTCTGTGGTGCCTATTGTTGTTGTTGCTGGTGTAGCAATGCAAGCATGACCTCCAGCCCCAATATCGCAACTGCAAGTGGGATCATTTTGGTGTGGAAAGGGGTGTGTTGTGTGGGTGTAATCCTTTTGTGCTGGCCCAGACTCCATTGCTTCCACCTGTGCTGATTGTGTGCACCTGTGGCAGTTGGGAACACTGCACATTTCTGTTAACGGGTGATTCGCGATGCCGCCATCCCGGTATTCCTTATTACCGCCTTTGTGATGCCGGTAATTGCATGTCCGCATGACTTGTATTGTCCTCCAGTTAGCGCCATCCTGGTATTGCCAGCCCGAAGGGCCGCGTGCCCACACGCATGCTGGTACGGGGGTGCATGGTCTCAGCGGTGGCGCTGATACCGGGTTGTCGACTCGGAATAGGCCGGAGCGGTATGCCGTGCCGGTTTTCCCTTACCGCCATCGTTTTTCCATAACCGCATTCTCGTAATGATGCCCATAATGTCCAACCACATTCTCTAGTTTGATCCCATGCCCAACAAACAAAATCACAATAAAATATTGCAACATAACCGTAGAATATGTACCTTGTCTTCACTAATTATAGCATTCTGTAACAGTACCGCCTATTTAGAAATAGGAAAATGTAACACATTTAAAATGTGATAGTTACATTTTTAATTAGTAACGATATATAGACACAATGTAAGCGAGGGTTCTCCTAATAACTCACCAGAGTTTCACCAGTTCCAACGCGATGAAGGAAAGAGACATTGGCCCTCTCCATAGATACACACCTTAGTTATGTACAGCTCTTTAAAAGTTGCGGGCAAATTGTGCATTTGACGCCAGCAATCATGATGATGTCCCTGCATGTGACGTTTTAGTCACCAGCTGGGTGTAGCATCTTTTGAGAAAAACATTCCTCGTTTACAATCTCGAGATGTCATGATTAATGCATGATTTTCTCTATACAAAAATTCTATGATACCATGAAAAATAAAAATTGAAAATACAGTCAAACATAAATACCAAAAGACATTCTAAACATTCTGACTAAAGCAAACCATGTGATGTAAATCTGGATGTACGTAGCTCCGTAATGACGTCACTTTGTTGTAGTGCTGCAAAAACTAAATCAAAATAATGCTATGGAAAATATAATGGGGGCAAACTTATATACAGGGCAGCATAACAATTATCCTCCGTATGTTGCCAGTTATTTTTAAAAAAACATCAAAATGATGATAAAATAAGGAACAATGTTTAGTTTACACAGCAATACCGGTCTTCGGCTCTATGTGTACTTTGAGTCAGGGTGTCTCCAGACTTATAACAGCCAGCTCCTTTTGAATAATCTTTTTGAACAAGATGGATTATTACTACTTTGGCATTAAACAATTCTAGAAGATTTTCTTACCCAGTGGTGCCCAGTCATTTTTCTCTTTGCTAGTCTACACAGCAAAACAGTGCCACCTACGCATGGCATCACTTCGTAATATTAGTACAAACGGAAAAACAGCATGACTTCCAACGCCAGGTCCTAACTTTACAGAATGCAGGTTACTTAAGCAATGCACTAATTGTTCCTGATAAATTGCTTGTACCTGAACTGAAACATTAACCTGATTCTGTAAACAAGTCTAACTTACTGAATTTCCGTGTTACATGATATATCTCAAACATCTAAACAATGGGATCATTTTAGACCTTAATCTACATGCAAATACATTTTCTTACATGTTGCCTCAGACATATTAATGTTCAAATCTCGTTAAAAGAAACAGAAGATATACAATTCCAGAGTCATTAACAGAAATCAACTCATATAAGGGCCCGTTCATAAATAGCAAACAAAATATATCTCTTCATTCATCCTATGAGGAACGACACTGTGTAACCTATCAATCCAGAACGTTTCCCTTTGTTCTAACTTCCTACTAGTATGCATATTCTAATTCTTATCATCAATCATTTTGAGCATCTGCAACCTCATTTGCGAGATCTGATGACCATTACAGTTAAAATATCTAGCTACGTTTACTAGTTCTTATATTGGAACAGTGCTCATTCCACCAAATCTTTACTTCCGGGTGGTTTGCCCAACATAAAATGTGTTGGGCAACATAAAATGTGATTTACGCTATGAAATGTCCTTGTAGGACATTTCATAGCGTAAATCACATTCTTAGAATCACATGTTGCATAGTCATTTAGGCACATTTTTTCCTCGCTTGAAGGGTATGATAGCATTTCTCCTTTCATCACATTGTTGCAATTGCAGCAACTGAGATATGGGTAGGTACCTGTCCTTTCAGTTTTTTTTAGTTATCTTTGTTTGGATTTTTGTTTTGACTAGCGAGTCAGGTACATTATTGCTCCTTTGATAAGCAAACACAGGTACATCTGTGAATAAGCTGCCCAACCTGCTATCACAACTTAAGATGTTCCAATTTCTAATAACCCTCTTCTTAATCTTGTGTGATTGTGTAGGGTATTTGTTGATAAACACTAGTGGAGATTTCTTCTTTAGTTTCTCTGCATATAACAGTGTCTCACTTGCTACACTTGCTGCACTATTTTTAGCTTCCACTATTTCCTCTAGTGCATACCTTCTGAGCAGACATTTCTTAGACATCTTGCTGAACTCATTCAGGAGGAATGTAAAAATGAGTTCAGCAAGATGTCTAAGAAGTGTTCGACATTTTGTGTCTTATTTCACTTTCAGCAGGTTTTTGGAGTCTTTGATATCTGTATATATCTGACCAAGTCCATTTATATAACCACTATGCTTTAATGGCCATCCCACTATGCTTTATTTCATATAGTTTGTAGAACTGGCCATGATGATGTACGTGTTCGAAATGCACTGGCCACATGTGTACATTCTGCCTCTGAAGCACAGCGAATAAAGAAAAAATAATACTTTTATGAAGCAATCAGGATCATTTATTGATGTCATACAAATTACTTCTTTAATTATTTTTTGTTGTGTGTGATGTAGTTATTACTGACCTCAGGGACACAGGTGTGCATCCCCTCTACCATGGAAGCACGCAGCACCTTGGAGGACCAAAGCCTTCCAAAGATGGCTGCCTGTGAAGAGGCTGCCACCATAGCAATTAGAGGAATCACCGCCACAGGCCCGGATTGGCCATGCACCCACCAGCCAATAAGATCAATGCACCTTGCCAGCAGGCGGAGCCGTGTAGCGAAGGCTGTGTGCAAAGGCCTGCTGCACTCTCAGCTGCTCCGCTGCGAGATTCATACATCCAGCAGACCTCAGGGATACATGAGTGTATCCCCTCTACCATGGCATCATGTGGCATCTCGGAGGACGAAGCCTTCCAAAGATGGCCACCCGTGAAGACGCTCCCTCCATAGCAACAAGCGGAATCACTGCTGCAGGCCCAGATTGGCCATGCACCCAACGGCCAATACGATCAATGCACCTTGGCCGGCAGGCGAAGCCGTGTAGTGAAGGCCTGGTGCAAAGGCCTACTACACTCTCAGCTGCTTTCCGCTGCACAAAGCTGCCTACCCCTACCGACACTGGCTGCCCCCGGCTCATTCGTATCACAGGTAAGCCTCATGTCTCCCTGCGAGGCACTGGCTCCCTAAGTGACCCCCCTTCCGCTGGTTCTCCCGGCGCGTTCCCGCCAGCTCCTAGAGATGGGACCTTATCCACTCCTTCACTCCCCATCCAGCTCACCCGTCTTTGTGTTCGCACCATCCCGAAGTTCCACACATCCTTACCCAGGCCAACTACCTGCCGAAACAACATGGTAGGCCATAGAATTCGAACCCATTTCTATGGGTCTACCCTCTCGATCACTATGCGCCTTGCACCTCCACCAGTATGCCACCTGGCCAGCACGTCACACAATAGTATCACTACCAAGAATCCCCCAGCAGGAAACCCAACATACCCTAAACAGGTCATCCTTACGGCCTCGAACAGTAGCATGCAGCTGGCGCCGGCCACAACGGCATCCTCACAGTGTATGCACCCTCATGGCTGCACTAGCCTCCCCTCCCCTCAGCACTGTTCCCAACATTGACTACAGCAACACGGCCACAGCGCTCCCCGCTGCCAACAACACACAGACTGCGGTCCAGGTAAACCTGGGCGGCAACACCATTATCACCTCTGCGCCACCTGAACTATACACCATCCCGATGCCTGAAGTGGTAATTACTCCACCGACCTTTGTTACTCTGAGGACCACCAGCTTCCATGACTACTCAGGCCTCTTGTATATGACTACTGTTACTAATCCTCTGTCAATGCCCATCTGTCGTAAATCTCCCCCGTCTTACCTGGGATCGCTTCTTGCTCTGTTCCGAGGGAGGATTCCTCTTGTGGATGGATCGGGTCTTGTATAGGCTCGCTCGAGTCTCGTCCGGCTGCAGAGCGCGTTCAGAGTTCCGGGAAGGTCGCAGTTCCAGGATGTCCAGGAAAAAAGTAGCGGTCGCTAGGGATGAGGATTCCGGGAGCAGAATTAGAGGGAAGGGGAGAAGGGAAGGAAGAAGGAACCAGGAAACTAGGAATAGTGGAGTCGCCGAACAGCACACACACGTCAAGTCAATACCTAAAGATAGCGTTGAGACGCGCAGGGCCGCTGGGGCGTGGCCAATTTATAGAACGTGCCGTGTGCGACGTGAAGGCTGGTGCGAGGCAAGTCACTTGGCACTGCCATGTTGGGAGTAACAAGGAATACAAGCCCTGTCGCGATAAGGACCAGGAAATCCAGAAGGGGCAAGTTCTACGGGTCATGACAGCATGCCTCCTCCAAAGACCTGTTCCACCAGGTTTGCCCGGGTGTATGAGATGGAATCTTCTAAGCAATCGAGGGGTATTTAAGTTAGAAACTGGTTCCCAGGTTCTCTCGCTAGGAGGATATCCCTTCCATTCAACCAGGTATTGAAGTCGACCCCGTTTATACCTGGAATCGCATATTCTGGACACTTCATATTCCAGCTGATCGTCCACCACAAGAGGACTGGGTCTGCAAGATTTTCGGGTGGATTGGATGTAGGGTTTCAATAGGGAAGTGTGAAAGACTGGGTGTATTTTCTTCCAGGAGTCAGGTAGCTTGAGTCGGAATGAGACAGGATTGATGATTTCCTTTATGGAAAATGGTCCATAGTACCGAGGGGCTAATTTGTTTGGCCGTAGATGTCGTGGTAATAGTTTCGAGGACAACCAGACTTGATCACCAACAGAATAAGAAGGCGCTGGTCTTCTTTTGGAGTCCGTATAACGCTTAGTGCGTGTCTGGGCCTCTTTCAATTGTTCCTTGGCTTCCTTGTCTATGTTGATGAGAGTCTGAATCCATGAGTCGAGAGTAGGTACTGGAGTGGGATGTGGAAGAACAGAAGGTAAAATGGACGGGTGAAAACCTTGACTGCAATAGAAAGGGCTGACCTTGAGTGCTGAGTGATCGGAATTGTTGTAGGCAAACTCGGCCAGGGGTATGAGGAGAGACCAGTCAACCTGAACCTTGGTGGCAAAACAACGAAGATATTGCTCCAGGGTTTGATTTACACGTTCCGTGCCTCCGTTGGTTCGTGGGTGTTAACCTGATGAGAGAGCGTGTTGGATCCCTAGAATACGACACAGATGTTTCCAGAATTGTGAGATGTATTGAGGTCCTCGGTCCAATATGATCTTGGAAGGAAGTCCATGAAGACGGAAAATGTGTTCCAGGAAGATTCCAGCAAGTTCTGAGGAGGATGGTAGATTATACAAAGGTGTAAAATGAGCCATATGAGTGAACAAGTCTATGGTTACCATGATGGTCGTGTATCCTCGGGAAGGTGGTAATTCCACAATGAAGTCTGTAGCAATAAATTCCCATGGTCTTGTTGGCAGCGATGGTTGCAGTAGAAGACCCGCCGGTCTCTTGTTATCATGTTTGTTTTGACCACAGATAGCACAAGCCTTGATGTACTGTTGTACGTCGGTCTTCATTCCAGGCCACCAAAACTGTCTCTGTATAAGACGGACGGTATTAGTTATACCACGATGACCGGAGTGAAGGGTATCATGGCAGAGGTTTATTATCCTTTGTTGTAATTTCTGCGTAGGAATGACCAGTGCATTGTCCTTGAATAAATATCCTTCCTTAACTCTTAGATTCCATGGATTCTTCCTTTAAATATCCTTCCAGAGGTCAGAGGACTGGGTTTGCACTCAGATTTCTTCCAGGAGGTTGACTGCTTGAGCTACAAAGATAGTGTGGGGAAACATCTTAGGATAGGCCATGTCTTCAGTGGCTACGTAGTCTGGACATCGAGATAAGGTGTCAGCAATCATGTTTTGTGATCCGGGAACATGAGTGATTTGGAATTGGTACTGGGCAAAGAAGTAGGCCCAACGCGCCTGACGACTGTTCCTGCACTCCAACGACTGTAGAATTTGGAGATTCCGATGGTCTGTGCGGACCTGAACTGGATATCTAGCACCCAGAAGTAGGTGTCGCCATTCAGTGAAGGCTTGGCGGATGGCCAACAGTTCCTTCTCCAGGACGGAATAGTGTGTCTCACTGGGAGTCAGGGTTTGTGAAAGGTAAGCAATGGGATGTTCCAGTTTATTCTCAAGTTCCTGTTTCAAGACTGCTCCTATGGCGTAGTTAGAGGCATCCGTTTCCACTAGGAATGGGCGATTTATGTCAGGTTGGGCCAGGATGGGGGCTTGCGTGAACTCTGTCTTCAATCGTTGGAATGCTTTATCTTGCGGTGTAGACCAGATAAAGGGAGTGTCTTTCTTCAAGAGAGCAACGATCGGCTGAACGATCTCGGAAAAGGTAGAAATAAACTTCCGGTAGAAGTTGGCGAGCCCCAGGAAGGATTGAACTTGTTTCACAGATGTGGGAGCGGGCCAAGCCAGTATGGCCTTTACCTTTGAAGGGTCCATACCAATTCCTTCTGGGCTAAGGATGAATCCTAGGTAGTGAACAGATGTAACGTGAAACAAGCATTTTTCGGGTTTGGCTAAAAGTTTGTGTTCACGAAGTCGTTGTAGTACTGCCTTAACATGTTCTTCATGCTTTAGAGGATCCTTGGAAAAAATCAATATGTCATCCAGATAGACAATGACGAAGAGGAACAACATGTCAGAGAACACCCTATCCAAAAAATGCTGAAAGACTGCGGGAGCATTAGCTAGTCCAAAGGGCATGACTAGATATTCATAGTGACCAAAGGGTGTTCTAAAGGCTGTTTTCCATTCGTCTCCTTTCCGGACACGGATTAAGTGGTAGGCACCCGAGAGATCCAACTTCGTGAATATTGCGGCGCCTCTCACAGCTTCCAAGATATCCGAGATCAGGGGCAGTGGGTACCGATCTTTGAGGGTGCATTGATTTAAGCCTCGATAGTCGATGCAAGGTCTGAGTTCCTTGGTATCCTTCTTGGGAACGAAGAACAACGAGCACCCGCCGGAGATTTCGAGGGTCTTATGGTGCCGTTTTCAAGATTTCTCAGGTTCGGAAAGAATGAACATTCTGCCAAAGGGAATTACTGCTGAGGGATCTGTATCTATGGCACAGTCTTCGGGCCTGTGAGGGGGTAAGGCTTGGACTATGGCAGTAGAAAATACATCAGCATATCCCTGATATGCCTCTGGAACTTGTATGATATTGGAAACCATGAGTGGTGTTTCTTGGTCTCTTGGTGGTTCTTTAGGAGGTGTCGAGGAGGGATCCAGGGATAGACAGTGGGACATACAGAACTCTGAGCCCAGGAATAATGATCCTGCTGTCCAATTGATATACGGATTGTGCTTTCGTAACCAGGGCATACCCAAAACCATGTAATCCGCTCGTGATGATGGTTTATGGAAAGTTGGATCTCTTTAGTCTGCAGGCTTATGGGTCCTGAAGAGAGGGGTCTTCCGTCAATTGCTTCCACCGGCTGTATGGTATTTCGTGTCTCGTACAGAATATGATGACTAACAACCCAGTCTTGATCAATGAAAATTCCCATAGCTCCGCAGTCCACCAAGGCCAGAATGGGATAGGTCTTGTTCTTGGAGGACGACAAGAAGGCCTGTAGTATCACCAAATTGTTTTGTCCCGGAGGGTTCAAGGATGGAATTGATGTGGAGCAAACATCTCTCTCCCGACACCTCGCTCCATCTAGGATCGAGAGCTGGCGTTTCCCGAACGCCGTGGACGGGCTAGAGGGCATTCTCTTCCAAGGTGTCTATCCGAGGCACAATACATGCACAGGCCTGTGTGGATCCTTCTCATCCTTTCTTGTGGGGAAATAGGCCCACGGAAGGCTCCTATTTGCATGGGTTCCGGATCTATGTCAGGGGTTGGGGCAGGATCAGTTTTCACAGAAGTCTCAAGGGAATTATTTTAAAAGGGTATCTTGGTCTTTCTTCTTTCAGCCTTTCTTTCCTGGATTCGGAAGTCTATTTGCATGGCTAGATCCATAAGAGCCTGGAATGAGCTAGGACGAGCCACCCTGGCTAATTCGTCCTTAATATCCTCGTTTAGACCCCTGCGAAATAGAGTGAAACTTGCTTCTGAGGACCAATCCGCTTCCTTGGCCAGTTGTTTGAATCTAGTAAACTACGTTAGCATATCCTGAGATCACTGTCAGAAATCAAGTAACCGTTCCTGAGCACTAAAAACCTGTTCTGGGCGGTCGAACATAGTCTTGAGTGCCTGAATAAATCCATCATAATCATCCAGGAGGGCATCTCCTAAGTTGACTAAGGGAGTGGCCCAGGTCAACGCGTTCCCTGTGAGGTGCGAGATTATGAAGCCCACTTTCACGCTGGAAGTTGAAAAATAATAGGGCTTAAAAGTTAAATGCACAAAGCAGGAATCCAGGAATCCGCGTAAGGATTTTGCCGAGCCATCATATTTGTCTACCACTCCACCCAGTAACACACTGTCCTTGTTAGCGGGGTCGCGAGACAAAACAAGCTGTTTTAACACAGCATTCTCAGCCTTTAAGTTCTGTACTTCAGTTGTGAGTTCTTGCATGCCACGCATAAGGTCCTGGACTGCTTTCTCCATAGAAGTATCAGTGTCGGTCGTTTGGAGTCTCAAACTGTCGTAAATCTCCCCCCGTCTCACCTGGGATCGCTTCTTCCTCTGTTCCGCGGGAGGATTCCTCTTGTGGACGGATCGGGTCTTGTATAGGCTCGCTCGAGTCTCGTCCGGCTGCAGAGCGCGTTCAGAGTTCCGGGAAGGTCGCAGTTCCAGGATGTCCAGGAAAAAAGTAGCGGTCGCTAGGGATGAGGATTCCGGGAGCAGAATTAGAGGGAAGGGGAGAAGGGAAGGAAGAAGGAACCAGGAAACTAGGAATAGTGGAGTCGCCGAACAGCACACACACGTCAAGTCAATACCTAAAGATAGCGTTGAGACGCGCAGGGCCGCTGGGGCGTGGCCAATTTATAGAACGTGCCGTGTGCGACGTGAAGGCTGGTGCGAGGCAAGTCACTTGGCACTGCCATGTTGGGAGTAACAAGGAATACAAGCCCTGTCGCGATAAGGACCAGGAAATCCAGAAGGGGCAAGTTCTACGGGTCATGACAGCATGCCTCCTCCGAAGACCTGTTCCACCAGGTTTGCCCGGGTGTATGAGATGGAATCTTCTAAGCAATCGAGGGGTATTTAAGTTAGAAACTGGTTCCCAGGTTCTCTCGCTAGGAGGATATCCCTTCCATTCAACCAGGTATTGAAGTCGACCCCGTTTATACCTGGAATCGCATATTCTGGACACTTCATATTCCAGCTGATCGTCCACCACAAGAGGACTGGGTCTGCAAGATTTTCGGGTGGATTGGATGTAGGGTTTCAATAGGGAAGTGTGAAAGACTGGGTGTATTTTCTTCCTGGAGTCAGGTAGCTTGAGTCGGAATGAGACAGGATTGATGATTTCCTTTATGGAAAATGGTCCATAGTACCGAGGGGCTAATTTGTTTGGCCGTAGATGTCGTGGTAATAGTTTCGAGGACAACCAGACTTGATCACCAACAGAATAAGAAGGCGCTGGTCTTCTTTTGGAGTCCGTATAACGCTTAGTGCGTGTCTGGGCCTCTTTCAATTGTTCCTTGGCTTCCTTGTCTATGTTGATGAGAGTCTGAATCCATGAGTCGAGAGTAGGTACTGGAGTGGGATGTGGAAGAACAGAAGGTAAAATGGACGGGTGAAAACCTTGACTGCAATAGAAAGGGCTGACCTTGAGTGCTGAGTGATCGGAATTGTTGTAGGCAAACTCGGCCAGGGGTATGAGGAGAGACCAGTCAACCTGAACCTTGGTGGCAAAACAACGAAGATATTGCTCCAGGGTTTGATTTACACGTTCCGTGCCTCCGTTGGTTCGTGGGTGTTAACCTGATGAGAGAGCGTGTTGGATCCCTAGAATACGACACAGATGTTTCCAGAATTGTGAGATGTATTGAGGTCCTCGGTCCAATATGATCTTGGAAGGAAGTCCATGAAGACGGAAAATGTGTTCCAGGAAGATTCCAGCAAGTTCTGAGGAGGATGGTAGATTATACAAAGGTGTAAAATGAGCCATATGAGTGAACAAGTCTATGGTTACCATGATGGTCGTGTATCCTCGGGAAGGTGGTAATTCCACAATGAAGTCTGTAGCAATAAATTCCCATGGTCTTGTTGGCAGCGATGGTTGCAGTAGAAGACCCGCCGGTCTCTTGTTATCATGTTTGTTTTGACCACAGATAGCACAAGCCTTGATGTACTGTTGTACGTCGGTCTTCATTCCAGGCCACCAAAACTGTCTCTGTATAAGACGGACGGTATTAGTTATACCACGATGACCGGAGTGAAGGGTATCATGGCAGAGGTTTATTATCCTTTGTTGTAATTTCTGCGTAGGAATGACCAGTGCATTGTCCTTGAATAAATATCCTTCCTTAACTCTTAGATTCCATGGATTCTTCCTTTAAATATCCTTCCAGAGGTCAGAGGCTGGGTTTGCACTCAGATTTCTTCCAGGAGGTTGACTGCTTGAGCTACAAAGATAGTGTGGGGAAACATCTTAGGATAGGCCATGTCTTCAGTGGCTACGTAGTCTGGACATCGAGATAAGGTGTCAGCAATCATGTTTTGTGATCCGGGAACATGAGTGATTTGGAATTGGTACTGGGCAAAGAAGTAGGCCCAACGCGCCTGACGACTGTTCCTGCACTCCAACGACTGTAGAATTTGGAGATTCCGATGGTCTGTGCGGACCTGAACTGGATATCTAGCACCCAGAAGTAGGTGTCGCCATTCAGTGAAGGCTTGGCGGATGGCCAACAGTTCCTTCTCCAGGACGGAATAGTGTGTCTCACTGGGAGTCAGGGTTTGTGAAAGGTAAGCAATGGGATGTTCCAGTTTATCCTCAAGTTCCTGTTTCAAGACTGCTCCTATGGCGTAGTTAGAGGCATCCGTTTCCACTAGGAATGGGCGATTTATGTCAGGTTGGGCCAGGATGGGGGCTTGCGTGAACTCTGTCTTCAATCGTTGGAATGCTTTATCTTGCGGTGTAGACCAGATAAAGGGAGTGTCTTTCTTCAAGAGAGCAACGATCGGCTGAACGATCTCGGAAAAGGTAGAAATAAACTTCCGGTAGAAGTTGGCGAGCCCCAGGAAGGATTGAACTTGTTTCACAGATGTGGGAGCGGGCCAAGCCAGTATGGCCTTTACCTTTGAAGGGTCCATACCAATTCCTTCTGGGCTAAGGATGAATCCTAGGTAGTGAACAGATGTAACGTGAAACAAGCATTTTTCGGGTTTGGCTAAAAGTTTGTGTTCACGAAGTCTTTGTAGTACTGCCTTAACATGTTCTTCATGCTTTAGAGGATCCTTGGAAAAAATCAATATGTCATCCAGATAGACAATGACGAAGAGGAACAACATGTCAGAGAACACCCTATCCAAAAAATGCTGAAAGACTGCGGGAGCATTAGCTAGTCCAAAGGGCATGACTAGATATTCATAGTGACCAAAGGGTGTTCTAAAGGCTGTTTTCCATTCGTCTCCTTTCCGGACACGGATTAAGTGGTAGGCACCCGAGAGATCCAACTTCGTGAATATTGCGGCGCCTCTCACAGCTTCCAAGATATCCGAGATCAGGGGCAGTGGGTACCGATCTTTGAGGGTGCATTGATTTAAGCCTCGATAGTCGATGCAAGGTCTGAGTTCCTTGGTATCCTTCTTGGGAACGAAGAACAACGAAGCACCCGCCGGAGATTTCGAGGGTCTTATGGTGCCGTTTTCAAGATTTCTCAGGTTCGGAAAGAATGAACATTCTGCCAAAGGGAATTACTGCTGAGGGATCTGTATCTATGGCACAGTCTTCGGGCATGTGAGGGGGTAAGGCTTGGACTATGGCAGTAGAAAATACATCAGCATATCCCTGATATGCCTCTGGAACTTGTATGATATTGGAAACCATGAGTGGTGTTTCTTGGTCTCTTGGTGGTTCTTTAGGAGGTGTCGAGGAGGGATCCAGGGATAGACAGTGGGACATACAGAACTCTGAGCCCAGGAATAATGATCCTGCTGTCCAATTGATATACGGATTGTGCTTTCGTAACCAGGGCATACCCAAAACCATGTAATCCGCTCGTGATGATGGTTTATGGAAAGTTGGATCTCTTTAGTCTGCAGGCTTATGGGTCCTGAAGAGAGGGGTCTTCCGTCAATTGCTTCCACCGGCTGTATGCTATTTCGTGTCTCGTACAGAATATGATGACTAACAACCCAGTCTTGATCAATGAAAATTCCCATAGCTCCGCAGTCCACCAAGGCCAGAATGGGATAGGTCTTGTTCTTGGAGGACGACAAGAAGGCCTGTAGTATCACCAAATTGTTTTGTCCCGGAGGGTTCAAGGATGGAATTGATGTGGAGCAAACATCTCTCTCCCGACACCTCGCTCCATCTAGGATCGAGAGCTGGCGTTTCCCGAACGCCGTGGACGGGCTAGAGGGCATTCTCTTCCAAGGTGTCTATCCGAGGCACAATACATGCACAGGCCTGTGTGGATCCTTCTCATCCTTTCTTGTGGGGAAATAGGCCCACGGAAGGCTCCTATTTGCATGGGTTCCGGATCTATGTCAGGGGTTGGGGCAGGATCAGTTTTCACAGAAGTCTCAAGGGAATTATTTTAAAAGGGTATCTTGGTCTTTCTTCTTTCAGCCTTTCTTTCCTGGATTCGGAAGTCTATTTGCATGGCTAGATCCATAAGAGCCTGGAATGAGCTAGGACGAGCCACCCTGGCTAATTCGTCCTTAATATCCTCGTTTAGACCCCTGCGAAATAGAGTGAAACTTGCTTCTGAGGACCAATCCGCTTCCTTGGCCAGTTGTTTGAATCTAGTAAACTACGTTAGCATATCCTGAGATCCCTGTCGGAAATCAAGTAACCGTTCCTGAGCACTAAAAACCTGTTCTGGGCGGTCGAACATAGTCTTGAGTGCCTGAATGAATCCATCATAATCATCCAGGAGGGCATCTCCTAAGTTGACTAAGGGAGTGGCCCAGGTCAACGCGTTCCCTGTGAGGTGCGAGATTATGAAGCCCACTTTCACGCTGGAAGTTGAAAAATAATAGGGCTTAAAAGTTAAATGCACAAAGCAGGAATCCAGGAATCCGCGTAAGGATTTTGCCGAGCCATCATATTTGTCTACCACTCCACCCAGTAACACACTGTCCTTGTTAGCGGGGTCGCGAGACAAAACAAGCTGTTTTAACACAGCATTCTCAGCCTTTAAGTTCTGTACTTCAGTTGTGAGTTCTTGCATGCCACGCATAAGGTCCTGGACTGCTTTCTCCATAGAAGTATCAGTGTCGGTCGTTTGGAGTCTCAAACTGTCGTAAATCTCCCCCCGTCTCACCTGGGATCGCTTCTTGCTCTGTTCCGCGGGAGGATTCCTCTTGTGGACGGATCGGGTCTTGTATAGGCTCGCTCGAGTCTCGTCCGGCTGCAGAGCGCGTTCAGAGTTCCGCGAAGGTCGCAGTTCCAGGATGTCCAGGAAAAAAGTAGCGGTCGCTAGGGATGAGGATTCCGGGAGCAGAATTAGAGGGAAGGGGAGAAGGGAAGGAAGAAGGAACCAGGAAACTAGGAATAGTGGAGTCGCCGAACAGCACACACACGTCAAGTCACTACCTAAAGATAGTGTTGAGACGCGCTGGGCCGCAGGGGCGTGGCCAATTTATAGAATGTGCCGTGTGCGACGTGAAGGCTGGTGCGAGGCAAGTCACTTGGCACGGCCATGTTGGGAGTAACAAGGAATACAAGCCCTGTCGCGATAAGGACCAGGAAGTCCAGAAGGTGCAAGTGATACGGGTCATGACACCATCACTGGGAGCACCACAACAACTATGCATGCCAATGTTGGTTCCGTGTGCATACCCACTGTGCTTATGTGTAATGTTGACACCTTGCCTATGCCCAATGCCTATATCACTCTCACTATGCTTAATGCTGTGAACACACCCAATGCTGTAAACTCTCCCTTTATGTCTAATGTTGGTATCATGTCCAATGCTGCTAGCCCTCCCATGTTGCCTAATGATGTGAGCATGACCAATGCTGCTAGTACCCTGCTGATGCCTATTGTGATGAGAACCCCTATGTTACATGATAATGCCTGCCCACGCCCACTGATGCTAGCCTTCCCTTGATGCCTAACGCTATTAACATGCCCAATGCTGCTAGCCTTCCCATGTTGCCTAATGATGTGAGCATGCCCATTGTTGCTAGTACGCTGCCGATGCCTATTGTGAAGAGCACCCCAATGTTACATGATAATACCTGCATCCTGCCCACGCCCAATGCTGCTAGCCTTCCCATGATGCTTAATGATGGTAATATACCCAATGCCGCTATTACCCTGTTGATGCATAACACTATGAGCACCCCCAGGATTTCACTTGATGGTCCTGGCCCCCTGCCCCCACCCAATGCTACTGGCACCCGTATGACACCCACTATTGTGAGCACCCTGCTGGAGCTTAAAGAAGCTACCACCCCCTGTCCCTTGACGCCAAATCATCCCACACTTCCCACGCCAGCATGGCACAGCACACCTCATTTAGTTGCGCTCTTATCAATGCACGTTCACTCCCTGCATGTGCCCTTGATATACACAACCTTATTACCGCTCACAACCTTGACATCCTCTGGATCACCGAAACCTGGCTCCATGAAGCCTCTGGCTCAGCCCAAACTCAAGCACTCCCCTCAGGCTACACTATATTCAGACAGGACTGCCCGCACCTGAAAGGAGGGATGTGTTGCCCTTATAGCGAAAGAGACCATCCCCATCAGAAAGGTGGAAAGGACAGTCAAGTGCAATAGTGACTACCTACTCCTCAAACTTAACTTCTCTCTAAACAGTACCATTACCCTCCATATTGTCTATCTGCCCCCCGTACACATAGCCGACTTCCTGGTGGCCCTGACACATCCCCTGTCCGAAAACCTAAACAAATCAATGCAGGACATCCTCCTAGGAGACTTCAACCTCGGCCTCAAAGTCCCCAAAGATTCGTCTGCCAAATCAATCGACAACAGGCTCGAAACTTTAGGCTTCTAACATGCAATCACAGACCCCACCCATATCAAGGGCCAGACCCTAGACTGGCTAGCCCACCACAACTGCCAATTTACCATCTAGGCTAATTCCCCCTCCTCATGGACAGACCACCACGTAATCCTTTTTGACATCGTCACCCCAAGAAAGTGCCCCCGCCCGCTATGCCTCTTCCACCTGTCCTCACCAGGAGCTCTTGTCAGCTCACCTACTAGTGCCTGCCTTCAGGGCTCCCTTCGTTAACGACTCCAATATACTGGCACAAACATATAATGAACACGAAACCAAGCAGCACAGCGAGCGCAAGCTAAACAGCTTCTAACACTGAAGATACGCCTAACCAGAGATTACTTTTTATTACCCACTTTGTAAATACCAAGAGGCCTCCAGCCCATATACACAAGGGCTGCAACATATATTACCAATCCAGCCTTCATAAAGACCTGTCGTAGGGTCGAAACACGTGTCGGCACCATCTCCTAAACCTTGAAAAAAATGCAATAAATCACCAATGAAATTTTAAAGAACCTTGTATGGATCATACTTATTACACTAAACAGAGTAAACAGAGTGAAACACATATGTTGTAATGTACTAGCACCAAGTGAGTAGAAACACCAACCAAATCAAACAGAACTGCACCTTGGGCACCAAGAGTACGGGCCCTATGATTTCTACCGGCCGGCTGCAAGTGCAAGAAAATCAACCAGAATACTTTTAAGTACGGCGCGGCCACCACCAGCTCCTAGTGCTCTTCCCCCTCTTTTGAACTAACTACTATGAAACTAGCAGTGGAAGCCATTGCCCCTTTGAAGTCTCGGAAAGCCAAACCTACTAAGCACACCAACGCCTGGTTCTCCCTTGAGCTACTAGTACTCCACTTCAAATAAACAGAAAGCACTATCCATTTGGCAAGCAAATCACCTCGACTCAGCCAAGCTAGAGTTTCACAAACTTGCCAAGGAATACAAAAAAGCAATCAACCAAGCGAAAGCCACTTCCTTCAACACAAGGATTGCCAACGCTAAATCAGATACCAAAGAAATCTTCTCCATTTTCAGGGAATTAGAATCACCTACTCCCCCCTCAGACTAACACCAAAGATGAAGCCTGGTGCAAAGGTATGCAAGCAGTCATGCTGAGCAAACTAGACACCCTGCACAGCAAAATCAAAACCAACCAACAGACATTCCTCCAACATACGCCACTCCACCCACCTCAGAAAACCAGCGACACACCTCTCTTCTCCTTCAAGGAGGTAAATGAACTGAAAGTCATCGCCCTCATGAATACCATCAAACCTTCCAATTGTGAAGGGGACATTTGCCCGGCCCCTCTTATCAAAGACTGCGCTGGGACTCTCGCCCCCTTTCTTACTGCCTTCATAAATGCTTCCTTCTTGGCCGGGTCTGTCCCAGCCTGCCTCAAAGAAGCATGGGTATGCCCCCTCCTAAAGAAACCCTCACTTGGCCCTACATCCCCCAGGAACTACATGCCCTAACCACTGTTACATTCTTGCTAAAAATCCTGGTCAAAGCAGCTTACCTATAAACCCAACAGTTCCTCGAAGCCAATAGCCTCCTCTGCCTCTGTTATTCTGGCTTTGGCCCTGGCCACGGAACGGAAACAGCCCTACTTGACTTATAAAACCAGATGGACGACGTCAGGAACTCTGGTAAACCTGCCCTTAATTATATTGTCTTCCTAAGCACTAATGAATGCAGTGCTTTGGATCCTAATATATTTAAGCCAAACACCACGGGTTAAGTACATGGAACTGAGGTGTGGTGTTTGGTGCTTATAAAGCATGAAAGCTTTGTGGCCAAGTGCCTAAATTACACAGTGGTCTTAAATCTTAGTTTTGCAGCTTCACCAGATTGTCTGATCCTGGGCATATCATTTTATTCAACTGCGCTGAGTGGGATTACATTATTTTGTAATTGGAAAAATTGAGAGCTCGGAGACAAAATCCTCCTTAACAATGCAGTAGATTTAATGGGCAGAGCAGTAAATTGAGTGTTAAACCATGTGTAAACGAGGTACGTATGTCTTTTGACCTAATTTCCCACTCCAGGGGATTTTCAAGATTGTCTGACAAGAGTGGGGTCCCAGAACGACATTTGCATGCACACCACGCTATCCGCTCCACTTTTCAAAAACAAATGCATATTGGCCAGCATATGATTTGATGACGGAGAATATGCATTAGATTCCTGTAGAGGAGCAGGTGGACATGTTATCCCTAGCTCCCGCCCCCTCACCTCCGTCATATTGGAACAGTAGGAGAAGAGCCCTATGCGGGACACCAGGTATCATCCCAATACGGCAATGAGTGTATGAGAGACGATATGCGCTCAGATAACTGTATCAGATGTACCTTTGCACTGAGGGGGTGGAAGAATGTCTGTAGACACCATTGGACATCATAGAGCAATAAGTGAAATCAGACAAGAGCAGAGTGACGTCATAGACGAAAGATACTGAGACTTACTGAAACAATATGCAAGTACTAAAAGACTAAGTATTTTACTGAAGTAACAAGAGAAACATATTTGAATATGAAGAAATCGTATATGCAAAGAGGATAAAGTAACCTGCTAATTAATAAATGTTCAAACGCCAAAACGCAAGGTAGATGAGACATATAGACGCTTGTTGCAGAGGAAAGCATAACATGGCTAGAGCGGCCATTATGGAATGTAGGACGTCAGACTCGTATTAAAACCATTTAAGCTACCTCGGAGACAGACCAGGGCTGCAGAATCAGGAGATGCTAGAAAAACAGCTTTGTGTGAGAAATAAAGAAGAGTCTATTGGCCTGGGATCGAGGATGCTACTTCAAGGAATAATTGCAAGGCACAAGGGAGATAAAAGGATAAGCCATGTACGTAAGACATATTTCTCTTAGATTAAGCGAAGGAGAAAACATCTGCAAGAACCAAGTATTAAACAATTAAAGATGCAGAAAATCCATGTAAAATGGAGTGTGCAAGTCTGTAGAGACCAAGAAGGGTAATGACACCCAATTCAATTGAATCAAATAGCAGTGAATAGAGATGGACAAATGTGTCGTCTCCTCACAGTGGTCGAAGTGTACGAAAAGAAATAGTGAAACTATGTTCCCTGCTGGCCTGCACCCACTCTGCACAAACCGCATCACCACGACCCCTCCCACACACAATACAAACCCACAAACACATACACCTGTGTAGAGATATCGCGAGAGCGCGCGCTCTCGCGAGATCTCGTCGCGGACCAATGCTCCGCCCCCGCGCGCTTCGCGTGCACTAGGGGACGAGCGGAGGACGCGATAAGGCGCGTCCTGCTGAGCCCTCCTCATACGGGGCCCGCTCCTTTAGAATCTTGGACACGGACATAAGGCAGCTGCCTCCCAGCCACATTAGGCCCGTTGGCCTCTGTTATTGAGGCACACATGTTGTGTGCATCCTGCATTAAACCAATGATAGAATAAATACAGCGTTTACAAGCTCGGAGACTCCTGTCTTCATTACAAGCATTTTACTACATAAATTGGCGACGAGGATCACCACCAGAACTCACGGAAGAGCATGCAAGGAGCAACGCCACCGCCACCCTTTCTCCAAACTCTAGGTAGGCCTGCCATCCCATGGCCACAATGGCAGCCCCTATTCACGACATATGTGGAGGCCCTAGGTGGGGCAGGGTTCTCAGCGGCGAGGCGCAGGGCCATGTTACTAAATGCCCAGGGAGTGGAAGGTCAAAGAATATTCGAGAGTCTCACCCCGATACCGGTAGCTGGCGACAATGACGATGTTTTCAAGGAGGCAGTCAGGAGAATCATAAAAAGGTTTGCCAGTAAAGAGAACACAGTGCTCCACAGGATACGGTTTTACTCGTGAAGGCAAGAAATGTCTGAACCAGTTGACGATTACGTCACCAAGCTGAGGGAATTTGCAGCGCTGTGTAATTTTGGCAACAATGCGGAGAGCCTCATATGTGACATGTTGGTCGTCCACACTAACAGTCGGAAGGTCCAAGATAAGTTTATTGTGGAAAAGGAACTGCAGTTGGAGAAAGCGATTGAGATCGCCAGAGCAGTCGAGGAAACGGCGGGAAGACAAAAGGAGCTTACTGCAAGAAGAGAAAGGCCGGCAACCGACACGAAAGAAGGGAGAGGGAACAGGAAAGAACCCCTAAAGTGTCACAGGTGCACCAGCACGAAACACCTGGCGTTTGACAGGGAGTGCCCAGCCAGAGACAAGGAGTGCTCCATTTGTAAACTCATTGGCCATTTCTCCATTGTGTGTCGGTGGAGGAACAAGAAAGTCTCCAGCCTTAATGCAGATCGCAATACAGAGAAAGAATCATCCTCAGAAGATGAAGGAAGACCCACAGTCATCATGGTGAACAGCACAACAGCAAGGAGAGAGAAACCTCACTGCATGATCAAGATTGATGGCATGGAAACAAGGGTCATGGCAGATTCAGGTTCGGATCTAACGATCATTCCCCTTCGCACGTATAAGGACATGGTGGGAAAAGAAAAGGTGCAAGTGCTTATGACGATGCACAAACCCACGGTTTTTGGAGGGGCGTCAGTCGAACTGTTAGGATACATCAAAGCCAAAGTAGAATTCAAAGGAAGGGAAACCACAACCAGGGTCTACTTCAGTCACGAAGGCCCAGCAGTGCTAGGGTGGGACGACCAAGACAAGCTAAAAATCAGACTGGATCCCAGCACCGAAGATCAGGTCCTGTCGGTCAGGGTGACGAGCGGACCTGTCGTCAAGAGCGACTACCCAACACTTTTCTCGGAGGAGCCGGGGCACATTAAGGGTTTTCTGCACAAAATAGTGCTCAAAAGGAATGCGGTCCCTGTAAAGCACTGAGTGAGGCCAGTACCAGCCACGGCAAGGGACATCCTCAGAAGTCAGTTGGAAAAGATGAAGATGGAGGGTGTCATCGAAGAAATCGAAGCATCTGAATGGCTGAGCCCTGTCGTGCTTATAAAGAAACCCCAATCACAGGAACTCAGAGTATGCATAGATCTACGCAGTTTAAACTTGGAAGTCATCACAGATAACTACCCTCTTCCAAGCATAAATGAACTCATTCTGTTAATGAAAGAAGCCAGAATATTTTCAAAACTGGACATGAGGAATGCATACCACCAAATACAGCTACATGAAGAGTTGAAACCCCTCACGGCATTCATCACTCCATTTGGCACCTACCAATTCACCAAGATGCCATTCGGGTTGTCATCAGCAGCATCGGCTTTCCAACGCATGATGGATGTCTTGCTAAGGAAAGTTAAAAACGTGGTGTACTTCCAGGATGACATCCTCGTGTATGCGGAGGATGAGCAGACGCTCGACGCCACGTTAAGAATTGTCTTAAACAAGCTACAAGAAGCAGGGGTGCGGTTACGATATGAAAAATGCTTGTTCAGAGTGAAAGAAGTTGAATACGTAGGGTACAAGATTTCAGAAAAAGGTATCAGTCCCAAACAGAATCTCATGCAAGCAATCATTAAAGCACCGGAACCAAACAGCAAAGAGGAAGTAAGGTCATTTCTGGGGCTGGCTGAATACTATGCGAAGTTCATACCGAAGTTTTCCGAGACCACGGCACCCCTTCGCGACGTACTCAAAAAGGGCTCGGAATTTGTATGGCAAGAACCCCAAAGGACGGCGATGGTGAATATAAAACACCACATCATAGATGCCCCGTGCCTTCAACCGTTTAATCCGGCGTGGGTAACAGTCGTAACCACCGACGCCAGTGCTTATGGACTGGGAGAAGTGCTAACACAAAAGAAAGGTGACACTGAGCATGTGGTGGCCTTTGCATCGAAGGCATTATCGGAAGCGGAACAGAACTATTCCACCATTGAAAAAGAAATGTTGGCCTGCGCATGGGCGGTGGAACACTTCAGGACGTATGTATGGGGCACCAAATTCAAGTTAGTAACTTATCATAAGCCCCTCATCCATATGCTCAGCCCGGGTGGCACAAAAGTATCCACACCCAGATTGGCACGCATTGCAGCCAAGCTGCAAGAGTACACGTTTGAGATCCATCATATCTCAGGTTGGAAAAATTCACAAGCTGACTGCATGTCGAGACTGCCGGAGGGTAAGGATAAAGCCACCACATTCCTTCATGGAGAATGCATAGTTGCATCCATCATGGACTTGAGAGCGCCAGATTACCTGGAACTCAGTGAGAGACACTGGGAAGAGGAAGATGGGAAAGACCCCACCATGGCCATGATTCACAAATGGACCAAGGAAGGTTGGCCAACTGAAAAGGCGTTGCCCGAGGGCATGAGACCTTACTGGAAGGTGTCGGACGAACTGTCTGAAACGGAGGGGATAATTATGAAATCAGATTATTCCTCCCACAGGAATGAGAAGGATCATCCTATGTAGAGCCCACGCAGGCCACTTGGGAAACACCATTACCCGTCGCAGAGTGAGAGAGGCTTACTGGTGGCCATCCATGGACCAGGAGATTCGATCCATGATAGAACGTTGCCATGAATGTCTCAACAGCGACAAGAGACTTAAGGTTCGCCAAGCACCCCTAATACCCACGGAAATTCCAGAAGCCGTGTGGTCAAAGCTTGGCATTGACTTCATAGGGCCTTTGGAAGCAATGGCACCTGAACACCGGTATGGCATAGTACTGGTTGATTATCTATCCAAGTTGGTGGAGGCCGCGTTCGTCCCGAACATAACCACGGCAACCGTTATAGAAGTACTCACAGAAATTTTTCAGAGGGAAGGCCTCCCCAAGGAAGTGGTTACAGACAACGGGGTGCAACTAGTCTCAAAAGACATGGAGGAATTCTTAAAAAGAAATCACATAAAACAAAGGAAAGCGGCCCTATATCACCCCCAAGCCAATGGGCTTGTAGAGAGGGCCAACAGGTTCATAAAAGGCGCCATCCAATTAGCAACGGCTTCGGGCATGGACCCGCTCAAAACCACCAAGGAGGCCATAGCGGCCCACAGACTCACTCCAAACGGGATCACCCAAATATCCCTGTTCAAAATGTTGAGAGGGAGGAGTGCGGCATCCACGCTGATTCCACCATGGTTGTCGAAAATACGAGAAGATGAAGTGGTGGACATGGCAGAAGTAGTCTGGAGAATCGAAAGCAACAAGTCACGCATGAAATTATGGAGTGATAGGAGAAGAAGAACCAAGCAAGCGTCCGACATAGGAAAAGGAGACTTGGTAAAAATCCAGTTGCCGAAGAAAGATCAGGTCACAGGATCTCGGTTTAGCCGACCCATCAAAGTGATTCACAAAGGAACAAATCATGTTCGCACGGAAGACGGGCGAGCGTGGAATCTTGAAAGAGTGGCACTATACCAGAAGACTCGAGGAAGAGCGAAGACCCCAGAGAGATCACGAACGGAAACCGAAAGAGACTACGGAGCAGGTGAAGAACGAGAACCAGAAGGAGACGACAGAGAGAGGGTGGAAACTGAGGTCGAACCGGAAGCACTGGGTGCAGATCCCGATCAGGAGCAACAGGAGAATTTCACCAGAACTGATGATCGGCCCAGAAGAGAACACAGAAGACCGGTGAGATATAATGACTATGTTTTACAGTGATTCCGCTGTGCATTGAAAAAGGGAGATGTGTAGAGATATCGCGAGAGCGCGCGCTCTCGCGAGATCTCGTCGCGGACCAAAGCTCCGCCCCCGCGCGCTTCGCACGCACTACGGGACGAGCGGAGGACGCGATAAGGCGCGTCCTGCTGAGCCCTCCTCATACGGGGCCTGCTCCTTTAGAATCTTGGACACGGACATAAGGCAGCTGCCTCCCAGCCACATTAGGCCCGTTGGCCTCTGTTATTGAGGCACACATGTTGTGTGCATCCTGCATTAAACCAATGATAGAATAAATACAGCGTTTACAAGCTCGGAGACTCCTGTCTTCATTACAAGCATTTTACTACAACCTGGTGCTTAAGGGAATGTTCAGTGTAGTGCACTGAAAGTGCAAGTTTCAACTACTTCCTACACTTTTATTTTAAAATGCAGCCATTCCGGAACGGTTTCTTTTTAAAATAAAAGTATAGGAACGGTGAAACTTAAAAACAAAAAGTATAGGAGCACCGCTCCCAACCGCTCCCGCTCACTTCGACCACTGCCTCACACGTGATGCAGAAGTTGAAAACAAGGGCTTTTTGTAATAACTTGGAAGCTGAAGAACACCCGAGCCAGCAGGTAAGTTATTAAGTAGATTTATTGTAGTTCAATGCCAGGGACAAAACATTGGCATGTCCTTTCCAAGTCAGCATAACTCCAACTGCCAAGCATAGAACCCTCACACACTAACACTCCACTCACACTGACATCACTACATTCCATTAAGCAGTGATGTCATCCACTCAGCTAGGAAGCACATTACAACACTTCTCCCTCCTTTACTTTGTTGGAAACAGGGAATGATCACACCAAAACCATCACCAGACAAAAACCCCTACATGTACGTGTGGCCAGCACGTAATGCACCAACTAGTAACACCACTGGCGACAAGAAACTGCCCCCAGAGAACACCAAAACCCCGACACTCCAAGGAAGATCAAGGAAACAGGAAAGTGCTCCACCAAAGGAGTAAAAACCCAATAAAATCTACATGGCACCCCCAGAATACTAATATTGTGCCAACAGGTTGGACAACTTGACACTTATGTGACTACCAACCCTTATACCAAGTCCTACGCCCAACTCTACACCACTTCCACTCCTCCCTTTATAACAAAATCAGAGAGGAACCCCACGCAGTCTACAAAGGGCTCACTCCTTCCATAACAGAACTGGACAACCATCGAGAAACATAATAAAACTACGCACCTCCACCTGTTCCAAGCTGCCCCTTGGAACCTAGGTCCTGCCACGACCCAGCGTCCACAGCAGATAACGACCTAACATTCCTCAATCCTCAGTGCACAAACCTCCTCCCGCCCTAGTCTGCCCCCTAGGACACCAGGGCTGCCACCCCCGGGCACACTCCACACAGCTCAACAGAGCAACAACAAGCACAACAACGAAACAGTTCACCACAGCACCCCTAAGGATACCACAACACCCAAAACCCTTAACCTTAGAGAAGCAATCCGCAAGAATGCGGAACACAGCCAGGACCACCACCTACTCCACACCACTCACCTAGGACACCAGGTCCAGCCTACTGCCACCCGCAGCACACCACTCGATACCATGGACCCCAGGCCCAGCCTACTACCACCAGCAGCACACCTACTACACCCTGGACCCCAGGTCCAGCCTACTGCCAGCCGCAGCACACCTACTACACACCCTGGACCCAGGTCCAGCCTACTGCCAGCCGCAGCACACCTACTACACACCTTGGACCCCAGGTCCAGCCTACTGCCACCCGCAGCACACCTACTACATACCATGGACCCCAGGTCCAGCCTCCTGCGAACGCAAAACGCAGCACACTTCACTTAATGGACCCCAGGTCCAGCCAAACTGCACCAACGCAGCACACCCGCCACTCACCATGGACCCCAGGTCCAGCCTCATCACCACTGAGGACACCAGTCCCCACCTACTGCTTCACAGCAGAACGCCACCATAACCAAACACTCCCACTCCTGCACACTGCAATGTTCACCTCACGCACCATATGCAAACCCCCAACACAGGATGGGTGGCATACACGCAAAACATTGCACACATGTTCAAATACAAAAAACGCTGTGTAAAATGCATCATTTCAGTTAATTATTGGTAAAAGATAACTGTAAGTGCATCAAAAATACTCACAGCACAAGATAAACAATGCTGTTCTCAAAGAAGCAATTCAACCCGCAAGTGCCCCCACCCACGAGTCCGTACCCCAATAATGGAAATCCAACCTGCAAGAAAACATGTTAAGTATTGAACAGTTCCACCTGCAAAGAATCATTGAATGAGAGAAAACAATATGCAATGTAATACAAAATAATGCAGGAACACACTCAACAACTTCTCATTAGCACACAAGATTGCAATTTCTCAATACAACACAAAGCAATCACCCATACACAACTCTCAGCGCGCGCCCTCACTAACTCACACGGGCCCATGCAACATGCACACACACACACTACCAACCAACATAGCCAGCACAATGATACATCAATTCAGCAGTATCAAATTCTTATAATGAACATTATAATTTTAGCAGAGAGCTGCAGTGAAGATATCGAGACTGTTTGCCAGCCTGCGCAGCACCAACTTGGGTGACAGGGCACAGGCAATTCCCTATACCTGCCCTGACAATCCTGCAGGAATATACATAAGTGCTGCACTAAAGTCACCTGCAGCTTCAAGCAACGTCCGCCTCCTGACGAACTTGGAAACTCCGGAATGCACCCCCTTGACGTCCTTCCACCGATGCCCCTGTGTTCCGGCAACATCAGGCGTAACAAACTCATTCGTCCCCGGCTGCGTCCATTCAACGCAACCGAGCGCTTCCTCGCGTTCCAGCCGCCCACGCTGGAACGCACGCAGCATCCGTAGCAACGTCACACTTCGGGAGCATAGAGTGCTCCAGCCAACCATACATACACGTTCCAGCTTCCCGTGCTGGAACGCACGCTCAATGGGAGGCAACGTCATCATTCCGCTTGGGTTGCCGCAAAGGCAACATCTCTTCCGCGCATGGACGGCCGCGGGTCTTGCGCAATCCTCAGCGACGGAGCACCTCCTCCCGGACACTTTCGCTTTGGACAAACAACGCGGACCGCCATGCCTTGTCGCACTGTTCACCCTCCAGTACCGCGACAACGAGCTCACTCCCGCTCCGACGCAGGACGCTTGGACTTCCGCTCCTAACGCGGAACACAACGCTGGTTCTGCTCCGACATGGGGCCCGACCGCAGCGCTCACCAGCACCGGGCCCCAATAGCTGAAGACACAAGGGCAACACTCCCCGGCCTCTCCGCGCACCGACCCGTGCGCCGCAAACTCCACAGCTCCGCCAGGACACGGGATTCAGAGGTGGTGACAGGGCTCATATCAGTGAACCGCTGCCAACCCAAAACTCCACCCGGCAATCTGGTTTCTCACTGGCGGGTGCACCATACATCCCAACACCTCACCCGGCGAGTGTGCCGAACAGCTGCCCAACAAACCTCCCAGCACCACCCGGTCACTGGGCAAGGCAGCTTCTGGGGCCCACAGCGTGAAACAACACTGCACCCCGACCTGAGTGCCGACCCGGCTCCAGCTTCAGCACCACCCGGCCTGCTGAAGATGTTAGACAGCCCAATTAAAACACCTTGGGCTCCAACTTGCTGTCGACTTGGCAAATGGACATGAATTCACTGGAGGGCAATGTTTTCCCGTTTCTGAACTGTCCCCTCCTCGACAGGAATCCCATCCTCGTCGCCAGTGTAATAACTTGGAAGCTGAAGAACACCCGAGCCAGCAGGTAAGTTATTAAGTAGATTTATTGTAGTTCAATGCCAGGGACAAAACATTGGCATGTCCTTTCCAAGTCAGCAGAACTCCAACTGCCAAGCATAGAACCCTCACACACTAACACTCCACTCACACTGACATCACTACATTCCATTAAGCAGTGATGTCATCCACTGAGCTAGGAAGCACATTACAACACTTTTCATCAAGCCCAAACGAAGATAATAGTGTGCTTTGTGGTGCAGACAAAATTGAAAATAGAAAGTGAGACAAATAGATAGTGAGACACTAAGAGAGAGACATGCATAGAAAATGAGACCTATAAAAAACTATGTGACTGGACAGGGAGACAGGGTAAATTTGATAGAAATGAGTGTGGGAGATCTAGCATGCCCCCAGCACAAGTGCAATTTTTGGACCTTGCAGGTTCTTGGCGCAGCCCACTTAAAGCCTAGATTGGTGAGTATCTGTGCTTCTTTTTCACATTTAAAGCACTGCCCAAAATGTAATAGTGGCAGAGGTTGAACTTAATTGTCCTCTAAGCCTCAAAGAAAGAGGAGGAATGATAGGTATCACTGGACTGTGATTGGCTGTTAGCTCACATATTTATTATTCTTTTATTAGGAATATTACTTTCCCTGCAGTTTTTTGGAAGTGGTTTATTGACGTTTTTTGTTGTTTGCTATTCAGTGCTGTTCTAAGGCACTGAAGGCGGAGAAGCATTACATGAGCGACCAGTCTTGCCAATGAATTATTTTTTTATTATTTATATTTATTGTAATATTTTAGAAGTACAAATCGTTGATATAAACAGCTACACTACAATCATTTTCAGACGGAACATTTCATAATAAGGAAGTAAAATAGAATGTCGCATTTCATTTGAAAATTTCTCTTAAAGTGGAAATCATGTTATAAACATAGATGAATGTAACAGAACAAATGATAGCCGGAATACATATCAGTGGAGTCTGGTTAAACTGACACTTGACAGGTCCGTGCCTGACGTCACTTCCAGAAACACTGGCCACGCGTTGAAGTTGGGTAGAAATGATGGACATAGAAAAGGTACACGCTGACGTCTTCCCTCTGGAATAACACAGAGACAGCCTAGAGCTGGAGATGGTCGCCGCAGGTCAAGGTGTGCGAACTGTTGCGGACAAAGGACACACTGATCTAAAAAGTCTCTAGGCACCATTCTCATGGGAAAGCATGTTTTAATAATACTGGGTCTCTGAAGCAGTCGTTATGCACACAGTTGCAAATACAAAAATCACCCGTCTGTTAGTCTTATGGAACAGATACTATTACGGTGCCACTTTTAGTTCCTTCCCGCGTTGCAGCTCCTTGGCCCTTAGTTGAGGGCATACGTCACCCTGCTTCTGCTACATGGAGACGCTGTTGCAGCTCATAGCCTCTATGACGGCTTAGCGGCCTGTCCGAGGTACACACGTACCTCGCGCGATGGCAAGGGCGGCCAGCTTGGACTGTAATCTTAAAGATGAAACACAAACGGGAACACTAAATGTTGAACATCAGGAATTTGCAACAAAACAAAACTTGTATTAATAGCTAATCAGCTCACAGAAGGAAATACAATGATGTATTAACTTCATAATATGATGGATATTCTCATCATATTAATATAACTCATCAATGAACATTATAGCAATTATATTTTCGTGTTAAATTACTTAATTACAAATAAGGCACATGTTCTTAGATTGATTATTTTTGTGCAAAGCCATCCCCGGCTTAAAATACAATTCGTTTCCTTTAAAATGGCTGACGGGTGTGACGGAGGTTCTAGCAGTCTCCGCCCAGGTGTCTGTCTGAAGCGGCCCCGCCCCCGTGGCTGCAGCTGGACTGCATGGAATGTGGGAGATGGCGGCGGCGCAGCGGGCCACGGGAGGCTGGAGTGGCAGCAGCAGTCAGGGAACCCCAGGGGAGGCGGTGTTGCAGGAGCCTACCGCCGACTCCTAAAGTCTCGAACACGGCTGCACCATAATAGAGGGAGCCCTGAGCGCAGCCGCCGGATAGAGGGACCGGTGGCAGAGCCATGTACTTCCTGAGCGGGTGGCCCAAGCGGCTGCTGTGCCCGCTCAGGAGCTTGGAGCAGCCCTTCCAGCTGCAGCCAGACCCACAGCGCGCGCTCTTCGCCGTGATCTCCAGCAGCCAACTCAGCGTCTGGAGTAGCCGGGTGAGTTTCCAGCCTGGGGCGCAGGGACATGTAAACACAGCGCTGTGGGGGTATGCAGTAAGTGAGCTCGGTCACTGGAGTGCACGGTGGCATGAATCGCACGCAACAGGCGAGTGTATTACTTAGGAATCATGGCCATGGAAAATGAAGTAAACAGATGTTGGGTAGTACTCTTCTAGCCTGAGTGCATTATGGCCAGGCTTTGGTAGAATTGTGGACCTAGGTCTCTTGTCACATCGTGCACCAGTCTCTGAACGAGGCTTTATGCGAGATATTTTGACAAGTTTGTTATGAAATTTGTTTTTTCCAAAGTTTAGCATTATATTGACCTCGTTGCAGTCTGCTTATAAGACACTAGGATCACGGAGTATGGGTTGTTTTGGCAAGTGTTTTATTTGTACGTATTGTATCTTTTTATTTGTTTGTTGGCTTCAGAGATGCGCACAGTTGGCATAATCGGGTGTGGGGGGATTTCTATTTTATTTTTTTAAGCTTTTTCCTGGGTCTCTCGGTCCAGCTATGCTAGTATACATAGTTGGCAGATGAAACCAAGTTGAATTGGTGGCCTGTACTGGCTCATGCTGCTCCTTCTTGTGCCCGGCCAACTTGTCTTCATTTCTATATGAAGCTATTAAATTGTACTTTACTCTTCAGCCTCTATAAAGAAAGGACCTCTGACGGCTCCTAGCTTGAGTCTTTTTGTTGCAGCCCTCGCATACATCTTCCTTCAATGGGATAATTCACACATTGTCTCTCGCTCGAGCAAGTCTAAAGTTTGATCAACCTCAGCTGTTAAAAAGCTAGTTAACTCAGCATACATAGAGGGCACCATCCTGCCCCATACCTATTTATCACACTGGCAGAGTTTGCCCATTTCTTTTAGTAAACAAGTCGGCACACCTTTCGTATTCAATTAATGCATTCCTAATTGTTCTCATCTTTAACAGTGGAGTACCAAAACATTTTCTTGTCCATTGTTTTATACAATATAATTTAAACCGTTAAAAAAAATATTTTAGCAGCATAAAAACGACTTTTCTTTAAATACATGGAGGGTGAATTAATTGAATTTATACCGGACGTTGCAAATAGGACACTTGTCAACATATGTGTCATATTTGTCTGATACAATACACATGTCCAATAAATGTTTGTCTGATACTAGGGCGAGAACTTGTTCGTCGATGAAATGCTTTTTTATTTTTTGGCAAATCATTCAACAATCCCATGTTTTGGCAGAGTGAAATTCCGACGCAGGAGTCAGAGCAATTAGTAAAACGACCATAATCTATTCATTTCTAATACACAGGTTCTTGCTTTGGGAGTCTTTTGGAAGAAAAGAAAAAATCTACTTTCCCACAGTGTCTTGTCCCATTTCACATAGTGGAGCAAAGTCCTTTCTGCGTGAATCTGCTTCTGCGTGAATTTAATTAAATTATGAAAGATGTGCTTACTTGTTTCTTACAATAAATATGGAAGCCTTTTTGTTATAAATAGCATTACTCTTTGGGCACGTTTTCAGGGTTTGCAGAGTTTACTTGAAGGCTCGATGTAAAAGGATTATCTTTTCTTGAGCGAAGAACCTCCGGTTTACTTAGAATCTTCTGTTTGGACTGAGGCCTTCTGTGGTGTCATCACATTCCTAGTATTCATCTTTTGTCTTATTCCCCCAAACCATGTTGCACTCAGCACTGCTTTCGAACCTGTATGGTTGAAAAAGTATTTTGTGTAGGCATGGTGGAGCTGGAGACCATACGTGGCTGTTGTGAGCAGGCAGGTAGGCAATGGGTGTACATGGCTGCCCTCAGATTTTAATCATGTCTGTTATTACTATTGTGAAAATCGTAAATATGTTGTATGCACCCAGTAAGTGTTCTATTAACGCCGGAACAGTTTACATCACCTCAAAGCCAAAATGGAAGCACTGTCATGATTTTAACAGATGGGTTATATCCCCGCTTAAAAGGGAGTGCTCTGGTTTCTCTCTGCTGAAGACTGTATGAATATATTATCTTTGCAATGGCTGAAAATAAGCATTAATGTACTGGAAATACGTTTTTCACAAGTTTCGTACAATGCTTTGTTCATTTATATGGCACCAGTGATCATTCTTGTGTTGAGATTAGGAACTCTACCCCCCCACCCCATTACTATACTTGTAATATGTCAGCAACGCACCGTGTCTTATTTCACAGCCTTACGCTGGAAACCCAGATTTTCGACTGTCAGCCTATTGCTACATTTTGTAATAACTCTGCAGTGCACCAGATCTTTGTCTACGGTGCTCACACCGATTTTGTCAATCATGTTTGATTACATACCTGAAGTAGCTCCCATACCATGAAGCGAGACCTCACCGGAGTGAGTTTTCAAGATACACCAGGGTTAGAAATCGAGGGGAGCTATTTAGCTTCTGCTTCAAGCATAGTAGAGCCTGGTTAGCTTGAAACCAACACCTACCATGAGATACTTTTGGCTCCTGGAGCCAACTGGTGCCGTTCCAAACATGTAAATGTGATATTAACTTTGAGTAATTGAGAATGTTAATAAAAAAGAATTAGAACGCATCTAAAACACTTAAGCACAATGGTTCATACAAAATGGACAAAAAGGTAATGGAGCATCTCTGGTAGCTCCTGCCTACAGGGTGATGCACAATACCTAGGATCTGCTTTTAGCTCCTGCTAATTGAATCTCAATTTCGAGCCCTGTACACCCCTGTTTGTGACCCTCGCACCCTGTGGCCTATCTAATTGCACTTACTGTATGCATTCACTGCTTTCTACTGATCCGCCTGTGAACTTTCACTATTCCTGTACAAGCGCTGTAATACCTCAGGGTCTCGGTGCTAAACAATTGTAAAACATAAATAAAGGTACAGAAAAGTATAGTCTTCTTGCTGTCATCCAAAATCAGAGCACTTTTATTCATGTTGATTTCAAGAAGTTATTCCAATCTTAATCATAACAATATATAATCCAACAGATTGAGGTATGTGAGCACGCATCCTTGATAATCACTGGCGTATAAATTGGTGTATCTGCTAATGCTGACTTGTGATATCACCTGATTTGTTAGAGGAAATATTCCCTTGATGGGTTGATGTCAAAGGCAGGGAGTGAGAGGGGTATTATGAACTTTATGCCTATTTTATTCTGCAAAAGAAAATTGTCTTCAGCCACCAACCACTGAACTGAATGACTAGTCATTCTACCTAAAGGGTTTATTCTGCATAGCATTAACATATGCACTTGCTTTTTTCACAGTAGGCAACTTTTATGATGTTAAAATGATGTATACCAGTACTATATTTTATTTGTAATGCGCCAGTTCCCGCAGGCATCAGGGCGCATCACAGACAAAGAATAATATATCAAGAGGTAAGACCATGGGAGTCGGGCGTTCAAGGGCATGCAGTTACTCAAATAAGTGAGTTTTCAATTGTCTCTTAAAAGTAGGGACTTTTCTTGTTGCAGATCCAATGGAATTGAATTCAATGCGAGTGCTGCTTGGGCGGAGAAGGAGCGGCTGTTCGCTCTCGCCAGTTTGGTACGCAGGTACAGCAGACAGTAGGCATTGCCGGAGCGTAGAATTCTTTTGGTCTCGTGTTGCATCAGGCATTATTTTGGGTAGCAAGGGCTCTACCGTAAAGGTATTTATGAATCAAGGAGTTAATTTTGAATTGTACTCTAGTGGCTACCGGGAGCCAGTGAAGATCTTTCCTGTAGTTGGACACCTGTTCTCTCTTAGGGATATTTTTAGCAATCCTTACTACGTCATTTTGTAAGATTTGAAGTTTTTGGATGATACTCTTTGCTTGCTCCACACAGCGTTGCAATAATCTATTATAGGAAAGAGTATTGCCTTCACCAGTGTTTCACAATTTTTGCTAGAGACATAAGGTTTAATTTGTCTTAACAATCTAAGGTGATATTGTGAGTCTTTCAATGTTTTTTTTTTTTCTGCGTGGAGTTCTGAGCTCAAAGAGGTTTCGAAGTATATGCCTAATGTTTTTACTGTATCTGTCACTGCTACCCTGTTGCTGTCTGTGTTAAGTGTGAGTGTCTTGGAGCTGGCTTAGATGTTGCCTGTGCAGAGCCAAAGATCATTAGCTCAGTTTTAGATCCATTCAAACGCATACAGTTTGAAGACATCCAGCGGCTTTCTAAATGAGTGAGTCTACCAAGGTCTTTGATTTAGTCCCCACTATGTTCCATTAGTAGCTGGGTGTCGTCTGCATTGTTGGTGAATTTCACTTGCATGTCACAGGGGAGCTTTATGTAAACATTGAACAAGGCAGGCAAGAGGTATGCCCCCTGAGGGTCTCTGCAGTGATTTCCTCGGGGTCTGATGTATCGTTTCGCAACGGAGTGTGCAGGGAAGTGACTTCCTGCAAGCCATCCCTCCCACCCCCCCCTCACCACCACTACCCCCCCAACCCACCACCAGACATTCTACGAGAGCGCACCACTACAGAGAGTTAAAGGTAAGCCCTCCTGAGCTGACTTTGACAGGAACCGCACACGGCAAAGGGGGAAAGATAAACCGCAACAATGTCATCGCAATCACCCACTTAAATCGTGGCACTCCCCACACCCTCCTTGAGTGCCTGCAATACATGCTGGGCATTTGTCTGGCCTAAGAAATCACGTGTGTGATCACACTGCAAGATGGCCGCTCACCAAATGGTAACCGGAGTTCCTCGTATGCACATTGTGGATGGCCTCTGATTGGCTTTGCCCCTCTTATCGGGGCCAATCACGAAGCCGGCAGGCTTAGCCGGCCCCCAGCCAAAGGTCCCACTCCTAAGGCCCCTGTTTGAGCCTGCTCGAGCATGTGAGAGTGGCAAACGCGCTGCAAGACCTCCCAACCACTATAGTCTCACCGGGTCCAACCACTGACACTGGTAAGCCATACTCTGACACACGCACTTCTGCTTTCCTTGGTTATACAACCGCTGACTCAGTATCAATCCCTTCTGTATATGCCCTCCAAAGCCTACACTTCACTAACTTTAACTTGGGTTGCCCACAACACTATGCGCCCTGGCCTTCGCCTCTGAATGTACGCTACAGATCTGCATGTGTACTTTGCCTCTCAGCACAAATTGCTATTCAGGTACCCCTGCATGCATGCTGGCATGTTTGTTGTCAAAGTGCATATCCACGTTAAGAGCTCCCACACTCACACAGCCATGTCCAAAGATCTACACATATTGACTGGCCTTACCCTCGCCCGGCCCCGCCTAGCCGTTGCTTTAAAGCTAACTACCCTATTAACTACTTGCCACATACTACCACCATATACAAACACTCACTCTCCCTAACCATGTCATCTATGCTGCACTACTCACTCGGATGTCCCACCATCTCCATTCCTGCCTAAGGCATGGCCACTCCACTCTGCCACAAACCTGCAATCAACTGCACACAAGCTGGCTCGAACCCTAGGATACCATGCTCAACTTAAATAGGGATAAATGACCAGCGTCTCGCCTAGCCACTTGCCTGCAGCATCTACAACCAACCATCCCTCTGCCCACATGGAGGAATGCACGTCTCAAATCCAGAACCGCAGCCCACTTTACCTCATTGACTCAACACCCTCCCACCCCATATGACACACACCATGATAACCAACATACCCTCCATCCTAAACTATCATACAGGATCTTATGGGGCAATAAGGAGCAATCCTAGAAATCTGCAACCTTCTACAGATGTTGCCCCAAGTATACCCCAGCCTAATATTTAACTAGAATACTGCCATACCTTCTCCTAGAGCCCAACGCTCTTAATGTTGATGCCCCGGTATGCATATCCAAGACCAATGTTCCTATAGGTGTCGACGTCATACTCTGGATAACCACTCCAGCCACAGCCCACACCACCACCACCACTACTGAGACAATGCTTCTAACTCCTGCCTTAGCTCCTGCCGTACTGAAACCACCAATCCCCGCCAATGGAAAAACTCACTCCTAAAATATGTTACCTCCTTTTGACACGAGCCCTCATCAATGCTAGATCCTTCCTTGCCCATGCCCTCAACATATCTGACCTCATCGCCTCCAACAACCTTGATCTCCTAGCAATCAAGGAAACTTGGCTCCATCCAGCCGCTCGGCCGGTACTCTCCTTGGCCACCCCAGACGGTGATAGTATCCTCAGGAAAGACAGACTGGTATTTGAAGGAAGTGGAGTAGCTATTAGAAACCTTCTACCCATTAGAGCAATCCCTAACTGAACTATCCTATCTGGTGAACTGCTCTTAACCAAAATATCCTTATCTGCCACCCTTAAGATCCATCAAATTTCAGACCATCTGCTCTCCTTTGAGGAAGACGTTGTGCAACTCCTCTGAACTAACACCAAGCCTTCCAAATTCATCCTTTTGGTAGATGTTAACCTAGGCCTCAATGACCCAGCTGATTCCCAGGCATCTGCCCTTGCCAACACTATTGAAACTCAAGGCTTCTGCCTGCGAATCATAAGCCCTACGCATGATAAAGGCCGTACACTAGACTGGCTAGCAGATCTCAACTGCAACACCAAAATACTAGCCAACAATCCTTGCCTGTGGTCAGGCCATACTACCATCACTTTCCCCTTAAACGAGATGGTACAATCGAATATCTCTACTCTACCAGCTCCTGCCTCCCTCTCAAGAAACTTGCACAACATCACTCCAGACACCCTACTTCCCCCCCCCCACCCCCCCGTTACCTCTTACAACTTGAGCACATGCCAACATTCAACATTGATCTTCCCTCAATGGTCAAGTTATATAACCAAACTCTCCTTGAAGCCATTAATAAGGTAGCACCCATGTCCAACCTAAACCATTAGACCACCTAAACTCTTGGTACACACCTAGTCTTAAAGCCTTAACTCTGCTCAAAAAAAGTTGCTGAGTATGCCTGGAAAAAAAAATGCCCTCAGACGAGAACAAACAGCATTTTACTGTCCTATCAAAAAAAAAAAATAAAGACCATCCATTCTTCTATTCAAAGTCAATGCATACAACGAGGGAATCGAAAAAGCAAACTCGGGCACAAGAGAGCTCTTCGCTATACTATGCAAACTCGAGACAGCAGCACCATCAACAGATAACTGCATCAAAGACCTCCCTGGCGTTGGAACATCCAAAATGCCCTTCTTGATCAAAATATCCTTACTTCAAACCAAAATCACTGCAAAAAAATCCAAACTCTTGTCCCCCGACAAGCCTCTTAACCAGCGACCCACACCCACCTTCACCACTCCCTGGTTTGAGTTCACATCAATCACAACCACTGAAACCACTAAAATTATCAAAGGCTTGAAACCCTCCAAATGCCACAGTGAAGTATGTTCAGCCTCTTTCATAAAAGACTGCGCCAAACAGCATGCCCCCTTCATAACATCACTGATCAACAATTCTTTCTCAACTGGCAATGTTCCAGAGAAGCTTGGGTGCTCCCACTCCTCCTCAGTCTGCATTAGACACCAACATCACTACCAACTACTGCCCTGTTACAACTGTACCGTTCCTCCTCAAAATACTTGACAGTGGCCTATCTGCAAATCCAAAAATATTTGGAAAATCGCAACCTCCTTGGCCTATGCCAATCAGGCTTCCGGCCATGGAACAGAAGCTACCATTTTGGACTTAAAAACCAAATGGATGAAATTAAAGACCAATGCAACCTAGCCATCCTCCCCTTACTCGACCCCTCGGCAGCCTTTGACTTGGTCAACCACTAAATACTCTGCCAACACCTCTCCTCAGTGGTCCACTTCTCACCCAAAGCCATAACGTGGATAGAATCCTTCTTGACCAATTGTAAAATGAGTGTTCTCAACTGCCGCGACAGCTTGTTCTCCCCTCCCCCATCCACTTGTGGAGTGCCTCAAGTCTCGTGTCTCACCAACACTACAAAATCTATACCAAGCCACGTTTTGACCTCCTAGATGAGCTGAGAGATGCACTAATTATGCGGATGATGCCCAAATCCTCCTATCCATCACCGGCAACCACATCACTGACTACTGAGTGAAATATACCAAAACATTCAGGCCTAGATGGCACAACACAAGCTATGCATAAATGATGAGAAAACAGAATTGCTTCTCATTGGCGCTCAATCTCAGCTAATAAATTTTCGGACTCCTACAAATCCTTTACTATCGACGGAAACATCATCACTGTGGCCAAAGAGGTAAGAACCCTAGGGGTATACTTGGACTACGCTTTCCCTAACAAGGCAGGTAAACGCAATCTCATCAGCTGCAGCATACATTGCCAAATTGATCAACGACTGCAGGTCCTTCCTGACCAATGTCATCTGCATTACTCTTGCCAGAGCCCTCTCTTTTTAACCAGAATTCACTATTGCAACTCCCTCTCTGCAGGCTCCAACTCCCGCAATATAAATAAATGACAAATTATCCAGAACGCCATAAGAGCCGCACTTAACCTTTTGTCGGACCATATCTCCACAGCTAGACGTAATATCCACTAGCTCCCGTCCAATAATGCATCCTGTTAAAAACACTATCCCTGACCCACAAATGCACATCAAACAATGCCCCGATTTACCTATCCAGACTAATCTCCAAGGCCCACTCTAACAGAGCTATGTGGACACCCTACTCGCATCTCATTGCCATCTCTAGATTCAGGCTTCAGAAAGCTGTAGGTAGCAGCTTCCTGGTGATCTCGGCCAAACAGTGGAATACCGTGACCCTAGCGCTAAGATCTGAGCCATCCCTCCGTTCCTTCCGCAAAGGCCTCAAAACCTGGCTCTTCTCCCAAGAAATCCAGAGGAACTGAAATAAAAAAACAAAATGTCTAATAGTACCTCCTCCTTTTTAAACTAGGAACTGTTAACTAGGCACACTATAAATACCACCAATTTTTGAAACCAACTGTAATCACTAGGCTCATGTAAACTATGCTCTGTACCAACTATGTCGGAATCGAATGGTAATGAAATGCTTGTAACCACCACTTTTACTAACTAGCGCCCAGATGCCCCCGGGTTCCGGTGCGCTCTGAATGTCAAAATAAATAAGGAATGAGCGTAGCCATTGTACCGCATTTTCGTAACGGCAACCTATGGTAGTTAAGGTTTGGCGCCATTGCTTGTGGTTAAGGAGATCCAATGTGTAAGACCGATCTAGTAATACTAGAAGACCTTTTAAAAAAAAAAAACTTTTGTCCACAATATTAAGCATTTGAGATTGAAGATCTAGCAGGGCGGTTCCAGTGCCGTGGTATACAGCCTGATGCCAGATTGTCTTGGATGTAAGGTCAAGTTGCATTCAAGAATTTCTTGGAGCTGGATAGTAGCCATTTTGTCTACAATTTTCAGCACATTGATGATGGGTCTGAGGTTTGTGGCATCCCTAGGGTTTGTATTGGGTTTCGCAAGACTGGGGGCGGGAGGAGGGTCACTACCACCTCTTTAAAGGTGTCTGGTACAGGGATGGAAATTAAGGTGGACAAGCAGAAGCAAAACGCAGCTCCTGGATATCCAGCATTAACAAGTGACCCGGTGCTAGCACTGGGGAACTAGGAGCTAGCACATAGTGTTTTACAAACCTAACATCCACATGAGATGCAAACTTATCACTTTGCCCATTTTATTTATAATCCCATCTGCTTTAAATGTCTTATAGATGTGTCCCAATGTTTATTTATAGATTGTCCAACATGCCAGAGTTAAATTCAAGTAGATGTTTGTTCAGCATCAGTTGTCCTGGGGAGCCAAAAGTAGCACCTGGTTGCAGTTGGTGTCAAGCTAATCGGGCTCTTCTTGGCTACAAGCAGGAGCTAAATAGCTCCCAGCTCCCCCCAATTTCAAACTGTGCGGGTATAGTGTTTTGTTCAAAAGTGTAATTGACAAAACGAGTGAGAAAAGGGCCAAAGATCTTTGCGCGATTTATACGTTTATGTCAAATTGTCACCTTCATACAGTACTCCAGATTGGATTTTTGGTGGGAGGGGGTTTTATTCCCAATTCCTAGAATTGGAGAGTAAATCCAATTTGAAGAGTAAAAATGAGTTTCCTCCTTTGCAAGAAGGTAAAAAAACTGTCTGGCAACTATCCAATTTGTACATAAAATTAAAACTGTTAAAAAACATAGTGACAAAGAACTTGTTGATGCGTACTACCCAGCATCATCTTTGTTATACTAGGACACTAAACTCTGTTAAGAACTACTATAGATGCCAGCTAGTTTATCCACAAAGTACCTCACTCAAATTCCTGTTTTGGATTGTTTAATACGTTATCTGGCCTCTCCCGCAACCCGCACTTTGTTCTCCAGTATTGCTTGGGTTCAGAGTTGCTCTTACTCTCCTTTTTGTCTTTTGACATAGCACCAATAAATATGCAAAAAACTGAATGTCTTTTCTGTTCACACATCTAGTGCAGCTTTACCATTGGGTGCTCCTTTTTAGATGTGTGCAAACCTTCCTTTGGCCATTATGCTGGGGAATTATAGCAGTTTGTCTCGCCAGATGCAGCACTTGCTTGAATGCAAATGTTTTACCAGCACTATATGCCCTTACAAGTATAAGATCCCAGATGAGATGTGTTCTGAGCCAGTACAAGTATTGCATTGCGCATGACGTGTGTGTGTGTGTGTGTGTGTGTGTGTTCTGAATCACTGAACATTTAGTAGTCTCAGGAGTCGAATTCTGTCAGATCTGTTACAATTGAATGTTACCTGTATCTTAAACCCATGCTTCTGATGCAAACACATTTACTCTTATCAACAGGATTTTAACTAACAGGTTACACCATGATTTCTGCAGCAGGGTCATTGACCAACTGAGCTGCTGCCTTTCCCAACAGGCTGTTGACTCGGAAAGGCACATATGATTAGGGCACTGGCAGCTCCATGTGAGGCTTGCCTGACATAACTGTCTTGTCAAAATATGTCAGCCTGTTTGGACTATCCTACATGAGTCGGGAGATTCATAATCAGGCTTTAAATACTGCTTGATTTTTGGCATTTGGACTCAGTAAACGGACATAGGAGAAGCAGAAGTTTCGAAAAGCGCGAGATGAATGGGAGGGTTTGAAGTATGACAGCAGTGGCATCTTCTCACACTGTCTGTCAGTGTGCATCACATCAACTCAGGAGGATGCTGGGAAGGATCTACGTGAAAGAAACACACTTTTGACTGTGGGGTGGAAAATCTTGCATGTAAAACAAATTGTATTTCTAATGTGGGGAATACCCCCCCCTCGTTACCCTCACACTTTAAATACCCCAGCCAACCCCCCCCCCCCCTCCACCCCCACATCTATTTTATTTTCGGGGGACATTCCTTCTTTTCCATGAATTCAGTATTTTGAAGTGATAACGGTGGGAAGAGCTCAGACACTGGTCTTGCTCAGTACTTTAGCTCGCTGCAGAAAATACCAACACATGTGCATGCTTTGTCATTACAGTAGTTTAAAAAATTCAGGTACTTCCCCAAAACTTAGCAGTCCTACTACGAAATGTGAGCATGATGCAATCATCCCTGCTGTGAATAATTGGCATTGTGCTATGACAAGTGTATAGCAGTGATGTATTGGGCTTCTTTGCCTGAATATATAGTAGTCCTGTTCAGAGGTACCAATGCGATCTGTGCCACTGAAAATATATACAGCACTGCATCTACCTGCATCCGTTAAACCTGCTTGTGTGGGTGGTCAGAAAGGGAGTTAAGACCACATGCCCAGCTATTCCTTGACAGCAAATTATGTAGAGTGCCCTTTCATGTATGTGCAATCTTAAGACTAAAACACAAATCATTTATAACGCCAGAAGCTCTTCCTTCTCACAAATGGCAAACGACTGCTTGTTTGGAGACTCTCTTAAAATATCTAGACACCAAGAACCCCAAGCCGTTAAATGCAATTGATGTGCTTCTGTGATGACAGAACAAAGTATGAAATTCTCAGTATGAAATTCTCATGCTGCTGCAACTTCATTGCCCCTATTAAAGCTGATTAAAACAGAGCAAAATGAAGCAAAAATGCAGCCAAGTCGATTTTCATTTTACACAATACCACATGCAGGGGTCGAAATTGAGATTCATGGAGCAGGAGCTGAAAGCAGCTGCTGGTTGTCAGGAATATTACTCTAACCAGGAGCTGCATGACTTAACCAGGAGCTATTAAATCCAGTCCCATGAATACATTTGTATTTCATCTTAGTGTTGCTTTTTCACTATCGACACAAAAGGAAGAAAAGACACATGGATTGTAAAATATGCTAATTTCTATTTTGCATTTTTGTCATTCAAATTTACTTGAGAAAACACATGACTATGCATGAAATAACCACACCACCTGCTTTGCAATAAACCAGCTTTAAAAAGGGTCTATATATTTTCAAGAAACTCCTTCCACCATACAACAGGTACCTCAGTTGTAAGTAGAGACTTTAAATATTCAAATGGTACAACATGTTTCCTAAAGCAATATGAAAAGCATGTTCGTGATTCCAAATGCTTTAATAACACTGTTACCCACCAAATGCAGACAGTTGAACAAAACACACATTCCCGTCTACATTACCCTTAAAGTAATATCTTGATAGAATTCTTAACATAAGAAGAGAGTGTTGAAAAAACAGACCAGAACTAATTAAAGTTGCTTCTTTCAAGGAACTGTGTGGATTGCTAAAGTAAAGGGTGGATTTGCAAGCTACTGCTGACCATGCTGTCGCCGGTGAACTCGATTTATGGGGGTGCTGCCATAAATGGCCTGTGCAAGCTGAATTAAAAGTCCTGTATTGACAGGATTTCTGTGTGTAAAATGGCCTGATGAGCACCTTGTCGGGAGGGCTGCGTACACATATGCTAGGGCACATGTTTTCAGCTATTTTAATTACTTCCTGTGGAGAGGCTTGCTTGAATTTGAACAGAGGTTGAAGGAAGACTGTCCCAGTGCTTTTCGGCTGGGATTGTACCCTACGACTAGGGTGTTTCTTTATTTCATCATATACTAATCTGATCTTTTCAGCAAAAGCCTGCTGTACTCTAATCTTCTTTACTGGGAGTGAAGGATTTGGGGATTTGAGTTTTTTTCTATTTTTTAATTTTTTTTTTTAATATCTCAAAGAGCTTCTTAGAGCTATTGTTTGCACTCTCGATTTGGTTGTTGAAGAATTATTTTTTTCTCTTTGCTTCTGCTAATGTATACTTATTTTTTTATTCTATAGTCTTCCATATATTTTGGTCTGTTTTGGATTTGATCCCTAGATGTACGGCCTACTTTTTAAATTTTTTTCCATAATTTCTAGTTTGTGGGTGAATCACATGCTGTGCTTAATCCCAATTCTTACTGTCTTTAATTTCATCAGTACTACCTGATCTAATGTGCTATAGATGTGGTCTTTGTATGCGGCAACTGGGATATCGGGGTTTGGGGTCCAGTACTTATTGAGATCTGGTGTAATTTTAGTGAGGTTCCTGCTGAAGACTTTATCCTTATTAGTTTTGCCATGGGGGTTTCAGGTAAATGGATCCGGAACTCTACAAAGAGATGGTCCGACGAGACACATGGTTTGGTTTCTATATTGTTGATTTTGATGTTCCTGGATGCCACCCAATCAAGGATGTTGATCTTGATATTTGTATTGTCAATGTTATGTGCTGAGATGTTTGTTTTAAAGATTCTGTTCCAGCAGTAGCACTTCCTTGTCAGATGCGTCATTGCTCCACCTGTTAAGATCACCCAGTAATCTGGTAGAATGACTGGGTCTGTTAAGTGTGGCTAGAAGATGTACAAATTACGCATTGAATCCGGGACGGTATACTAGTATTACATTAATACAGCTATTTGTGTCGGGGGTACGTTTAAAGGGGTAGTTGTGTCAGAAATTGTATTGGCCAAATCGACCTGAGTTTTTCTCACTGCAACTCATAAATAAGTTGACTGTCCAGCTTTGCTCATCTAGAGCAAAAGGGCATGCCAAATGGCGTACCTGATACCATATAACGTACAAAAGCATAGACTGCCCTATGGTGCAGCCACGGTATCCAGACAATGACGTGCAGGGGCTTTAAAAATCTACTTATGCTGAAGCAGCTGTGCTCTGCTCCATAACCAGGATGGTAGAAAGTCACTTTCAATGCAGTGCACCAAGAAACCCCTGTAATATTTTGTTGAAGTGAGGAAGGATACGTTTCAAATCTAAAGCAATTTTTTCACAGTAGAAAGCTCACACAAAAAAAACTTCCCACCATTTGAGAAACATTCTAACATTCGAACAGTTTAGACCAAAACTGTGATAGGGTTACCTAGTCTATCCACTGCTTAAGCTTAGATGAGGATTTACAGCGCATTTTTTATTTTCAAATTAAAAACAAAAGGTCAGTCCTCCTGGTTTAATAGTAAATCATAAAACTTTTGTCACACACGCATCCAAGTGGTAGTGCTCTTGAACTACACTTCCTAGCAAGCACCCAGGCTTTTATTTCCATCGGCAGCGAGTTGACGCCAGGCGCATTTGGGCTGGTCTGCGCTGGATGCGGCATGAAGGAATAGATTCTTATACAGACGTGCCCCTCATAACTACCGGGCCCAGAAAGACAGCTAGTCATTTTTCAGTGGCAGTATACTTTGACATACAACCAGATTCACCACGGGGCTACACCCAGGCCTTAACCTTCTTTTAGCAGCACAAAAAGTAGCACGGAGAGCTAATGTAAAATATTTGAAGCTTAAATGTAATGCCTTAGAACGTAACACTCCTACTAACCCCCGAGGCAAGCTGTAATGCACAAGCATAACTAAAGACCTTAGACCAAAAGACCCCCCCAATAACCTATATGGGGCCAGTATCCACACTGACCAGCACCTCTCTTCTGTTGGCTGACCCTACCGGTAAGAACTACGTCACAGCCACCAGGAAAATGACAAAGTAAAGTGCTACACCTGACCAATCTGTATATGACTTTAGCAAAGACAGTCAGGGTAACTCAACCACGGGAAAGAACACAATAGATCCAACTAAACAGCTTGTAGACAACCCCTTGGATTGTGTGCTGGATAGTAAAACTCTCAATTTCTCTTTTGAACACATTATCCCTGAAGAAACATGGCTATAGATGTCAGTGAATACATTGAGGACCACATCATCAGCGGATTATGCCTTACTGAAACATGGTTGAATGAGAGTGGCCCTAAAATAGACTTAGCGGTACCAAGCAAAATGCAACTTCTTCCAAAGAAACTTGGAGAATGGCTGGGGAGGTGGTGGTGGCGGTGGCTATTATCACCAGAAACAATGTACACTTATTGTTCGAGTCCCCCACAAGTTTGGAGGCATGTGAGATTACACATCTTAAAGGGGGAGTTCGGTCAAAGATTTTATTGGGCCAATCGATCGGCATGTATTTCAGAGCATACCTCGATTTGTTATATCTATATATATATATATATATATATATATATATATATATATCTATATATATGTTCAAAATACTGTCATTTTCATGCAGATGATTCAAGCTGCACTCTCCATAGTTGTTTTCAGGCCAATCAATCCCAATTGGAAAAAATATAAACTGCCGGATCCACACCTTGTTAGCCAAAATAACCTTCCTTTATTTTTCTTACAGGGAAAATCGTGTAGTACAAAACATGGAAATCCTTTTAAAATCGAAAAAATGACCAAAATACACAGGTCCTCCCAAGTGCAACAATCAGTTTGCTGAGACGTTCACGCGTTCCGCAGCCATATATATATAATTTTTTTTTTTTTTTTAAAAGCAACTTGGGAGTGTTTTTTTTGTTTTTTTTTTTGTCACGTTAACACATGAAAACGATGGGTCGGGTACCTCCATCTTGTGTTGATCCATTGCCTTCTTAAGTGCCGTTGTGGCACTAATTCAGATCACCTAAGCTGACATCACTAGGCACTCACCATGAGCTCTACCTATTTTAATGACGTTGGTGGGCAGTGTAGCCAAAAGTACCCTGCATCACCGTTATCCAACTCAGAACCAGGAACATAAACCTGCATATCCACAAACGGATGCAAAACTTTGGTTTCTTTTCACAAAAATGGCAAAAACAACAGCAATAGTCAGGAGCGTAACAAGTAGTTTTAATTTTGACATCATGCTGAAAAGAGGTAGTTAAGTCAACTAAAAACATGAGTAACTTTTTCCAATAGAGGTTTTCGCTAGCGCGCATTGCATGGTTCTTATTTCTTGTTTAACTGTGATTGATCTTATAATGATTCTGTTGATTGATCGCTTTATCTCAGTTTTTGCATTTTTCACTGAAAGTTACTATCTTCAATCATCAATTTCTGATCATTGCACATGGTGTTCCATTACAGAGGAGAAATGAGTGGTTTCAAATGCAACACTTTCACATCTGCACGTTTTCAGAGTCTGTAGGCTGCCATGTTGCTCCTTATCACTGCAACCACAAAAGGACAGATTGGTGTCTGGCGATCGTCCCAGATAATGGTTATCACAGATTTTGTTGTTGGTTATTGTCCAATTGCGGTTGAAGAAGCCGTCGACTGGTAAACTGTACCCATGACAGGCGCACATCAGTATAATTTAACTATGTAAATTCGGGAATGCAAAAATATATATTAGTCTTCATTTATAATTGTTTATACACAGTACATATCTAAGGTGCAATGTCCTTTTTATTTGCATCAAATTGAACATTCATGTCACAACGTACATCATGTAGCATACAGAACATTTGCCATCCTCACTTGCTTAAATATTATTTAAAAATGTGCTCACATTGTCTAGTTTCCATTATCCCTATGTGACGGATGACCAACCGCTTCCAAAGACAGATCTAAGTAATAGATACTTAATTTTCCTATGTACATTTTCAATCTAGTAAATCTTATCACTTCTATGTGGATATTCAACACGTTTTGGCCTTCAAATTGTGAGTGCAGTGGATTCAAGGACACAACGATGCAACCCTTCATCCAGCGTTCAGTGTGTCCGAGCGAGTTTTTGTTTTGGGAGCACATGCCACAGAATGGAACAATATTCATGTCAAGCTGTGAAATGAAAAACGTAATATTTCAAGTATCCCACATATGAAAATATTGACTTCCATTTGAACGGTATCAATGCGACTGATCCCACAAAATGTACGTATTCTTTCAAGCATGACCCTAGGCGAGGTGTAGACAGACTCAGATTTTCTATACTTCAATAGGGCAATGCCCAAAAAAAACACAAAATAAAAATCACAATAGTGTGGGCCAAAGTGGGCCACTTCTTTTCTGAAGTAAACAGAATTCAAATAATAAAGTGGTGGTTTACTACAGAGTGGGTACGGATGGCCCGGGAAGGGAAGGGGTGATTTTGCACCAGGCTGGGTGGACTGTTGCAGCCAGGGCAACACTTGCAAGGAGCAACAATAAAAAGAAAAAAGTGTACATCACTAAAATTCCAATGCCTCGAATGAGTACAGTTTTAAAGGCTTACTAACTTCTGTTTACTTCGATTCCAGCAATCATATTGATTTCTGCATTGATGCATGCATGACTGGTTGTCCTCCACATGTGGGCCTCCACAGTAAGATGTAAATGTGCAAAGACCACAGGCGCATGTTCATATTGCACATTGGCAAGACATTCCTTCGCTCGTTATTTCAATGTTGGCTGACACTGTGGCACAAAACCTTTGGTCTATTGCTATCTGCAGCTACTTATCATGATTCCTGCTTTTCAGCGAGGTTGGATTTAATTTCATTTTATTTATTGGTTATTTGTAAATCTCCAATACAAAAAAATTGTGTTAATGGTGTTTCAAGGTGACACAAGACACAAAAGGGGCTGGCGGGGAAGAAAAAAACAATAACTGTCCTACTAGGTCTTGTGTCATTCGGATCATATAAGAGCAGTAACAAGAAGTGTAGGGGGGAGGAATTGGGGAGGTGCAGGTCAGGACAGAAGGGGAAAATGATAGGATGGATGGCGGCCCGGGGCAATGGGAAGCATACAAGTGCAGGGAAGGAGTAGGGGAAGTAGAGGGCCAATGGGGCTAAGCAAGTACTAAGTGGAGGCCAGGTCGGGGAGTGAGGACCCTATTTAAAGCACGAGGATGGAGGTGGACCAGGCTTGGTAGGTATTCACACTCTGCCAGGCTTGTCGGGGGGAGGGGTGGAGAAAGGGCCCCGAAGAGCAAGTGCAGGTTGTGGGGGTGGCACGAAGATTCGTTGCTGGGTTATACTAGGCGAGGAGGGCCTGGGGCCCTGTGGAGCTCAGAAGTAACCAGGCAGCCAGTCAGTGCGCCAGAGGGGGGCATTAGCAGCTAGATGACCGAAGGTCTCTAAGAGGGAGGTATTTAGGAAAAGAGTTGGTAGTGGGGTCCCTGGCCCCATAAAGGCTTGTGGATGATGCAGAGGGTCTTGAACTTTATCCTCTCAGCCCCCGGGAGCCAGTGGATATTTTTGGGCTTGGGGCTTGAAGCCTGAGGCCAAGGATAAATCCTGCAGTCATAGTCTGGATTAGTTGAAGGGAGGATTTAGGTAGAGGATGTTGCAGTAATCTAGCCTGGAGAGGACCAGAGCTCTGGAGACATTGGGCCTCATTACGACCCAGGCGGTAAGTTACCGCCTGGGCCGTGACTGTACCACCATGGCGTAAACTACGTTTACGCCATGGTGGTTGGCGGACTTACCGCCCCATTCCGAGTTTGGCGGGGCGGTAAGTCCCCAATCCCCATTTACCCTTCCCCATTCCCATTTTTGCCCCATAGGGCATAATGGGAGTGGGGAAGGCGTTAATTACGCCACCGTAAATTACGGTGGCGTAATTAACTCCATGGTCCCTTAGCGCCATGGATTTTAACACCTGCTAAAAGCAGGTGTTAAAACCTCCATGGCGCTAAGGGACCTCGTACTCAGGCGGTAAGGGTCGGTGGTGTTTACGCCGCCGTAAAACCCTTACCGCCTGAGTCGTAATTAGGCCCATTGAGTTTCTGTGTATCTGCTGCTCCAGTTTTCTTCTTGGAGTCTTCAACTATTATGAGTTAATTACAAACGGGGCTTGAAATTAGGATTGGATACAATGGAATTACAAGCAGTAACTGGTCGCAAACAGCTCCCCTTTTCTTTTCTTTTTTTTTTTTTGTTTGCGTTACATTAGTTGGCCTGGAGGAGCCAAAAGTAGCTCCTGCCAACTGTTGGTTTTAAGCGCACCAGTTTATTCTACATTTGAGTTGAGTCGCATACTTGAAATAATCAGACTGACCTTTATTGTTCTAATATAAATCAATTATATTGATGGTAATATGCACAAATAAAAAAAAAACCGAGGCCTTACAATTTCTATATATTGACATTACTTGACAAACAGTAATTGATTAAAAATGTATCTAACAATTACATTTTAAGTGACGTACTATTCCATTTATTGTACAATGAAAACAGTTTCCAAACACTGTACAAAAGCTTGAAACTGGCATTGTTAAACATTGTTAAGAGCCCTGTGTCAGATCTTTCACAAATTCAAAATCCATCTGCTGGAAGATTGGCTTTGCCACCCACTGTTTGCTTCTTTTGGTAAACTCCTTGTTGTAACGAGGCCTGCAGTTTTTTGTTTGTTCCCTTACAATGTTCTCGTTGTGTGGAAGTACAGCCACTCTTGTTCTGGCCTCTATACTGTCAATGCCAAAATGCAACCTTTTTAGGCCTGTACTCTAGGCGCATATTATGGAACGCCTCCAAGTCTTCAGTGTGGCAGAACTGAGTCCCCTCATGTCTCTTGAAAGCGTTTTGTTGTACACAATCTACTCGCGTGCTGTGTGAGGGGAGTCTGGAACCAACCAGCCTTTTCTTACGCTCCTTGCTCAAGGGTCCATGTGCACATTCGTGGAAATTATCATTTTCTTTCCAAGGGTGTATGTTGGAGCAATGACGCATCAATGTACGCCATTTTTCAAGCGGATCTACAGATCCATCACAAGTTTTTGAGCTCCACCAAAGATGGTTGTTGATCTGCGGTGACCAATTTAAAATGTTTTCTGTAGCCTTCTTCTTTTCAGCAGCTGTAATTTATTTCGAAATTGATTTTGCGACGTGCCATACATCATATTGATGCTTTGTCTGGGAGCAGCTCTTGTATGGCCTTGGCTATTGAAACGTGTCTGTCAGTGGCTATCAGGTCTATTGGCATTCCTCTGGATTGCAGAAGTTGAATGGATTTAATTAAACCATATTTGTCCATGGCAACAGGCGATTTACATTCAGATACTTGCACGACGGCTGAACTCACTGTTTTTGGTTTCCACGTCTGGGAAGTGCAGCGTTTAGCAGCAAAACCCAGACTGTCACACTGTCCATCACCAGCAAGCCAGAGCCTTTTACCAGCAAGAGCATTGTCCATTATCTGTTAGTGTCCATGCCTTGCTAATATAAGGGGATGAGACATCCTTCTGATATTTATAGTACTGGGTTTTTTAAAGGAACCAGAGTCCCAGAAAGTTAGAGAAACATGAAATTGTTATGTACGTTGATCCGCTACACAACAAAGCAGATTAACAAAGTACATTGCCAGCAGGCACTTTTCCAAGTATTGGTTTGTGTAGACCATGAAAATGAGTTGTGGTAGGGCACACAGCTACCCCTTAATCTTCAGTTGCTGCATTTTACTACACGAGTGAACTTCACCAATGGCTCCCCAAAATTCTCCTATGCAATTTATCATCACATATAATCATTTTCATAATCAGGCAGCAGTGGAATGCAATGTATTATGGTTCCTTTAATAGCCAATTGTCCATAAGTATAGTGCCCTGCGATTCCATGGTGGTGGGTAAGTCCTCTTCACTAGGAAGAGTGAAGTCGACATCACAAGGACAATCGCCAATTGGTAGCAAAGATGCTTCGGTTATTTCTGTGTGTTTTTCTGATTTTGTTCACATATATTGGGGGAACATTATCGGTTTCTTGGCTTTTTTTTTTTTTTTAGAGGGTGTGGATTGTGTGAGCGGTTCTGCAAATCAATTCTGAAACAACTTCTTCTGCGTGGTATTTTTTTTTTGTTTTTTTTTTCCTGGCTGACATTGTGCTGTAACAATGATCCAGGGTTATTTTGCATGGGTCACTGCTGACATTCAATAGAAATTCCGGCCCACTGGACATCTGCATCACGACACTGAACCTTGCGAGGACCATGCTGGGCCCCAAAATGTAGCTTCTCCCAAGTGACAACGGTTTGGCAAGCGACCTCATCATTTTGTGTAGTTGTGAGTCTTTATGCTCTAATTCTTCCTAGGCCTCTAATCGAAGAGAAAAAAACATGCTTGATTTATAGCACACAACTGTGTTTATATATGAATTACAATCTCAATTAAATAACTGATAAACCACATTTCTTTTTTAAACTTATGTAAACTTGTTTTCCAAATTTTCCTTGAAACCAGCCACCTGACCAAGCTGAAAAACAGCTTTTTGAAATTGTATAAACCTCGAATTGTGCTCTTCCGCTTAAAGGATCATGTAAACATATTTAACAAAAATTTAACTATGGAAACCTTTAAATATTACATCACAGTTACAATGGATGATAACTGATATTTTGCAATATCTTATGTATACCTCTTGTCCATGTCTGTTCAATTTCAACTGCTTCAGTAGTACATCCATTGTACATAACAAATTCAAAGAACATTGATTAAATTGTTAAACAATTTAATATCTTTCATCTCCCAAAATACATCTTGAAAGTTGATTTAATGATTGTTGACCTTACAATATCAGCTAAACTATGTAAAAAGATATGGTCAATCGTCTTGTTAATTAGTAAAAGTCTGACACTGTGTACATGTAACATTTTAAAAAGACATATTTGAAAACTGTACCTGAAAACCTTCAGAGATGTCGCAGGGAGTTGGTGCAAGATCATCCTTCGGAAACCTATGGAGTAAATGATGGCCCCTTTTAATGCTTTTGTTTTTGTTTCACCGATTCTATTTTTCACTAAGCTGCTAAATGTTTATAATCAAAAATATACACCATTCATATAGTGAAGGGGGCTATGTTATTCAGTGACAAAGTAAATTTTTTTCTGAAGGTTTACTTTCACTGTTGAATGTGTTTCTGCGATGAATACATCAAGGTTGTTGATCTAATGCTTTGTAATTTGCTGACAGTATTACAAATGATCAAAAAAGGTCTTACAAGTAAAAAAGATATTGTTAATCAATAACTATTAGTATAATCAATACATTATTCCTCATCCTCCAGACAGGTTGCATTCGAAGAATAGTACATTGTTGAAGTTCCAGGCTCCGCCTACATAAAAGTCATTGCAATAATAAAGATGTAAGATCAACAAAAAATAATTAATGTAAAAGATGGTTGATATTGACAAGCCTACAAGCCATTTTGAATCAAAAACTATTTTTTTTTTTATTGTTTAATCACATTGGATTTTTACAATACAGCTTTTCTCCACGTTTCAAACGATTATTTATCTAGTCAGTTTTTCGCTTTCTATGTGCAGTTTGTATTTTTGACGGTTCATTTGCTGGATATTGCGGTCACAATTGTCTTTGTTCTTGGTGACACCCATTGTTGTTGAGTAGTTGTTGGTCAATGTATTCTAACATTTTTGCTACTGCAACTTGCCATGTGATTTTATCACCCCCAATGAGCCTACACCACCAAGTATTTTCCTCGTGTAATATGTTAAAGCCGGGCATGTGTGACAGATACTGTTGTCTGATGAGATTCGTTGCTGGGCATGACATGAGCAGATGTCTTATTGTTTCTTTAACGGGGTGGCTGGCATTGTTGCAGAATCGACATTCATTAGTTGCTGTTTGTCCTCTAATATACAGTATCTCATTTGTTTTCATTATATTGAGTCGTGCTCGTAAGATTAAATTTTGCGCCTTTTTGTTTGGAAATTGGTTTATGAAGCCTTGTAGCACATTTCGTTTCAATATATTATGTGGTAAGTGAGCCACAAGTTTCGATCTTGTTGTAACGTCGATCGTCATTGCCCAGTCTGCATCTATAATTTTTTGTAGGATTTTGCATGGATTTTCAATCAGTTCTTGTTCATCCAATGCTATGTCACATAGTACACCTAGGTTTTCCTTTTGCCATGCTATTAGCATCTGGCAATTTCTGGCATCCATTTCACATTTAATCATGTTAAAGATTTTATTGCTGGTGTCCATTCTGCTTTTCCTAAAAAGCATTATGGTGTTACACACCACTGTGCATTTTAAAGATTGCAGGCTGAGTTCTTGGCGTATGGCCACCCCTGATGTCGATTGGGGTAATTTCAATACCTTTCGCCAAAATCGGGCCTCCAGTTTTGCCCATATTTGCTTCGGCATCATAGGCATTGCTTCCATCCCATATGTCAGGGTAGGTACAACCTTCATTTTATAGAAATTTAAAACTGGGACAAGTGAATATTTCCCAAATTTTCCATCGATAGCTTTTGCTTGGGCTGCTAGTTTGTCTGTCTTTCCGAACAGTTCCGCTTGCATTGTGTTTTCTTGGCGTGAGCTGTCTAGGAATACTCCAAGATATTTAAATGAGGTGACAGACTCGATTTCGGTATGTCCCAGTCGCCATCTGAAATTGCTGTTTTTTTTCTCACGATTTTGGAAGATCATAACTTTTGTTTTGCTTATGTTTATTTCCAGGTGATTGCTTGTTGCGTATTGCTGTAGGGCACTTAACTTCCTTTGCAGACCTATTTGTGTTTGATCAAAGAGAGTTAGATCGTCCGCATATAGGAGATGGCCGATTTCTGTGGCTCCGATTTTTGGCGGAAATACCCTTATTGTTTTCCCAATGTCTTGAATATCCCCAATGTAGGTAATGAACAGCGCTGAAGCCAACGGGCATCCCTGCTTTACTCCTCGGGTGCTTTTGACTTCGTTTGACAGATCCCCTTCTCGGCTGAGACGTACTCGCATTTTGGTTTCGTAATGCAGAGCCTGTATCGGGGCTAGTATATTTTCAGGGCAATTCCATTCTTTTAGTTTTCTCCATAGGATCGGTCGTTCTATACGATCGAAAGCTTGAGTGAAGTCAATGAAGACTGCAAATAGACACTGTTTATGTTGCAATGCTTTGCTTTTTAAAACATTACACGCCAGAATGTTGCACGAGGTTCCTGCATTTTTTTTAAAGCCAGATTGATATTCATCATTGCATTTTGCTGATGCTGCCCATATTTGAAATCTTTTCATTAGTTACGTTGCATATACTTTGCCTATCACGTCCAATAACGCAATCGGTCGAAAGTTTGCTGGATCAGTGAGGTTCCCTTTTTTGTAAATCGGAACTATTATGGCTTTTGTCCATGATTCAGGTATAGACTTTAGTTCTGTGCAGCGTCGAAAAATGGCACTTATGAAGCTTGTCCATTCATTTGAATATTTTTTTAATTCGGCGTTGGTAATGCCGTCTGGACCAGGTGCTCTGGAGTTCTTTAAGTTCTTGATTATGTCCAAAATGTCTTCTTTATTTTCTACATTGACCCAGTTTATTGCTTTCGATTGTGTCTCAATGCTAGTTTCTGTTACTTCTGCTTTGAAAACTATTTCAAAGTGTTTTTCCCACGCGTGTTGACTAATGTTATTCAGGATTTGTCTCTCAAGGGTTTGCTCTGTATCTCTTAATAGAGTCCGGAAATGTCTGCTGTTGTTTGTGATGAGAGCCTTGATAATTTGTTCCGCATCAGCTTGATACAATTTATGTCTGTGGGCTCTTACCCATGCTTTATATCTTGATTTAATATTCCTGATATTTGCAGGTGTTTCATTGATGGATTTTTTGCGTGCTTTACGTAGCGCTTTTCTGTACTCACATCTTTTTGCAGTAAGTTCTTTATTATATGCATGTTTTGTATCGGTTTTCATCATGTATCCTCTTCCTTTTGTCGGACATGTATGCAAAATTAGTAGTGGTTGATAATCAATGTCGGGCACTGTTGATGTCAGTGCATCTGCTTCGTATTTTGCTGTCACTTTGATGATTTCATTCGCACTTATTTTTATTCGTTTTCCCTGTGCATTAGGTTCGACTTGCAACTTTTGGCCGCTTTTGTTGTTCTCTGCCAGCCATGATGTTACCAGCATGTTATGATCACTCATGGACGTGCGTCGCACACTGAACTCTTTGATGTCATGCAGTAGTGATTGTGATACAAAGATATAGTCAATCGTGGATGCCAAAGGCGCACGCTCCCATGTTGGTATTCTGTTTGTTACTGGGAAGGCCTCGTCTACATTGTGAAGTCCATGCATGCCGGTGAATTTGAGCCATTCTTTGCCGCGTTGTTCTGCGGCTTGCAGTGCTATGGTTTTACTTGCCTTTTGTGTTGTTTTGCAGCTGGCATTTAGGTCTCCGCACACGAGTATTGTTGATACTTGATACTCGCGCATTGCTACCTCTATTGCCTCGTCGCACATTGCATTGAGTTTTTTTGCACTTGTTGCTGGATTCCAGTAAGTGTTGATTATAATAACTTTTTTGTTTTTCACTTTTTGTTTGCTTACCTCACCCCAGGTGAATATTACTGCTAGGATTGACTGGTTGGAGGTTATTATTGTTTCCATTGATGCTCCACATCCGTTTCGGCATGCTATCATCAGTCCTGAGGTTGGTCGTCCTTTAGTTCCCCTTGCTGCAGGTGCCAGAATGATCTGGTAGCCTTCCATCGTTGGAGTTTGTTGCAGCCATGTCTCTTGGAGACATATGATATCAAATTCTCCTAGATTGGGGTCTCCTAGTGTGGTTAAGTGGGAATGTCCTCTCGTATTCCATGAGCATAACTTTACAGTTTCGCCCCGCTCGTTGTTCTGGTCGCTAGTTGCCGTCTTGTCTTGCCAGAATGGCTATTTGTTGTGTTGGCGAGACAGTGCTTTCGGTAGCCAACACCATAGTCCTGTTTTGATGTTCTGTGGAGCTTCTTTTTTCTGTGAGGACGAACTTTTGTCTACTCTTTGTGTCACCGATCTTGTTGTCACCTTCTCGTCAGATTGACTTCTTAGTACCTTTGTCGTATGGTATTGCTCACCTGATCTTCTTTGCGTTGGGGCATGTTTGTTCATTTCACTTTCCCTGTTCTGTGTTCTGTTATCCCTTACGCATCGACTTTGTGCCACTTTATAGGCCTGTGTTCTTTTGTATTCTTTTTGCAAGTTCTCCCCTCTTTGTTGGTCGGCACACATATTGTTACCTGCTTCGATTTTCTTGTTTTCTCTTTTGATTTCCGATTTGTTCGTCTGTGCTTCTATATTCGCTTGATGTTTATTTATCATGATTTCTTCTATGTGGTAACCATGATTATAAAAATCATTGTGATGTTTCTTAATCATTCGGCATATCGTACTGGACTTAAGATATAACAATGCTGCTGCCCCCTTTATGGTATGCCAAGGTACCACAATTTGTATGTCTTCTGATATTATGTATCGTAGGTCACGCATGTAATGTAATATGTCCAAAATTGTTCTTCTATTTAGAATGACCTCTTCTTTGTTGCAACTTCTTTGTGTTATTTTGATCATCCATCTGCACTCTCTTTTGTTGTTTATTTTGACATTTTCGATATCCTCATCTATTCTTCTCCCCTGCCTTATATTACGAGTGGTCGCACCTTGGGCTACTGTGGACCTTTTCTCTGATTGATCTCGCCTTTTATCATGATTACTGTTTGCTTTCGTTGTTGTTCCCCTATTATAAGTAGCTCTTTGTTGTTCTCTTTTTAATTCTGGTCGCTGGTACTGTGGTTTGTACTGTGTATGTATGTATTCCAATTTCCCTTCTTGGCTCACACTTTTTTTACGCGTTTGCTCAGGATGTTTATTTACTTCTTCATCACTACTTTTATATTGATTGTACAATTCTGATTTTGTTTTTTCATTACTTACAAAGTTTTGTTTTTTCATGTCCCGGTACCTGGTAGATCAAACGATTTCGTTTCTCTTCAAGGGTTTCAAAGTCTCGCTCCTTGTCTGCCTTGTTGAGAACTTTTTTTGATTTTGGAGACGACTCAAATACTGAACGATGGCTCGTCTTTGTCAGTTGCCCTGTGTGTATCGGCATTATGGGGGGATTTTCAACGTCATCTGTGTACACGCTAACATTCATTAGAGTGTCCTCAGGCTCTGGAGTTCCTCCTTGGTTTATTGTTACCACCGACTCTTCTGCTGCTTGGTTGCCGCAGTTCTTATTTCCTTTGTCTGGCGTCTGGTTTTGTCGATTTCTCTGCAATTTCATGTCTTTTGGCGATGTCATTGGTGTCTTCAAATTTTTCACTCTCGCCACTGTGTCTACATGCTCCTCGTCGTTCCTGTCTATCGTTGGATCTCTGTTGTTGTCTACACGAGTTCTTGTGGTTCTCTTATTAACTTCATTATACGTTGTAATTTTGTCGAACATTTTGTATGTTGTTGCTACACCATCCTCTTGTTGTTCATTAGGTGAGGGGGTTTTGTTCAAAATTAGGACCACTTTTGGTGTGTGCTTTATGTTACTTTTGGGCTGCTTATCGCTAATGCTCCTTTTTTCCATTTTGTCTTTCGTTTGGGTCTTAATTTCTACACTTTTAGTTATCTTCTGTTCCATCGTTAGATCGATAACCATTTCGGTTTGAGTTTCGACTTCTTTCAGCTTGTTTTCTTTATCTTTGGCTTCATGCAGCGCCCCATTTGTCACTGTGATTTAGTCCGTCAAATTTGATTTTTTGATCAGTATGTTCTTGACTGCTTTTATTTGCTGTTATGTATCCTTCCAGAAAGAGTACTTTCGTTAGAACCATGGCTAGAGTGACCTGTTGATCCTTTACTGTGTCGTTTAATGTCTCATACAGTTTGCAAAAGGGATTTAGTGCAATCGTTATAGATGACATGATACTTAGTAGATCCGTTTTTTTTTGTCGTGGTCTCATGCGATGTGTTCGGTGATTGCAACGCAGTGTTCCTACTGTGCACATGCGGGAAGTCACTAAATCTTCTTCTTGGCGTTTGTGGCCAACCGCTAGGGTTCTGTGTTCTCGATGGTGATACATTGTTCACATACTCTGTACACTGTGTTCTTATGTTCGTCTGCTTGTCTTGATGTTCTTGCTCCTCGATGTCCTGCTGTGTACTAGTTCCTAATGTTGGTCTGGAGTGTGGGCTCGTTGTAGCTTTCTTTTGTACCGGGCTATTCGTTATTTCTATCTCACTTTCCCCGGTTGTTATGGGCTGAGATGTTACAGATTTTTCTTGTGGTATACTCCTCGCACGTGCTTCCTTGTAATCCGGTTCTATCGTCTTCTCTACCTCTGGTTCCTTATCTAATTTTTGTGATCCTCCTTGTCCCTCCTTCAATGTTGGTACATGCTCTGGCATTGTCACTTCTCTGTTTACTTTGTGAGCATCTATTACTTCAGTGAGCGCGGCGAGTTTTGCTGTTGCTGTTATTATGGGACTTGTGACTGTTTCTTTGTTCTTTATCACTTTTTCCTCATTTACCTTGTCGCTGATTACTGCTATTTCATCCCCAATTTCATCCCCTATATCTAGCATTTGTTCGTCTGTCACTACTTCATGATCTTGCCCACTTCTTGTTGTGTGTTTCATTTTGCGCTGTTTTGCTAGTGGCATGGTGTCGTTTACTGCTGCGAGTATTTCTGCATCAGATAGATCACTGCATCTCGTGGATTTGGCTAGCAGCTGATTCTCAAAGAAGTCGGTCAGCAATTTCATTGAACTTGTTTTTCTTGTTGTTGTGATGCCTGTGCTTTTACATAGTCCATCTTTGCTGCTTTGCAAGCTTTTACAATTAACAGTATTTTTTATTCGTAATTGCCCCTTTTTGTTTTTCTGATGTTTTATGTTATTTCGCGTGATTGTCTTCCATGTTGTATTCTCCTTTGATTCTCTTGGTCTCTTCTTGTAATTTTCTTCTGTTGATAGGAGGGGCTCCCTGGGCTCATCTCCCATGACGATGGTATCAGTTTGTGTTGCTCCCGCTGAGTTTCGCACCTCTTCTTCTGTATACACTGCGTGCACCTGAGCAATGATGCTCACGGTTGCGGCTGTAGGTGTGGCATGCCTCAGCTGTTGGTTGACCTGATTTATCTTCTGAGCGTCTGGTCCCCGTTCGCCTCCTCGGAACTCCTCCTCTCGACTTCCCGACTCTCCCACCTGAACCGGGGCCATCATCTCCGTTTGCCCTGCTTTGCAACCATTCTCGGCATCCTCAGCACTCGCCGTTGCGCTACCTCCATGAGCCTCAGCGCTGTCTCGCCCCGCCTCCCCTCCGGGGGGCTGTGGCGATAACAGCATACCTGTGCCCGGTGGTGCGGTGCTTTGTGTATGTTCTTCTCTGTTGGATGTTTTTTTCACGAATTCCGGCACTTTCGGCGCCTCCTCTTCTATGACGTCAGGTAAGGTTGTTGCATTCGATGTTCTGCATGCGTTATCATTTTCTTTAATACTGTTGCAACTGTTGTGACTGTTAACTGTTTGTACGTCAAACATGAATGGGCTTTGAATTGGTAGCCCCACACCTTTCGAATTTTCTTATAGATTGCAGCACAATTGCCCCGCCCCCTTTCTTCGAGCTACGAAGCCGGCGACTATCTGCTTCCATGTATTTACAGTTCTGGGGGACTGGGATGAAACCAGAAGTAAAGTCGGGGCTGGGTTATGTGGATAATGGTGGTTACGACCACGAGCACACAATGCTGTACACAATACTGTGGGCACTTGCTGCTTACTGTTTTTTTTTTTTTTTTTTTTTTTTTTTTTTTTTGCGGTTAATGGTTTCGCCTCACCCCGTCACCCACCCAGCCAGGCACCAAACCGCTTCCACCCCCGGGCTCCCGGGCTCGAAGGCAATACAGCGCTGGAGCAAGAGCAGGAGCAGGAGCAGGAGCCTCGTCACACACCCCCCCCTTCAGCTCTCCGCTCTACGCTCAACGCAGCGCGGCGTGTCCGCCTGTCTCTCGCTTGTCTCGCTAGTCTTGCTTGTCCACACCTCTCGACCTCTCAAAAACTATTATACATATGTTTTACTTGAACAAACACATTTTTTATAGTTGCATCTGAAGGAATATTGTAACAGAAATTACTTGAAATGTGCATGAGGTTCCTGTCGACTCCTGTATAGTAGTGAATGTAGCATCACAGTCCTTTAATCAATGTGTGTGTGTGTATATATATATATATATATATATATATATATATATATAGTCGTACCATTTGATAAATAGAAAATGAACATTAGTATTATATTTTAGACCACATCAAAAACGATTAAAAATAAAGTTTGTGTGCAAGTTGCTTGGCCTAGCCATTAGGATGATGGCTGTGTCTGCGGTTTCATCCATGGTAACAGCCTGTAATTCCGTTAGCGTGGTCTACGTAAAGACAGGTTTGATCGTTTCTAAAAAAAAAAAGAAAAAAAACCTATTTGTAAAGGACACAATGTGAGTGTTTGGAAAGGCTCCCATTGCCTGAACTAATCCAGTATCTCTAAAGTATGGATACACAAAAAATCTAAAGTTCAAAAGGAACAAGCCATAATACATCGTGTGATGAAGGAAACTTTAGTAATAAAATATCAATGAAAATATTCCCCAAAAACGGAATCGTTCATTGTTACCTGTTCAGACTTCAATATATTGAGTGGTCATTTGTAAGACCTATTTTACAGGCAAATTTCGAAAATGGTAACATACATTTAAATATTCACTGTCAACTACTCACCTGGGTCAGCGTGTGCTGAAATTCAGTTGGAACTACATTGGGAAGAGTCTGGGCGACGCATTTTAGTTTATTGTGATTGTTTGTACATATCTTATGGGTAGTGCATGCTGCAGGCATGGAATCAATCACCCCACACGTTGTCCAAGACATCCTTGGCTCTGCTTTCAATTTCGGACACTGAAAACCCACAGTTTAAGAGCCATTTTTGGAAATGCATGCAGGCCTGTACTCTGACATTTAGCATGGCTGTTATTAGTGCAACCCAAAACGATACAAGAAGGCATTGTTGGATTGTCCCTATGATCTTTTAAAGAAATATAAATTTATTTATATTTTTACATTTGTATAGCGCGTGAAAACCCTCAGGCATCGGGGTGCATGAGGAAAAAGGTTACGTGAGGCCCATTGGCCAACCACTTCAAGTTGCTTACTAAAGGTATGTATTGAGATGTTCAGACATGCATGTAACCACACCTTTTCTTTCATGGGTTACAAAAAAGTGCAATTTAGGGTGTCCTGATGGAAATATAGGCAAACAGCCAGGTTTTGAGTGCTCTATAGAAGACCCAATAGGATTCTTCTGCTGTAAGTGTCAGAAGGGGAGCGCATTCCTTTGTTTAGCAGCGAGGACAGGGGAGCTAGAGCCTCCAGCTCTCGTGCGCTTGACTTTTGGTTGTAACAATATGAGAGTGTAAGGCGTTATAGTTGGTGTATCTGTTTGGTGCATAACAAGTTTTTGGGCCAGATACGGAGAGGCAGATTTTGATATACACCTGTGTGTGATGGTAAGTGGCTTAAATGGGATTCTTTGCCGAATAGGAAGCCAATGTACTGCTTTCCGGGCATCTGATATGTGATCATTTCTGGGAAGGTTTAAGACAGTTCGTAGGGCATTATTTTGAATAGTCTGAAGTTTTTGTATGTTGTGTGAGGATGTACCGACGAAGAGGGCATTGCAGTAGTCCAACTTGGCTCCTACCACCACCCGGGTAATGGGGCAATATTTGGACAACTCTCTACAGAGAGGAAAGGCCTAGCTGCGGTGAAGAGTTTGGTGGAGTATGCTGCTGAGGAGGATATGGCATTTACTTGGCGAGAGAGGCTGGTGTTAATCGACACAAGGTTTTCACAGCCGAAGAGACTGATCTTGGTACCGTCGGTGTTGAATGCTGTATACTCGAGGTCAAGTAATTTTAGTACAGAGTAAGGCCCCACTAAGAGTAGTTCTGTCTTCTCGTCATTAAGGCAGAGTGCATGAGCCACCATCCAAGCATGCATGGCGAAGTATGTGGAGCATAGGAAGGCAGACTCCTGGGTGTAGTTGCCTGATGTTGGGTGGTGGTGGGGGGGGGGTTTCTGGGTGTCTGAGTAGTTGGTGTAGAGAAGGCAGCTGCAGACGTGAGATGGTGGCTTAGTATACTATGGTCTACTAAGTCAAAAGCTGCAGATAAGTCTAGGAGCAGTAGCAGGGTGGGCTTGCCCTTGTCCCTGATCTCATCCATCGGTTTTATTAAATCGAGTAGTTCCGTGGCCAGGGCGAAACCCTGACTGGCGGGCACCTAGGATATGGTTTGATTCTAGATGGCGTTGGATTTGGACGTAAGCAGCTCTGTCCAGTATTTTCAGAAGGAATGGTACTGTGGTGATCAGTCTGTAGTTGGGTATGGCAGGATCTGGAAAAGGTTTTTTCAGTAGCGGTAGGACCCGAGCTTCCTTGAGCATGGAAGGGACTTTTCCTGTTGCAAATGATGCATTGACAAAAGCTGTGCTGATTGACGCTAGTGTGATCTTTGAGTGGGGCTGAGCAGACGTCTCCTTTACATCTTGATGGCTTAAGGCTTTTCAAAATGCGTAGTATGTCCAGGGTAGACATTTTGTTGTGTCTGAACCGAGGTGTGTCGGAGGTGGGTAATTTAGTGGCGTGGCTGGCAGGGGTGTCCTGATGAGTGTGTTTACGGTTAGATTGTTTGTTGGGAATAATTTTTTTTTTTTAAGCATGGCAATTTATTTTGTAACATCTTATTTTGTATGCTGGTGCACCATGCAAGGTGTTTGTTCATGGCGGAGACTTGGGAGGGGCGGGGGTTGTATGGGAGATTCTAACTCTCTGAGGCTAGTCAATAAATCTTGTGTCATAGTTGGCATTGGCTAGCCAAGTGTTGAAGGTAGTGGTTTTAGCTGTGACAATAGCTTGTTTGTATTGTTTGGCCAGGCTGGTGAAGTTATGTTTGAGGGCATCGGTAGTAGAGTTTCCATCAGGATTCTGCAGTTATTTTTTTCATTCTAAGGTCGGCTAGCTCTTGGGAATGCCAAGAGTTAGCAGTTAGCATGAGATGTGGGCTTGGCTTGTCTTTGGATTAGAGGGGCGATGGTGTTGACAGCAGCAGTTAGAGTGCTGGTGTAGAGCTCAGCTCGGATTTGAGAGTCTGAGGGGTTGGAAGATTACTGCTAAAGTATTCAAGTATCTCAGTGAGTAAATCAAACATATTCCTTTGATAATAATTTTAGAAACATTTACTTCATTAATAAATGGCACCTAAAGCAAACGTGCACTACGAAGATTACATTTGGAAACAATATCTGTAATGTTATCTGCTAATTACAGAGATGAGAGCTCATAGGACGATTCATAATGGTGTAGACTTTTTGAATAAAATTAAAATCAGAATAGGGTGTACATGGAGTATAAAGGAATTGAAAGTGGCCTAGCAGAGAGCTATGACACTACAGAAAAAGATGGTAAAAGTTCACTAACTGTTACTTGGAAGAACCAATGAGCCGACTCGGCAAGCAAGGTAAAATGTGTAGAGCAGGCGATATCCGTTGTCGATCTCACAGATGTTTTCTTGTTAACACCCACATTATTTATAAAGGATTATAGAAGTGGGTGTGTGTGAATGTTTGACGTTTTTGTTCATGCCCACCAGGCCTCTGACCATGTTTGACCTCAATGGCACCAGTGCAGCCACCTTGCGAGCGCACACCCACAGGTGCAAACTGTCATTGACAGTGGCAGGGGGAATGGATGAGGCGAGCACAGTCAAAGGACACAGCCCTATGTTGATTGCAGGGATGGGGGTCTTCAAAGAGGAGCCTGGATACACCGGGTCTGGGGTGGCCATGTGGATATGGGTGCCAATGCGAAAGAACCCTTTATGGTGTACATGGTATTCGACAACTTAAGTGTTCCCATCCTCCCATCACCCTTGTCGGCGCACGCTCACAGGTGCGAACAGCTATTGATAGCAGAGGCGGATGGATGTGGATGAGGCTAGCGCGATAGGCTAGTAAACTTGTTATTCTCACCGATTTTTACAATACTCTTAGATGTTTGGATTTACCAAAGTCTAACAACTGTTCAGATTAACACATTTTCTTTTTTTGTTTGGTAAAGTGGATGGCAATGGCATTAGGAATTATACTGCAGAAGTCGGTATATTGTCTGTATAAATCCACGGTGTTGTCCGTGGTCCCTGGGAATTAATTACAAATGGCTGGAACCACACAGGCGGGTATTACTTGTTAAAAGGCAAAACCAGTCTTCAATTAATCCACCATTTAAAGGTACAATATAAGTATGTACCACCTGTGTAAGAGATGCAGAAATAGTTTAGTTGAACCCATTAATTGAAGAAAAAAAATTCCACTACTCTACTTTGTAAAATGTAAGTTATTGTTATGCTTTAAAAAGTACCCCTTTTGTGTAAAATACTTGTGATTTCAAGTAGGGATCAATTGGAAATGTGAATGCACGTTCCAGCAAAAACAGTTTGGGAGATACTTCCAAGTGAAATAAACGCAATGGTTCGGACAATAAATCTAAAAGATGAACACTTTGGTTTCAGATGAGTGGGAGTAATTTATTCAATTTACAGAGAAATTAGTTTCAGTGATCCATCGAAGTTATACCAGTAACTGGTCCACCACTGGTCTCATCCTTGTCTCGGTGCCCATAGGGGCTTGAGACAAACACATTTGCATTTCTATCGATATGAGCCCAAATCGGGTAATACAGCTTGGAAGACATACTCTGCATCACTGACGTGATGCATTTACTCAGAGCTACTATCTTCTCTAAACCGGACCTAAACAAAGTCTAGCACCAGATTGAGGAATTGCATTGGAATGAAGCTGTATTGCAATGTTTGCCACACATTTCGTACTTTATCCGATACTGACGATTTCGTTTTTGAGTGTCTTTGGCTACTGAAATATTCCAAGAGGAGATTTACAAAATAATGTGCCACATCACCTAACTGCATAGGTGACAGAAAAAACATTCTTGTATACTGCATGATGCAAGAACTGATGAATAACACACTAAGCTAATTGCATGGACCTGCAGGAGGCTCAGCTGATGTTGAAACTCGATAAATGTGAGTTTAGAAAAGGCACTTTGAGGTTCTTGACTATATAGTCTTTGAAGGAGTCATTGAACCTGGTCGTGGTAAGTTGATTTTTAAAAGGAATGTGTAGTGTAGATTTATCTGTATGAGGGAAGCTGTTAGAAATGTGGGACTAATTGCAGATGGAAAGTGTCTTTTCACCCCATATACAATGTGCATTGGGTTTTATGGAAAAAAGTGGGAAAAATTATTCTCTGTGAAAACATCCAATGCACGAGAATAGTTAACGTTTTGAATTATTCCTTCTGACGTACAGATTAGTGATACTAATATCACATATTTAAATCAAGTTCTGTCAAAACGAAATTGCCATTTTACATTAGGAGGGATTTACCCCTTCCTTCTAAATCATGGGATCGGTGAGAAACCTCTCCTCTGTCACAAGATTTAGGAACAGTTTAATATATGAATGCACACAGAAAGGAGGAGTAGGAAGAGAATATTGGGAGAGGAAGACTATTTTCTGGTAGAAGGTGGCCAGTGGGGAGGGCAAACTGAACCCATCTGGATGACTTGCGCGTACTGGAGACAGAAACTGTTGAGCGGGGTGACCTGCCCAGGTTGGAAGTTGGTTTCCAAACAGCCAAATGAAAAGAGCTTGTAGATGGTGTAGCTCCAGATTGCCTGGTTCCTTGCTGATGCTCCAGAAATGAAAAGCCACGTTTCAAAAGAAGGGAGAACCTCAAATTATCCCTTATATATCCATGGTAAAATCCCAGGCATTCAGAGGAATGTTAATTTGACAGATGTACTGTTTGTTAAAATGCACTGTGTCTCCTATTTACTTTGACTACCCAAGTGAGATGTTGCTTCCTAAAATCCCAATGCATTTTTCTATTAAGAGGCACATTTTGAAATGGAACACAGTTTGGTGTAACTTAAATGCAGGCAGTGTAGTAAAAGTAAGCACCATTAAATGGAATCCTTGGCTCATGCCGACACAGAATCCCACAAGCTAGTATATTCATGGCACACTATCATCTAATGCAATATCCTGCAAAAAATGTGCAGCGTGTGTGAGCCTAGTGATAATTCTGATGTGTGCAACTGAAATTAGTGCAGAGAATTCATCCAGTTCTTATAAAATGGTGCCAAGTAGTAAACCCTTGCAGTCTCTTATCTTGAAATGCACAGGCAGACCTAGGTGTAGTGTGAAAAGGTTGGGCCGGTCAAGTGGCACAGCGAGTAGAGCGCTCGCTTTGACATCTGTGCAGGTTCGCAGGTTCGAACGCAGGTTCGAATCCCGGCAGGGCCAAACTCAGCCTTTCATCCTTCCGAGGTCGATAAATGAGCACCACACACTGTGGGTAATAATGAGCAGCGCTCGGATACCTGAGGGTTCGTAGCACTATATAAATGCCTAATTATTATTATGGTATCTGTTAACGGAGAATATTGTAGCTCCAGTCAAAAACATGGGTAGGTTGAAAGTTGTAATAAAGATTTTCCATAATGTCTTACTAGAAAGTCTTGATTCTATTAAAGACACGGAGGCGAGCATTATGCTTCTCTTTCTTTTATTAAATTATTAAAGGAAGCTCAGCAGCAAGAAATATTTCTTCAGAATGCTGAAAAATATATATGTAACAAGTAAACAAGACAGAAAAAACACTCTAAAATATTGAGAGTTGAAAAAACACTCCATTTCCCAGGAGGACTGTGAAAAGTTCAACATGAGGTCATCAACATGTGACTTGAAACGTCCAATGACAAGGTAAGTCCCTGCATAAACAGTCCTGAAAATGATGCTACTTCCTCTTTCGAAGCTGCGAACGTGTCCAAATAGTCCTAAGCCAAGGTCATCATGTGGCGTAATACTGGTGTCCTGTATCAGGCTGATTTGTCTGTTGACCCTGTCAGGAAGATAGAACGAAACACAGTCAGTTCATGCATATTACAACCCTAGTTCCCGTATAGGGGTGGGAGAGAAATACATTGTTACCCAATCAACAGTACTGTTTAAAATAAAACCATTATTTGCAATATATTCATATATACAATCTGTAAACATGTTTAAATTTCTCGCCGGGTGGGATAATTCTCGCCTCCGTGTCTTTAATAGAATCAAGACTTTCTAGTAAGACATTATGGAAAATCTTTATTCTATGTCAAGACCGGAGGCTCCCATTATGCTAGTTTAAAGCTTACCTACCACAATGGCCGCCGGCTGCTCTACTGATTTCAGATAAAATTCCTTGAATACTGATTCACTTGCCCAGTCTGCCATTCTCATGATGTCAACCAGGCGAATCCCAACTTGAAAAGCTTTGGAGGCCATGGCTCCTCTGACGGAGTGCGCTCCAAAGTGTGAGGTATCAATCCCTGCTTGGGTTAGGATCCACCGCACCCAGCGTGCTAAAGTTGGGGAGGAAACTGCTTTATGCGGTTTGCGTAAGGCTATCAACAGTTGCCCGTCTGGCGAGTTCCTGAGAGGTGCCGTAACCTCCTCGTAAGCCTTTAGACATCTGACTAAGCAGAGCTTGGGTTGATCCGTGAAGGCAGGATAAGAGATCACTCTAGAGTTGCACTTGGTCCTTCTATGTATGTGGAATACAATGCCACCTGGAGAGAAGGTTCTGCCTGCTATGTCTAGGGCCTTAACATCGGAAACTCTCCTGCAGGAGACGAGACAGAGCAGCGTAACGAGTTTGCCGGACAGGGCAGTGCGGGATAGTTCCTTGTTATCTGGCCAGGAAAGAAACAGGTTAAGCACTATGTTAACGTCCCAAAGCTTGTTGTAGCGGGACGGAGGAGGTATTGTAAGTCTGATGCCCTTGAGTAGTCTGCAAACTAGATGCTGTTCCCCTGCCGGAATTCCTTCTATAGGGTCGTGGCCTGCTGAAATTGCAGAACGGTACGCGTTAACTGATCTATATGCTAAACCTCTTTCCACGAAGGATGCTAGGAAATTGAGGATCTCCTCTACAGGTGCCGAAACTGGATGTAAGCCTTTCTGTTGACACCAGTTTCTCCAGGCGTTCCAAGAGTTAGAATATCTTTTGAGAGTGGCAGGGGCCCAACTCTCTTCGATGAGGCTAACTGCCTTGAAGGACATGCCTGGAACTCTCCACCTTGCCCTGAAATCCTCCAGGCTGCTAACGACAGAGAGCCGTGGAGGAGTAGGGGGTGGCGACTGCCCGCCGGATCTAGCAGGACATCTGGAAATCGGGGTAGAAGGATTGGAAAATCCGAAGAAAGTTCCAGAAGAACTGGATACCAGGTCTGAGAGGTCCAGACCGGTGTTATCAGAACCAATTCTGTTTGCTCCTGACGTGCCTTCGCCAGGGTCCTCGCAATCATGTTGAAGGGGGGAAAAGCATAGTGAACCCCTTCTGACCAAGGTTGGAGGAAAGCATCTGTCGCCGTCGCTGCTGGATCGGGGTTCCAGCTGAAGAACACTGGAAGTTGAGCGTTCAGGCGCGAGGCAAACAGGTCCTTGGACATGGGACCCCAAATTCGTTGAATTCTGAGGAAGACTTCTCTGTCGAGTCTCCAATCGCTGTAATCGGTCGTGTTCCGGGAGTACCAGTCTGCTACTACATTCGTGAGACCTGGTAGGTATTCCGCTGTGACTGAAATCTGGTGTTGTAGACAGAAATGCCAAAAATCTTTGGCTAATTCCGCTAGGGGTCGAGATCTGGTGCCTCCCAGATGATTGATGTATCTCACTGCCGAGACGTCCATTTTTAATAAGATACAACAACTCACTCTGTCTTTGGCGAATGAGCGTACTGCGAAGGAACCCGCTAAGAGCTCTAGGCAGTTTATGTGCATCTCGAGTTCCAAAGGAGACCACGTTCCTCCTGTGGCTACTGAACCGCATCTCGCTCCCCAGCCGGAACGGCTGGCATCTGACTCTATCACGAGGTCTGGTGCGGAACCGAAGATTGCTCGGCCGTTCCAGGCTTCCATGTGAGTAAGCCACCAGTTGAGCTCTGTACTTGCTTCCGGCGACAGAGTTAGCCGCTGTGAGTAGGAGAGACTGCGTCTTAGGTGTTGCCCCTTGAGTCTCTGTAACTCCCGGTAATGTAGAGGTCCGGGAAAGATCGCTTGAATGGAGGAGGAGAGAAGCCCTATCACTCTCGCTAAGTTCCGAAGAGAGAACTCCTCCCTCTGAAGGAGCCTGCGGATCTCTCGTTTGGTAGAATGAATCTTGGCTGTGGGAAGACGAAGTTGAGTTAACTCGGTGTCTACGACGAACCCTAGAAATTCCAAGTTTCTGGAAGGGAGAAGGATTGATTTTTCCCAATTTATGAGGAAACCGAGACTGTGGAGTAGGTCTATGGCTAGTTTGGTCTGTTGCTCCGCTAGAGCTTGAGACTGAGCCAAGAAGATCATATCGTCCAAGTATATGATTAGGCGAACACCCTGTTCTCTGAGATGTGCTACTACTGGCCGGAGGAGTTTGGAGAAAACCCAAGGAGCGGAAGAGAGACCGAAAGGCAAGCTCGTGAACTCCCAGCTGTGAAGATTCCAAGAGAATCTGAGGTAACTCGTGTGGTCCTGGTGTATGGGAACCGCGAGGTATGCGTCTTTCAGATCTAGGCGCGTTAGCCAGTCGTTGGGTATCAGAAGATCTCTCAGCATGTGAATACCCTCCATTTTGAAATGGCGGTAGACGATAAAATCGTTGAGGGCCTTCGGGTTTATTACTGGACGCACTTTCTCTTTTCTGCGTACCAGAAATATAGGACTGAAAAACCCGCCTTGGCTCGTGCAGGGGCGAATCGCTTGCTTCATTGCTAAGCTGTGAATTTCTTTGTCCAAAGCGACATGGTCTTCTTTGGACATTGGAATGGGAGCAGGACGATATGTTTGGAAGGGATGCGCAAAGAATTCTAGGCGCATGCCGCGTACTGTATCTCTGACCCATGCGTCCCCGGATAAGCAATCCCAAGCATGCGCAAAATGAGCCAGCCTCCCCCCTATAGGCATATGGGGCGCAGGCGCTGTGAAGGGTAGACTGACCTGTGGTTTGTTGTTGTTGAGCTGGGTACCGGGCGGCTCTCCTCCAGCCGCGACCTCTGCCTCTCCCTCTCGAAGGGAAGAAGGTCTCTGAGCGATCTTGCCAGGCGTGTTGTTCTCTAGATTGTTGAGGTCTTCTATCGAAGGAATATCGGCCGGAAGAGCGACCTCTGCCTCGTCCGGCAAAAATTCTTGAAGAAAACACTCTTTTAATGGATGCTTGCGCTTTATCCAGCGCAGTAAAAGTGCCTACGAATTTGGACATTTCCTTCATGAAGGAGTCTCCAAAAAGTAGGCCTTGGGCAGTTGCTCCAAATTCCGTATCTGCTAATTCGCATAGTTTAGCGTCGATTTTGTGCAAGATACCTTTGCGGCGCTCCGCTGAAATGGTACAGTTGGCATTGCCCAGCAAACAAATGGCTCTTTGAGCCCAACTTGAAAGAATCACAGGATCGATGGGTTCTCCTGTGTTAATAGCCGCTTTGGCTAGATCCATTATTTTGGCTAGAGGGCCTGTAATGTCCAGCACCCGGTCTTGGCATGACCTCCAGGCACGATCTATACCTTTTCGTGGATCTTTAATATTCTTTCCTAGGAAAGTAATCATCCTGGAGTCTAACTCTGGTGTTAGGGCCACTTTATCTGGGATGTCGGGGCGTGGACATTCCGCCCTAAGCTTTGCTCAGACCTCTTTGTCCAATGGCTTACGAAGCCTGCTCTTGATATAATCTGTTGTCCTAGAAGATGACTCCCAATGCGAAGATCTGGGGTGTACCAAATCCTCCGGCACAAACATCCCTTTAGAGGAAAGGGAATCTGTGCTTGACTTCTTAGGGATGGGGGCTGCCACAATCCCTGAGGTAGAGGGTCGCGACCCTATTGAGTGCGCATCTTCTTCAGAGGAAGCTGGAGACTGACTGTGAAAGTCGAGCTCCTCTTGATCCAGGCCCTGTTGATATTCTTCTGGGCTTAAAGATGTGATATCCCTGAATTCTTCCTCCGGATAGGAGGGTTCATCTGTGGAAGGGAGCCCCTTCCTGTCCAAGAAGGCTTTTTTTAGCCTGGAGAAGGTGCCTGATAAGGCAGCAGTGGCTGGTTCTGTCTGGCTCGGGGGGTCGTAGAGTTCTTACTCGGGCGAGCCGGTGTACATCCCCCCTTCTGAAAGGTGCTTTCTTTTTTGGGTCTTTTTCTTTGGTAGGGATTTGTCTTGCAAATGCTCCTCAATGTCATCCAGGCGCTGCTGAATAGGCATAAGCATTTGTGTCACCGCTTTTTTTATGCTGGTCTCCACTGTGGAACCCAGTACTTTCTTTAGGCTGGAAGCCATAGCCACTTCATCAATATCATAAACCTCTTCCTCTTGACCAGACCAATCCTGGCTCTCCTGAGGGAAGTATTGTGCTGCCATATTATGAGCACCTTTCTATTTACCCTACCTTTTTTTTTCTTTTTTTTTTTTTTTTTTAAGTTAAATAATGATGGCTAAGGGTAGCTCCCGGCACTCGCTATCGCTAAACCGCTGTGGAATTATAACGGAAAGCGATCGCGAGCGCCAGAAAACTGAGGAGCGGACCTGCGACGGCAGGCGCTCCCTCTGGTGGCCGCTCGAGGCACCGCGGTCACTCAGAGGACTTCGCGGTTTCTTCCGAGTCCTGTGAACACAGGCCGCCTCGGAAGCGAAGCGGAACGGAGCCGCGGGAGTTACGCCCGCAATGAAAACAAATAAATATAAACAAACAGCCGAACGAAGGCTGAGAAAGCGAAGTACTCTCCGGCGCCGGCCGGAAGCGGTCGGCGTCGGAGAGAAAACACAGACACACGCGAAGTGCGCTCGACAAACGAAGTCGAGTAAATTACTTCGTATTATCACGCGCGACGAACGTTGCGCAAATCATGAAACAATTACAAAGAAAAATAAACATCACTTCAAATATATACTAAATATGATAAGTGCATCATTTTCTAGATCGGTTTATCTCTTGCTGTGAGCCGCAAAGAAAGAGGAAGTAGCATCATTTTCAGGACTGTTTATGCAGGGACTTACCTTGTCATTGGACGTTTCAAGTCACATGTTGGTGACCTCATGTTGAACTTTTCACAGTCCTCCTGGGAAATGGAGTTTTCTTGTGTTTTTTCAACTCTCAATATTTTAGGGTGTTTTTTCTGTCTTGTTTACTTGTTACATATATATTTTTCAGCATTCTGAAGAAATATTTCTTGCTGCTGAGCTTCCTTTAATAGTTTAATAAAAGAAAGAGAAGCATAATGGGAGCCTCCGGTCTTGACATAGAATCCCAGATCTAGGTTCAAAGCAGCACCCACAAGTTTGTTGAAAATTGCCCAGACATGTTTATTGGGAACTGCACATAAATATTTGGAGGAACCACATACGTGGGCTCAGAGAAGAAAGCAAAATCTCTGAAGGCATTCTTTTTCAAATTCCAACCTGCAGGAGTTGTATGAAAGCTGGCCATTGTCGATGCTTAAATGTCCTGCACGTATTTTGAAACATTCAGCATGCGCATGGCGAACCGATGGGATAAATGTTTTTATAATTGTTTGTTCAAGTAACTTTTCTCCTATACCATACTTGCGAAAATAGTGTTTTCAGATAAATTCATAGTGTTTCATCTAGATAGATGCAAGCATAGGAGTGTATTTGAAATGCCTTACAGCTATGAATGCATTATGAGAACCAGTAGTGAGATTCATGTAGGCAGGGAAAATTCATATTGTATGAGTCGAGAACCTTGTAGTGATTTCCTGGGGGCAAAGCTGGAGGCCACCTTTTTGTTTGAATGTGATTCTGTTCTTTTAAATATATTTTGAGAAACGCACTGTTTATTGCCCGGAATGGTGCTGCCCCAGCTGAACCTATTAAAATATTTCTAAAGTAGTAATATATAGTCAAGCATATATGTGCTTTTCTTGCCAGCCTGTGTCTGTTAATAAACTGAATTTAGTTTTGACTCTTAACAAAACAGAGGATGGGTAACCCCTTCCTTGCTGGCCGGGGGGAAGCAACAAGTAGTATTAAACAAAGGTCAAGCCAGCGGAATGTAACTGTTCGATTAAAAAGGACTTAATCCGACAAGAGAAAAGGAGAGAAGAACCCCTAGTTCACACCACAGATCATCCTACAAAAAAAAACCAGGAATCATTTTAAAATACTGTGTTTTATTTAAATCTTTTATATTAAAATACACTGTGGAGGGAAACCGGTGGCTTAGAAGATCCGCTCGACCATTGTCCAACCCCCCTGATATGCAAAGCCACCAGGGACACCAGATGTGATTTCCCCCAAATGCGCCTATCTGAGCTGCCAGGGCATTCAAGGAGCGTCCGGAACCCCCTTGGTGGTTGACGTAAGCCAAAGCTGTTGTATTGCCCGTCCAGACCAAAACTGCCCGGCCTACCAGCAACCTCCTGAAGTACAACAGAGCCTGGAGAATGGCACACATCTCTTGCCAATTGGATGCAAGCCCTGAGCAGAGAGGACCCCCCAACGTAGCCCCCCCCCCCCCCCCCCCCTCCTTCCACTGGCATCGGTAGTAAGTGTGGTCACAGGAGGAACGATGAGGGACACCCCAGCCCGTAGTTTCGGAACCCCCAACCACCACTGCAGGGAGACCCGCAGCGCTGGGGACACCGGAATCCAAGCCTCGAATGCTTGAGATGTCAGGAGCCAGTGGGAGAGAAGGTAAGACACCAGGGGGCATAAATGAAGACTGGCCCAGGGAACTGGAAACACGCAAGAAGCCATGTGCCCTGCAATTTCAGCAATAGGCGAGCCGGGACATACTGCCTCCTGAGAACCCTGCCCAGAACAGCCAGCAAGCGACTGACCCTCTCCGGAGACAGGAACACCCTCCCCATCCTGGTGCACACTTGTACACCAATGAAAACTAGAGCCTGAGAAGCCTCCAGTTGAGACTTCTGCCAGTTCACCAGGAAACCCCAGTCCTGTAATGCCTGGCAGACCAATTGGAGATGAGACATGACAGTCTGCCGGCAGGACGCTTTGATCAACCAATCATCCAGGTAGGGAAAAATCTGAATGCCCCGCAGATGTAAGTGCGCCACCAGGGGAACCACCAGCTTGGAGAATACTCTGGGGGCTGATCGCAGTCCGAACGGGAGCACTCTGAACTGAAAATGTCGGGATCCCACTGCAAAGCGGAAGAACTTCATGTGCCAGGAACAGAGAACCACGTGGTAATAAGCATCCTGGAGATCCAGAGATGTCATCCAATCCCCCTTGAATAAAATTGGAAGAATGTTTTGTGAAGTCTCCATTTTGTAGTGTTCCTTCTGGATGAAGCAGTTCAGGGCTTTGAGGTCCAGAATTAGACGTTACTTCCTCAAAGGTTTGGGGACCAGGAACGCCTGTGAGTAGAACCCCTGACCCTAAACGGGGAGAGGAACGGGCATGATGGCCGCAGTTAACACTAATTCGGAAAGCGCGGCGTCCATGGCCAACCTCTTGAGCCGAGACCTGGGAACCACAGTCCGAACCATGCAATGCTGGACAGGAGGAGACGGGAGATGCACTTGATAACCCCTTTACACTGCGTCCAGAACCCATGAGTCGGAACATCACCTTTACCATACTGGAAAAAACTGCCGGAGCCTCCCGCCCACTGGCAATTTCAAACCGTCAGGACTTGGGTGCCGGCCCAGGACGCGAAGAGCGTGGAGGACCCCAACCCCCTCCCTCTAGCTCTCCGAAAAGAATCTGATGAGGAGCCAGGGAAAGACCTGCTGGTCACTGGACCAGCACCAGAGGAAGACTTCTTGGCCGTTGAAGGAGACTTGCGTCGAAGTTTGTCAGCATGTTTGTCCGTCCTAAAAACTTTGTGCACTTTATCCTCAAGGGAATCTCCAAAAAGCCAGGACCCAGTGAAAGGAAGTTCAGGGGAGCCGCCTTCTGAGACCCATCAGTCTTCCAGTCCGTCAGGTGCAAATGCCTCCGGACAGATACACCAGCCCCCATGGCCATGGCTGAACCACGCACCTCATCAAAAGCCAGATCAGCCAAAAGTTCAACCTGTCTCTGCATGTCTGTAAGCAAAGGGGCAAAATCGGAGCCTTCATTGACCGCCTTCTTCAACTTCCTGAAACCATTCAGCACCATTTCAGCCATGTAGGGACCGTAGATATTCGCTCGAAGGACCAGATGCGCCCCTGCATGAACCTTCTTAAGGCTGGAATTAACTTGGCAGTCCACTGGAACCCGGATGGCCACCTCCTCGGCCGACATAGAGGAGTGACCCACCAGACTGGCGAGGATCAGACAGCAAAGTCTCGCCCTTCAATGGGTAAAGTTTGGACATGAAGCAGGGCATTGCAATCTTCTCTGGGTCATGCCATTCCCGAAGGATTTTTATCCCGGAAATCGGAAACCAATGCCAACCCCATCCTAGGGGTATGCCTATACTGGTGAATAGAAGGATCGGCCCCCTCCACCGGTACCAGGGGCTCTGAAAATCCCATGCAATCCCCAATTTGAGCAAGCACCTCCTCCACTCCCTCTCTGTCCAGATACTTCCCTTCTGCATCAGCTGATGATGCACATGAAGAGGCCGATGACTCAGTGCCAGAAGAAGAGGGGGGATGAGGAAGACGGACGCCTGCGCTTGTGTCCATGAGTATGTGTGTGACTCCCTTTATGATGCTTAAGTAGCTTCTTCAACTCCTCTCTGGTCAGGGAAATACGCTTAGCCGCCTTCCTTCTCTTTAACTCAGGAGAAGAGGAAGATGAAGAAGACAGGACCAGATGCCTGCTCTTTGAAGAGTGGTTACCCATTTCGAGTATTTCCAAAAACAGTGACCAAAGGAAGCCTGCTTCACCACCAAAGCCCTCTGTACACTGAACCAAGGCTCCACATACAAACAATTCAATTGCCAACGTGCCTCTCCCACATTCAAATAGAGTACAGAAAGAACAACCAATAGGAATAACAATGAATTCCTATGGTAACACTGCTTGCAGCGCCAGAGGCGGAGCCCACCCACCTCCGGAGCACGTGCCATACAACAGGAAAAACATGCCCCAAAACTCCTTGCCTTAACCTGGATCTGTTTCCAAGGACCTGGGCCACGATGCCCTGTGCTGGCCATAGCCCAGCAGAAACCAGGCAAGGAAGCCTGACTCGACCGGGTCCCGAGCCCCGCAAGGAACCGAGGAGTCTCGCTGCACCTGAGGGAGCCGAAGGCCCTGTCACACAGCCCCACCAGGGGGCCAGCAATCGGAGCACCCCAGCACCGGGAAGAAAAAAACAAGCCCAACCTGCCAGAGGCAGGAAACATTAAACTAAATGACGTGGGTGTGGGGGAGGAGTTATAGGAATTAAAGGAAGGTCCTGTGTCGGAGGCAGGGGCCTCATGAGGTAAGTACTGGGGACGAGGAAGAGTGGACATGGAGGTAATACACGTTTTTTTAACTCTAAAGCAAATGTTTTTGTAATTCTTTCACATCTAGTTAAAGCGCATTAAAAAAATATATATTGCCTCTTCAGATCAGGCAGTGTACCACTGATCTGTGCATATATCTGTGGAGCTGTGGGGGGTGGGGAAAGCACCCATGTATTGCTTTCATATCTTCTGTGGGAGAATTTGCCTATTTTCCAGAAGTAAAAGTAGCTGATAAGGGGGTTTATCTGTAAGGCTGGGAGTGGGCAACTGAAAAGTTGAGTGAGGAGCACAGAGTTTGTGATGTAGGGTACAAAGATGCAGTTAGCAACGTGGGTGTTGTGGATGGGGTGGCAAAACCATGACAGCATGTCTAGAGAAGGAAGTGAGAGTGGTGAACGAAAATCTGGTGGCGGTGTCCATCAACAGTGGTACAGTAAGCATGTGGCGAGCACACAGTTGGATGATGGGCCAGGAGAGACCAGCAGGTTAGTTTGCAAGTATCATACAGTTCGTATAGAGGGGCCAGATAGTGGGCAAGAAGGGATTGTTTGAGGGGGGGAGGGGCACAAGGGGGTAGTGACTTGATGGTGGAGGTGCCATCAATCTTGTGCTGGAGGTAATGTGGGTGAGCCAGGTAAATGGGTGTTAAATTTACCCCTGACCTGGCTGCATAGGCGTGGCCTAACTTGGGATTTTTAGAAGGAGGGGAAAGGGCTGTGTCGCTAGGGTGATTGTGACGCAACGTTGGCTGCTTCTTCCAGGTTGGCTGTGGGGTAGTCTGGGTGCAGGATGGGGCAGTTTGGGAGCAAGCTGGAACCCTTGCATTGGATGTGTGCTATGCTCTATAGCACATATAAGTTCTGACTGCTTTGTATTGTCCATGTTTTTGAAGCCCATCATCAGTGTGTGGACAAAGATGTGGCAACCTCATATGAAGACTACTCTAATCTACTTAGGAAATAAAACTTTCACTACTCTGCGGACTTGAGCCAGCGTGGTCTATCATGAATATTTGAGCAAACGCCCATGTGCCTGCCAATAGTGCAGTTGACCTATAGATGGCTTAAAGCAGGTGGCAATACGCCATTTGGGAATGTACTCCCTACCCAAGCTGCTCGTCATGAGTGATATGAATCATACTATTCACGCAGAGTAAGCGGTTCGTTTGCATCTTTCTTTGCAGCTGTACATTTTGAAGGATGTGTTTTTTCAGAGTTCTAAGCACATAGAAAAGAATACTTTTTTAAACCTTTTTTATTTTTTTTTATTTTTTTTTGTTTTAAAGCACCGGGTGTTTGCTTTACACTTTACGACACTGGTGTGCTTTGACTTTTTGCATTAATTATCAGGTGAGACATTTCTTAATGAAGCTACAGGTGATGTGCTAGCGTTATCCACTACTAAATTATCATGCCATGTTCACGGAGTCACTTAACGTTGATAACCTTGCCGCTTGACCATAATTTGGTTCTGGTTCCTGTTGAGAAATTTGGCATTGGTATTTGAAAAGCCCCGAGGGCTTTTATGAAGAGGGGTCATCCAAAGAAGGATGTTGGATCATTTAAGCGTGCTTGAAGAAACGCTTGGAAAAAGTTCAAAGTGTTTACGTTTTAGAGCAGGCTGTATGTTTTTTCTTGGGACAGCCCCATTGATCTGCAAGGAGAAGCTGTTTAAAAAAAAAAATGTAAACTCTGAATTGTATTTTCTGTATAGATCAATGCGCAATAAATAAAAATAGGTGCTCAATCAGGATGTTATTTCTCACATAAATTATGTACAGAGGAGTTAATACAGAAAACCGAGGCAGGTCTTGAATAGGGCGCCTTAACAATAGGGTGGGGTAAATTATTTATGGAACTAGGTGATTGGGTGCTGAAGTGAGATATACACTTGGGACAAGAACTGATCTGAAAATGGTATATAATGAGGCCTAGAGCCTGAACATGCAGTATTCTGCACATATACCCAATATCATAGGGATGGGGGTTCTATAGCATAGTCGGATGTGGTGGACTGGGGACAGTTGGATGTCGACTTGTCTCTGCATGGGGTACTCCTAAGCTGGTTAACTGGTGGAATTTGAGTGTGTTCATGAATTCTTTCCTTGTCGGACTGCCTTTGTCAGTTGGAAGGGCGACCCAGTGGATAGAGGCTAGTTCTGGGAACAAAAGAAACCTGGAGGAGGCACAGGGTGTGGGGGTAGAGGTTGAGGGAAGAGGGGGGAGAAGATAATGGAGTCTGAGAGGTTTGGGGTGGGGGGTGCAGCTAGCGATGTAGTGGGGGAGGGCATGACCATGACTAGAAGTTTGAGTGGTTTTGTATGGATAACCATCCTGCATGGTGGCAACGAGGTGGAGGCGGCCCTTGGCAGGTGTTGAGAGAGTGCAAGTAGCCAAGTAGGGCTCTTTGTTTAGAGTATGATTAGAGGGGAGACCAAGGAGTAGGCTTGAACAGTTGTCCAATTTGCCGAGGGAGATAATAGAGCGTAGGATTTTGGCTTCAAGGTGAGTGTTGATTTTTTTCTTACGTTAAGTACGTTAATCTGACGGTTGACGCAGTAGGCTTTATGAATTGCTTGATCCTTTGATCGATAACGGAGGATCCCCTAAGTTGCGAGGCTTGGGTGATGGATTGAGGTCATTGGGTGGGAAGGAGATGGGTGTAGGGCAGGGATCTGGAAACGGCAGCTGTCTAGATATTTTGGACTAAGGCTTCCATGATCTTACAATTGAATGTGCTGGCTTGAGCTGATGGCAGTTTAGAGTTGGAAATATCTGGCGAGCAGTTGCAGAGACCTGGTTTAGGGATAGTGGGGTGGTGTTTGCAGCAGGTGAGATACCCTTCTAGTTTAGCTTTACACAGCGTAGGGCCATCTGTTGGCAGGTGGTGGTGTGGAAGCTGGTGATGCAGTCTAACTCGGAAGAAGAAAGGATTTGGTTAACATCCACAACGAGGTGGTAATGAAAACTAAAGAATGAGGTGCTTTCTTTGAAGGGAGGTGTATAGCGTGAAGAGTGGCCAGATGACTCTCACTGGGAGGCGAGTGGGGTGTTTGGGCATAAAGGTGCAAGAGTACCAGAAGATGGAGCAATTGGAGAGACCGCCCCGTTATGTTCATGTCCTTGAACCTAAGGGAGCGTTTGGAGAAGGGATGGATGTTACAGTTTCAAATGCTGCTTAAACATCTAATAGTATATGGGATAAGAGAGGGGTGGGGTGATGAGCAGTGGTTAGAGTTGGCTACATGGGTGAGGGCAGTATTGGTAGTGTTTTCTCTGAAAGTCTGATTCGATCGGATCACTGATTGTGTGGGTTTCAAAGGTAGGTAACTACATGGTTTAAGACTATTCTTCTGTTTTTTTTTTTTTTTTGTTTTGTTTTTTTTACGTGGAGGCGAGATAAGGAGAAATGATGTGCACAATTCTTGCACACCTTTAGAGCATACGGTGGCTCTCGCTAGACCTGGGCTTTTTCCTCACTGAATAGTAATATCATTTTGGGCACAGTCATTTCGAAACCGGGGCATGTGACCAAAGTCTTGCAGGGGTCCCTGATGTACACAATACTATTTTCACATGACCATTACCCTATTACCCTATTTCATGTTGAGTTTCCACAGGCCGGATTTACAGCAGTGTGCTAAAAATTTAGAAGGGCCATAGACTTGGTTACCTCCCGCAGAATATTTAGTATACCTTGAAAATAGCAGGTATATAATGTATTTGTATCTGTAAAAAAACCCACCCTGGTTTTACGTTTTTTCTGTGTTTCTCTAACGACAATTTATGAAACAATTGTTCAGTTTTCATGTTATGTTATTGCAAATCGGTATGGCAACTAATTGAATTATGTTTCCAATCTATTTTTGCTTTGTTTCTATTTGATTATGTTTGCAAAATAAGTGGGCATGTGTTGTTCATATAAAACTATTAAATGTTATGGTTGATTGAATTCATTCCATTCTTCGTCTTTGACATTTTAGTTGAATTAAGCAGCCTAAAAGTCAATTTCATCATTCTATGTGTATTTATTTCTCGTCTAATTATGAGTTTACAAACTTGTTGATGCTTAGTATGTCAAATGGAGTTTACCTCTGCAGTAAATAAGGAATGCAGGAATTGTTTAATGTAAATTATTGTGGTAGGACGCCCTTTCTCATGTTCCCATACTAAAAATTTAGAAGTGCATCTGTCTGTTTCATGGGCTCCGTTCTGTGTGGCTGACATCTAAGACCACGGTGTCTGTTGATTGCACAAAAAGGGAGATTCGGTTTACTCCAAGATGAGATCGAACGTGGGCAAGGTACGTCCAACCCCACCCAACTTATATTTGGGGACTCTAATACGCTATTGCTTTTTATTTGCTTTTAGTTTGATGTTGTCACCTTGCATGATTGAGCACCATTTTGGATAGAATTCAATGAAGAGAGGTCAGGATGGGATTTGATATTTCCAGAAAAGAGAACATTGTCAGAAGCCTGTTGTTGAAAAGCTGATTGAAGGTGCAGGCCAAGGGATTGGGGAGTCAGTCAGCCCAGCAAATGTAAGGGGGGGGGTTGCTGTAAAGGGTGCCTCTGGAGCAATAGGAGGCAGGGAAATTGTACAATACACAAGAAAAAAGTGGACGAAGATGGTGAGTTAGTTATCCGGGAATTCTCGATTTTGTTCCTTCCTTTCTCACGTCGTCCAGTTCGAGTCTCGATGTTCACTCGTGAGGTGTTTTTGTTTTTACCATTTGAGGTTATAACTCTTGCTGGCCGCAAATGTTGTAGGCCAGTGGTTGTTTAGGTCGGCATAACATTCGAATGAAATAAATCGTACTATCGAAAGAGTCGTGTGACTATTTAAAAACCTGGCCGATGCAGCTTATGAAACAAATAGTCAATGTTAACTCCCTTATGCAGACTAAGTTGTATGTTACCAGTTAGTTTCTGGATGATTTCATGGCCGCTTCAGCTGTTCCAATTTGAACCCAGTAAAGGACTACCAAAGAGGGCATTTCCGACTCCAAAAAGCTCCACACGTACCTGCTTACATCAGAGGGGAAGCTTTACTAGGTGTCGTGTGTTGACTAAGGCACCCCTTAAGTGGCAAGGACAAGAATGCTCGTCCTTTTTGCTTAGACTTGCATAATAGCCTGGCACTTAAGGGAATGCTTAAAATGTTTATTCCGTGAACATTTCTCCTTTTGATTGTTAGATCTTTCTTTCACTGGAGTTCCTGGGCAGGCATGTTTCTCCTCTTGATTAGGGGCTTTGAAGTGTGCTCGGGGAGGACAGGAGATTGTTTGCTAACGAGCTTAATTAAACGTTTGCATGACTTTCTTTTAGCTCGCTCTAGGGACTCTTGTAACTAATATTGTAGCCAGGTGGCCCCTTAGCATCCACTATCGTGAACTTGATGGGGGCGGAGGATCAATGTTTTCCTCGGAGGATATTTCCAAACACGTTTGAGCCCTCTGTGCCATCTTTTTGACAAGTGTCGTGTGATTCGGGACATATAGTCTGGAATGGTATTAAAAAAAAAAATAGGAGATTGATGCTGTCATGAAGCAACGGGGAGGGCCTGCCTTTGAGCACTTCTTCTTTTCTTGATTATTAGACACTCGATCACCATCCTCGCAACATTCTTCTTTCTGCCTGGTGGCCATTTATAGAAGGAAGTTCTCAACCACCACACTTCCTATTAGGCTTTAAAACCATTTTCAAATTTTGAAATTCTAAACTGCAGAAGTGTCCCAGGAGGCCTCATGAGAGTAAACCATCTTGCAGCTGTGCCGTACATCATGGGAGCTTTGACTTTTTTAAAAAAAAAAAATGTTTTATTTATTTTTATTTTTTATTTTGTTTTCCAAAAGCCTCATAGGGGATAGCAACCAGGCTGCAGCCTGCAGTTTTTGGTAATGCTCATTTGTCTAGAAATACTGGTGAAAACGCATCCTGAAGTCTGCCACTGGCAATCCTCTACCATTCCTTTTAATAATTGCTGTGCTTCTGAAGTCGAATATGGCCCTAATGACCAGAAACCCATTCGGTACCGTGTGGTGGGCCTGTGTACGCTCTGGCCTTTATTGAGGGCCCTGGGACTTTATTACCCAATGCGCCTCGGTTTCTCGTCAATATGGGCATTAGCATTTATGTAGTTTCCTACGCAGGTGCTAATGGGCTTTAAAAATAAAAGTACTTTGCGGTGCTATGCTGTAGTTTCCAAGTCTGTTTTCTATGTTGATATGTTCTCAACAAGGTGTTTGGAGACTACGGTGCTGTGCCACACCGCACAGTAAGGTTACAGCACTCGGGTTGCTTGGAGCGCAGGCTTATTCCACAGAATCAGCCCACGTTCTGAGCATCCCGATTGGCCAGAAACCCCCCCCCCCCCCCTCTTCTAGGGAGATAATGGCTGATGATCATATTCGGAATACGGTTTAAAAAGGTTGTTTGGGAACTTAGTTTCAATCGTTTGACTAAGGAGTACCAGCTGCTGTTAATCTAATTTTCTAGCAGACCTCTAAGAGGGAGAGGGGAGTGAGACTTCCCAAAATCAAGCTTTTGTCCCACAGGACAACAAAGTATGTTTCAGTTTGGTTGATCGACCCTTATGTGTCAGGCAGAGGTCCATATCCCCAGCCATCTCCATCCATAACCAGGGTTGAGCGGTCTACCTTAAGTAATGTTCCCCCTTTGCTCAGCCTATTCATGCTGGCTGGTGAGGCCCACTCCAGATGTATTTGACACCAAATTATAAAACACGGTCCCACTTTAACAATGTCGGTAGGTGCTGTTTTGCTTTTCCTTTTGAATGGACTTCTTTGCCTATCAAATGAGGTTTGGGTGTAGTGATGGATTTGATTTTCTCTTTAGAAAACGATTACTTCCACGAGCCTGCTACAATACACATTTAGGGGAAACTCGAAAAATCCATAAATTACGTGCTCAGCGACGCCTTACAAGAGTCCCTGCCATGAATTGTTACTCTTTTGAAGTCCTTGGGCTAAGTCTGTATCGGGAAACATTTAGATACAGGTGTTCTAGCGCCTACTCCTCCTAAAATCTTATCCTCCCTGCACTCCCATTTGCTAATGTGGTAATAAGAGTAATGCAGTTTTGGGAAGGATTGTGCTCCACTTCTGATATTTATATAGTGTGATTAGATGAATGTAATTGGGCATTCACATCTGTAAACATATATTTAGTGAAATTAAACATGAATTCCGAAACCAATTCTGTCAAAATTATAAAATCTTCTGCAACAGATAAACCATTTACACGAACATCAAAGCAGTGTTTGCTAACAAATGGAATCCATAGCTAAAGGACTGAAACGTGCTTAGCGCTATAGTCCCACCAAACAAAATTAAAAACTTTCTGAACATTTGCAGCAATAAAAAAAACATTTTTTGTTTCTCCAAGGTTTGAAAATATAGAACGTTAAGGAGTTTTCCTTTTGGGAGTGGTTTGTTGGCGTGTTATAAGCTACATATTTGAGGAACCAACTTATTAGGCTTCACATAGGAGTCCATTATAGGGTGATCTGGGCCCTCCAGCAAGACCTTACCCATGAAGCACAGAAGCGAAACCTGCTCAACGGCTGGAACGACCGAGGAGCTGAAGATGCTGCCGTAGAGGTTGAAAGAACCCAATGAAGTGGAGCACAATCAGCCGGTCACTGGGCTGTGGAAACAGGAGATGCCAATAGTAAGGCCCATGGGTGGTGAGCTAACTCCTACTCACCCAACCCACAGTTTGCTAGAGACTAACACTGCTGAACATACCAACTTGGGTGGTTCTGATGCACGGCACCATCAATGGGAGTGCACTGAATCCCAGGCACACTGTTTCTTCAGGGACAGGCCACCAAGGGAGAAGAGTTTGCCCTAAAGCAGTAAGGAACAGCTTTTGGTTGAAGCAGGGTTGAAAATGTCAAGTTTCTAGCCACCCATAAAATGACTTGCCACCTCAATTCTAAACATGCAGACTGCACACCATTTCAGTCATAAGGAGTCTATCAGTAACCATTTGCCAGTAGCGAGTGCACGTTTTCAGCCCTGGTTAAAGTATGATAGCTAGAAGACCAGAGCAAAAGAGGCTAACTACTGGAGCTAGAATTGCTGTGTTTTTCCTGGTCTATACACAATTGTTTGCTCACGCAGGTACATGGTCTATGGAGACTCCCAAGCAGAACCACTTTGGACGTTGCTGTTCTAGAATGCCAGGTCTACGGTGGTGGCGGTTGCTTAAGCCTACAGCGTCTGGCAGAGGTTCATGGCCAGAAGTGGAAAAGATTGATTTATTTGCATTTATTAAGGCACTCACGCAGCCCGCGGCATCGAGGCGCTGTTACAGGAATTTTTTGTTTTTTAGTTGCGTATCCAGAGGTTTCTAAGCGCGGACCCGGGGATCGGACCTCTGTTGCTTTGTGTTGTCTTGCTTCCAAGGCGAACACATTGCCGCTGAGCTATACTCCCAGGACACGAGGTGCGATGTGGAGTGCGAGCACCAATGTTGCAGGAACTAGCACATTGGAATGCACGCACGCTTGCTCTTACGGTTCCCAAGTAGGCAGATGTCTGGGTCCTCCCACCCATGGACACCGGCTGGTCTCATCTGCAAGTACCTGTTAACTTACACTTTTTTTTTCTTCTTTTTTTTTTTTTAAACCCCAACCACAAGTCCCATTAAGCTCCTCGAATTTATACTAACACCTGTTCGATTTTGAGGCCATTTCTTTCAAATTATTCTTAATTCTTGATTAGATGTTAATGACTTCCTGAGTTCACTGAAGTCCTTTCTGGTTACTCCGAAATTAAGAGATGCAAATAGTTATAACTGTTACTGTTCAAGACTAACGGGCAGCGTGGTTTTAGCTGCTCCTGCCGAAACTAGTTGGTGGAGGTTGCTCAAGACGTTATGAAATTGATTCTTCATTTGATAACTACATGTAATTTAGTTACTGAATTCATGCTGAGTTTCAATTCTACAAATAATTCTCCTGCAAAATGTCTGTGAATTACCAAACATACCCGGTGACAGTTTGCATTAACAGAAGTATTGCAAGTAGAGTACATTTCTGCGCGTATATTTTAATGTAATTGCACAATGGGGTATAGTTGTATTTGACTGGGTGTTTTTGAGGTCCTCTTGGCATATTTTACTAACTGCATCTTCTATGATGTCAAGCTGTGCCATGGGCATGCACTGTACCCTGTTCTAAAACAAGACTGAGATGGAAAGGTCGTATGGACAACGTTTTAATCTTTGCGAAATTGGGCTAGTGTTATCTTTGTGTGTCCTAATTAATTCGATGTATTTCCGGACTGGAAAGCCTGATCTTTTTGCTGTCCCAGGGACATATTGCCTTGAGTTTTACTAGGATATCGCTTTAAAAATATATAATGACTGGTTATAGATTTAATGAATGGTTTCCCAGAATGGTACGTTAAAGCCCAGTGCGGTCTTTGAATAGTTCTTGTGGTTACAGATTGTCTCCATAAATTGTAACCCAATTGATGCTGTTATTTTGAGTGTAGATTTTCACACCATGAAAGTAGTGTTGCAAAATAGTCCGATGCTGATTTTTTTTTTCCCAACCTTTTTAAAAGTGAGAGTGCGTTTGTAATTTGCAGTTAAGATTATCGGACCCCTGACTGCACCATAATATGGTTCGCCACGCAGAGATTGACATTTTTGAGCCCTTCAATCTTGTTCTGTGCTATGTTTGTAGGGTTTTCTCGATTTCGAATCTTATTTCCGTTTCTGCATTTTATTGAAACAGTAGCTTTTATCGTGTGGTGTGAATCTGATTTTAAACTGTCCATTGCTTGCACCACAGTTTCAGTTTAGGACCACTCCCAGAGAGGAGCTTAGAATGACTGGACTCCACTAAAAAGAGTGGATGGCAACAGGTGGATTGCAAGTCGACCCAGATGCGTTTTAAGAGGACATTTGGTGAAAAAGTGGCTGAGCCTGAGCTTTTTACTACCAAAATGGGTGCCTATCGGTTTATTATATTCTGTGGCCCATGTATAACGTGCCTCTGCCACTTGATTGGTTGTGCAGCTGAATTTCAGTAGCAGCTCCAAGACCTGTTATGCTGCAGCCTCCTCTTTCCAGCCCTACATTGCTGCTCGGATTAATTAGTCTGTAAACCCCTCTGGGGCATCTGGGGTATCCAGTAATTGAGAGCGCTTTAACTGAAAAAATGCACTGGGCAAAATGATAGCTGGATAGGAAAACACAGCAGCTTCCCTTTCAAATTATGAACATTGTACAGGAATGATTCTTGTTTGTAATTGGATTGCATGCAAGAGGGTATGCGTCGGATATTTAGAAGAGCGCCCCACCCCCCTGCCCCCCCTTTTCATTTTCATTATTGATGCACACATTTTATTAACTTTTTTGTCCTATCGCCACAGTACCAAAACTTATTATTTGGAAGTTAATTAAGAATCCCAATAGTACCACCCTTATAAAACGTTCACTTGTGGTACACTGTTTGAGGGCTATTTCATGAAGCCAGGTGTGTAGCTATTTCAATTTTACATTTTTTGGAGGATAGTTTAAAAAGTGGGGAGTGGGTGGGCCATGGGTGATTGCCAAACTCAAAAAGCCCTTTTAAGTGCTTTCACAACCCCCATTTATTTTCTTTGCTTTTTGCACTCTGGCCTTGGTCATCTGCAAACAAAAGCTGTTGCTTTGCTCTCAATGGTCCTGTAAAAACTGAATCTTAAAAGTCTATTGATAACCTAATTGTGCTGGGAATTCATCAAGATATCTTCTCGAGGTGATGTGAGGTGACTGTAGGTCTCCTAGCAAGCAAACCTATAAATCGATCTCACCAAGAACTGTTTTGCCTTCAGTTTACACACTGGTAGCTGTGGTAAGAGCATTGACTCATGGCACCGTAGCTAAACCGCTCCCCTAGCTTGAAAATATATATATAATATATTCCAACTCTGCAGCAAGCCACATAAAGCTGACCATGAGAAAAGCATGAATCCTGGTCTAGCTACTTTGAGATGGAGTGTTGAGATTTCGCAGCAACATTATTTGTGTCCCGGTCTACAGCCGAGGCAGAAGCAACCTCACCATAAGGAGCCGTACGTGTACAGCTGAAGCATGTAAGCTTTGTACTGTTAAGATGGCATACTTTCATGAAGTTTCTGTAATTGTCATGAGAGATTTGCCAGGATGTGACGGATATCGGTATTGTGGACACTATTGAAGAGACATGCAGTTTCCTGTCACCCATATTACTACAAAAGCACCATATTGTGTCACCCGCATGACTTCAATAGTGAGTGCCGCTAACGTCAGCTTGAATCCTGATAGTGTGGAAAGTTAAGGAACAATGAACTGCTGAAGTTTGCTGAACTACGGCAGAACTATGGTGTGAAGAGCCATATGGCAGGGGTAAGCATTGCAGACCGCTTAAAAATAAAATAAAAAAAAAAGGTAAAAAATTTATTTATATTCTTTGTCTACACCAGGGAACCTACTTGCATGCCAGATTTCAGGTTTGTAGCATGCTAGGAAGTATGCTTAACATTTCGAACAGACAAACCTATATCTTTGTCTGAAAATTAAATCAATCGTTCCTTTGTGGTACTCAGGAGTGCGTGGCTAAAGACTGTAAGCAAACCACTTTTAAAGTTTTGTGACTCGCACCTGCAAAGTCTGGCTTATTTTTTTTTTTTCCTTTTTCAGAAGCAGTTCCATCCTTGTGGTGTAGTAAACTTTCCACTGTGGTCAGTCTCAGTTATACAGAATCGGCCATTACCGTGGCATTTTGATCCTGCAAGAGCATGGTGCTGGGGTAGAAGTCCTGTGGGATAACGGGCGTTCCAGGTTGCTGACTTTGCTGACTTGGTACATGGGTGGCTTTGTATTAAACCTGTTTTGGTGTGTTTTTGTGTGTGTTAGATAACGTGGGCGGCATTTTGCTCATTGAGCTTACTCTTTACTTTAAGGGTAAAGTCGTTTGAGGTGGAATATGGATGGGTGCTATTTCGATAAAATGGGTGTTAATTATAATACAGTGCTAATGGATGTTGAGTCAGTGGTCCCATCTGAGCCTTGCGCAGGAGTGGAGGGAGACCGAATGTCCTTGCCACCACCCACCCAGTTTGATCTTTACTCATTAACTGTTCAGTCTTTGTGCATGTGTTCTACCCAGTTTAACTCAGGCTTGTTTGATTCCGAACTTGTGCAGTAGTCCTGTCTGAAGCCTTTTTCACTGAACAATGTTGCTAGAGGGTCCAAGGCCCACTTGGCACCGAAGGTGGTGCACTAATTTGGTTGAACGCTTTCTAGTGATATATTGTTCAGTGCCAATTGTCCACCTTTGTTGAAGCTTGTCAGTCCAAATTAAACCTAAATCTTTGTTCACCTAGTACTGCCTCGTGTGCAGAGGCCAGTGCAGGACAGGGCCCTGCATAACTTTGCACATTTCTTGCAGGGATCTCCGATACTGATCTTGTGTCATTTCAGAATTTAAGATTTTCACAAACCTGGTAATGATTTTTGGACTCGCTGCCCCAAAAGATGGGTTTGTTCTTCAGTGACGGGTTACAATTTAACGTTTCTATATGTTAACTTAAGTATAGAGTTATTCACCTTCTTATTTCCTGGCGATTATGCTGTGGTGCATTGGTAAGCAGCAGCGCTGTGCATTGATACTTCACTCCGTGATCTGGCGCTCTTTATTGCCAAAAGCTTTGCATACTTGACGTGGTGGTTGTGTGCATGCTGCGCCTTGAAAATGGTCAATGAATTGGGACACAGGCCCCCTCTGCTTTATACTAAGCTCCTTTGTCATCCAGCCTTTGGCCAACGTTCAAGTGCACTTTCGTAGGAATGATGTCATGCAGGGACCTGGTGGCCAGCCACTCTGGGGGTCATGATGAGTTCTCCACGGGGATATCTGTTCTCATTCCGACTGGCAGCCCCCGACTTTGGCTACATCTTAATTGCCGTAGAAGAACCCCGCAAACTGCATGTTTCACTTTTCGGTAGCCTTGGTTATTTAGCTTTCTTGTGGTTTGATGTGGGGGAAGAGAAACCGATTTGGATTACTGCCAGTTTAGGAATGTTTTTTCATTGACGGACATAATTGCATTTAAACACATAGCGTGTTTAGCTATGGTTCATGGGCCCGAAACAAAGAGCCAACGTGCTCATTAAAGCCAGAGTGATGTTTTCTTGGCGAGGATGAGCTTTGGCAGTGTGTAAAGGGAAGCTAGCATGTGACGTGGCAAATCTAAAACAAGAAAACCTCCCTAATTGTCAGAGGTTTTTGCACATATGTTTCACTTTCATATTGGTTCTCGGCACTGGGTGATATGTGCCCTCGTGTGCCTTTTTATTTTTTCATCGTTTCCTTTTGCTGGTAGTTTTCAACCCAGTATTACGTTGGCATAGGGGCAATGGGCGAGGAACAGCAGACCATGCAAGTGCTATCAAAACATTGCTGCGAAGTTAGCGTGCTTGACATGAAGGAACAGAAGCTGCTGACCTATGCGACTTTGCAACGTGGGAGTAGAAGAGGGTCATCGGGAAAGTAGAAGGCATGGCCTAATTTGCCTTATTGCTGACACCCGCAGGTTTGTTCAACTTACTTAGTTGCCGAGAGTTCACTCTCCCCACTGGTCTTCATTTTGAGCCAGGCGAGGTCTGCCTGCTGGATGTTAACTACTCTGTAAGCGCCTGGGGGCGACAGTCACGGGGCCCGGTACAAATACCTTAACATTTACATTTGTTAGCACCCGGCACGCGCGGCGCAACGGGAATACTGCGTGGTGATTGGCTCTTTTGCGAGCCATACCACATGGTATTCCCTTTTACGCCGTGCGTGCCGGCTACTGTTCCCGGCGAGGGGCGTGGCAGCCCCTCCTCCAATGAGGAGGCTCGAAACGGGGCAATCCTCGCTCCGAGCCTCCCCATGGCTGGAGGCTTCCTTCGTCCCCGCTGGGGACTCGGGTACGATATATATTTTTTTTCTTTCCTCCCTCCTCCCACCCCACCCGACTTAGCTTCTATCCTGCGATCTCTGGCAGGGGACGATGGAAACCTCCAGCCGTGTGGAGAATCGGAGCGGGGCCATCCCTGCTCCAAGCCTCCACATGGCTGGAGGCTTCCATCGTCCCCCGCGGGAGACCGCGGTACTTTTTTTAAATTTTATTTTATTTTTATTTATTTCCTTCCCCGTCCCCCTCCCTTCCGCCCTCCCAACCCCACTTACCTTCTTTTTTCTTCTGGTGTTGGGATCGAACATGCTGGGAACACTTGTGTTCCCAGTGCGTCCGCTCCCGATGGCCGCCATTCCTGGTGGCCATTTTGTCTTTTTTTTTTTTTTTTTTTTTTTTCTGTTTCGAAACAGAAATAAAAAATGCCATTAGCACCCCGGTCTAACCGGCCGGGGTGCTAATGGCAATAAGACCTTCGGCGGCAGGCCAATATCGCCCACGGTAAGGCCCTCGGGGCTTCGTTGAGGCCCTCGCTACGCTCGGGGCCTGTAACTATGGCCCCGGGGGCATTACCTGGGGCGGTATTGGCCCGCCGCTGAAGGTCTTATTGCCACAGAAACAAAAGGAGAGATGGGGCACAATGGTATTATACCTTTTTGTGCACCCAACCCTTCCTTTTGTTAAACACAGGCTCTTACCCCGGCCTGCCGTCCCAACCCTCCCACCCCCCAAACAGGTAGTCTGGGACTAAAGGGAGGGGCTAGGCTCACAAAAGGTACGATATCTGTGTGCCCAAGCTCTCCTGGCCAAGCATTTGCCAGGCCCCCACACCTCAGGGGAGGGGGGGGGGACTCGACTCTAGTTGGCTGTCGTGGCCTAAATACGAGTGGGTTGATCCAGCCACCCGTACCTGAGCCACGCCCCCTAACTAGAGCGCCCCTCGATTCTGCTATGCACTAAAGGCACTGCCAAGGCAGATCTTCGGCTCTGTGCACCTCACCTCTTTACCTTCCTTTTTCCTATGCTTCATCTTTGCCTCGATTTGTTCCGGTTTGCCTCCTCCCTCCTTCCTCTGGCCTACGTCTGCCCTTCGCCATGGAACTGTAAAGGGGACTGTCTTCTTTTCCATGTCAGCCATGTTTGCTATCTTTTAGTCCGGGAGAGTTCCGATTGCTTAGTGTACTGTTCACAGCGCTGTCAACTTTAACGTTTGGTTTCGGCAGCTGCCGGTTCTTGCATCCATTTGCAAATTGCCTTACCCCTTGGGAGCAGGATATACTGGCCCTTAATGGTGCTTTCCTTTGATCTTTAACGTGGTTCCGGTGTCATTAACGGTTTGTATAGCCTGCACCTTTGGGCTAAAAGGTTCTATGAAAGAAGCGGATGGCAACTCGTTTTGTATTAAGCCAATGATCGATCATTGTTGTAAACTGACTTCTCCTGGCAGCAAGGGTTTGATAACTATGTTAAGTGGGCCAAAAGATTGGATAGCATGTTCCAGGTCGTGCACTGAGACCCTCTGAAAAGATCATATGGGGTGTGTTGCTATAACCTGTGGAATTGCCCTAGGTGGTTATAGCACGCTCCTACATTTCTGCTGAAGCTTAAAGAACTGCTTTTTCACAGCAGTTTTCCCCCCTTTGATCAGTGCCTAGAGACTCTGTAGATGTTTGTTTTTTTACATGCATACCTTCCTAATCGACCACTGTTCTGTTGGGGGTTTAGGAGGGTGACCAAGCTTGGGTTATCATTGCTAAGAGACAAATGCCGTCTGTAGCAGCAGAAATCTCATGCTGTCTGGACCAAATCGCCTGCTTCTTTCTCATGCTGCGAGGGCTCTGCTCTGGAATATTGCCAGTAAGCATCTGTTTCGACTTGTGAACAATTGGGACACTATCGCCATCTTGAATACTTTGCAAGACATTCCTTTTATTGAACTATTCAAAGTATTCAGCATAGAAAAATGAATAAATGATGTTTACAGAAAATAAATGATGTGTGATATTGTGACTTGCAAGTTGTCCTATATTTGTTTTATTCCAGGAGATTGTATCATTTAATGCACATAATTGTTCATGTGCTGATTTTATAAAAATAGAACTGGTCCGACATAAAGCACAATCCGTATTTAGCTGCAAGTGTTACCACCATGTGCCAAGTTAACAAATATTCCAAGGTTTAGCTCCTAGTGACATGCTGACTCTGAATATTGGAACAAAGTTTAAACCATGTCCAGTTCCATGCTGTCCAATCTCCTCATCAATGCCTTGCCATTTGCCATAATAAAACACTTCGATGCTGACATGTACCTGGCCCACAGATTCATGATGCCCAACTAAACTAGGCAATGCCAGTGTTCTCTGAGGAAATCGAGCTATTGTGCCACCAAGACCATTTATTCCATCAGCATCGTCTGCTCTGCTGACCCTCCACCCCTGATCGTCCCCTCGAACAGGTGCCATCTTTCTCTGGTGGCCTTGCAGCCACATTTACATTGCCCTCAGTAGACCGCAAATGCTCCCTCTAAAGCACATTGTAATGCTAGTGTTAATGTCAGAAATGCGTGCCAGTGTAGCACTAGGAAAATCCATTTGTGGGCCGTTTTCTACATTGCCCACAGAAAAATAAAACTTTTATTAAGTGTTGCCCGCTGATTCACACATTTAATCTGAAAAACACGTTAATTTGTACTTGGTTGTCCCTAGCTCAAGTCTTCTTTCCCACCAGACCCCACACCAAATTAGTTTTGTCTGAACCAGTTCGAGCATGTTTTCCTACTTCTATCTTTAGCCCAGTGCTGGAAATGGGGAAACATTTACGCTGGTGGAAGGGGCGGGGCCCCAGGTCACACAACACAGTAGCTCTTCATGGAACGCAAGCCTGGCCATTTGCATAAAAGGAAATGTCATTTTGGGAGCATAAGAAACATGTCTGTGATAGTGAATCAGTAAGTAACTCTTTTGTGGAATAATGGAAGTTGAACTCGTTGTTTTTGGTCACGGTACTCACCCTAACAAAGTCTGTCAGTTGCAAGACATGTATACCAATTTGGATAGCCTCTGAACAGGATCTGAGGCTTTGGCTGTTTCTACCTTCAGTCTGGCGTGCCGAGTGGGCTGCTCATGTGTGAGAGCTCGGCTTGGGAACAGATATAGGAGTTTCCTGGGCTAGCCCCTCTGCCTTGGGCACTGAGCAGAGCTCTGGCAGTGCTCCCGTCGCTCCGTCGTCTTTCAGCTCATTTCCCACTCTGCTCTAGCCCAATGCAGGATTAGGGCCAGGACAGTGATCTGGTTAAAGACGCAGCTGTTTGAAGATAACAAAGCCGGTTCTCCTTAGCCACAACAGCCCAAACTAGGCCCCTCGTACATGTTTGAGTACCCCTTCATTTTCTGTCCTTGCTGGTCTCCATCATTTTATGGCCCCAACTGCCCGCTGCCCCCTTGTAATAATACTCGGTTTGTGGGTGGAAAAGGCTGCAGCTGCTTTAATAGGCCGGAGGTAGCTTACAGATGTTCAGGTTCCGGCAGTGCAGCTTCAGGATTCTGTTCTGAGCTGGTGCCCTTGCACATTTGTACTTTTCCCCAGATGATTTCCTCCTGCGGCCAGCATGTTACTGACCATTCTTACACATTTACTCATTGCACAGGTACTTCCTCTTTCACAGTGCCCCATTTCCCAAGTCTCCTGTCCACTTAAACAATTCCCCATTGCGCCGGTGTCTTGAACTCTTACTCCTCTTACTCCTATTTCCAGGCGCCTTGACCTCTTAATTCCCCAGGTCTCCTGACCTCTTCACAATTCCTCTTTACCAGGTGCCTTGAGCTCTTTCCGCTTACCCCTATCCCCAGGTGCATCGACCCGTTAGGCATTTACCCAGTACCTGGACCTCTTACGCCCTTCCCCGTTACCTAGACACCTTGCCCTCTTATCTTACTCACTGCCCATTTCCCCAGGATTCTTGTCATCTAACGCAGTTGCTCCTGTCCTGAAGTTCCCCTATGTCCTACCCTTGCCCCTTCACGCTTCCCTGGTGTAATCTTCCCACTCCCTCCGCATGTAGTTGCCTTCTTCCCCATTGTTCCCCCAAACCGTTGTCCTCTTCTATGCTTTCCTTGCGTCCCAGAGTATCTGGTCCTCTCACCTGATCCTTGGATTCTAACGTGTCTTGCCTCTCCTGCCTCTCTGGGTTTCCCCTGCTCGCCCCCTCCACCCCCTGCCCTAATCCTGCTACTTTACCTTGTTCTCACGTTGCTCTCACTCTCTTCACTTAACACTTTATCGTCTCTTTCCTCCGTTATAAGTCCTGACAAAGAGGGTGCCTCTGTGCGAGTGTTACTTTTGTATACCCCTTGTGTGGTTTGGGAAAGCCTCCTTTCCCTACCCATTTCCTGTCATTCCCCTCCCCCCCACCAAGGGTCTCGTCACTCCTCTCCCTTCCTGTTTACCTGCCGCCTCCCTCTACCTCTGCTTTCCCTAGCTGCTTGGGAGGGAAAGATCCTTCAGGGGCGTGTTGTGCGTCGCGGCTAATGCAGCGACCACCCAGACCTCTCGTTGAACGGCGTGTTCCCTCAAAACTTGCTCTACTTACCTTGCAACAGACATTGGGCAGCTGGCCGTGGGCATCACTGCACACATCTGCTTTTCTGTCGTCCTCTAGCAACTGCAGAACCATTTTTTTTCTTTTCTTTGTCTATTTCTGCTGGCGTTTATACCAACTGGTTTTCTCAGCACTGCCCCATTAGGCATTAGAACACAGAGAATAATTGAGACTTAAGAAAACTACACGAACACATTTTTTCACCTTTTTTTTCTAAATTTCAGTAAATCTGTTTCTCTTATATCCAGTGGGAGGCTCTTCCATAATTTAATGCCTACAATGGTGCAGGAGCAGCCAAACTCTCTGGATTTCTTCCATCTAGAAACTGCTAACATACAGTACATAGATCTCAGTGGTCTAACAGTGACATGCCAGAGAAATCTTTTTCATATGGGCATGAGATTTATCATGAAGGGTTTTATGGATGATAGTCGAGAGTTGAAATGTTTTTGATCAGTTTATTAGCCTTTGCAAAATAATGAAAATTACAGTGACATTCCCCACCCTCCCTCCCGCAGCCCTTGTACCTTCTGCCCCCTTTGTTCCAGCTCTCCTCTGCTCTACACCATCGAGTTTGTCTCCTGCTCAGTTTGTCTGTTCAAATCGGCATGTGCAGCTCGGATTGAATACTTTCCGCGCTGCTCTTCCTTAATGGTCCTAACTGCCCCTGTCAATGACGTTACAGTTGCCCCTCACAGTGGAAGGTCATCTGGAGAGGCATGCAAATCATTAAGAAGAATGTTCCATGCCATCTCTTTCATTATCCCCTTCGTTCCTACTTCAGTCGTAACTAACCTGTTTCTCTGCAGCTACCCACGGCTGTCGGCCAACCATTGATTCAGGAGGAGGCCCTTGGGGTTTTCCAAGCTGTTGCCATCCGCTGCTTTTCTAGCAACAGAAAGGCAGCCATTTTCTTTTGACCCGGGCATGACTCCCAGCAAGCAAATCTTAGTGGAACATTCTACTAGACTGCCCAACTAGTTGTTTACTCTGATCACCTGTCAAAGGTTTAAATGTAATACGAGCTGAAACAGGGAGCCAATGCAATCTTCTCAGGACCGGAGGCATGTGTTTGAACATTCACCTTTGTCACAACTCTAGCTGCAGCATTTTGTAATGATTGTAATATCCCAATGGCCTGTTTTTTGTTAATCCTGCAAAAAGACAATTTACTGAGTCCAGTTTTGCTTGTATAATAACCCTGGCTGTTATGGCACAGTTATCCTGTGATATCGAGGTCTTGGCTTTCCCAAGATCATCAATTAATAATGTGTTGTGCTCATTATATCGCTTAGATGTGAGGCAAATGAGACCACAGTTAAACATAATACCAGAGACTTTACCTTTTCAACCACTTTCATTGAGCAGCCAGTATAATTGAGGACCACGCTTCTTATAGAAGATCTTTGACGTTGGAATGAGGATTTCCATTTTGGATTGAGAACCAACCAGTTAGCCGACTTCCATCTTACGTTGTCTGTAAATGTCCCCCCGATGACATTTTGCCCCCATATGAAACGGATAACCTAAACACCAATTGCGTGTCATCCACATAATAATTCTGGAATATTGCACCCTTTTCGATCAGGTCATGTAATGGTTTGTATGTTAAAAAGCAAGAGGGAGCTGCAGGAACCCTGTGGCACGCTACAATCTCTGGATCTGAGATGCTGTCCCCCACTTTCACTCTAGATTGTCTAGCAAAAGATCTAACCCAATCTCCTGTGGGTTCACTCGGAGCAGTGACCTCTATTTAACAGGATGCTGTGGTCCATAGTCACTAGACCCTATGTGTTATGCTTCAGCTAAAGAGACGTTTTTAGAGACCTGCAGAGGGCCCTTATTGTTACTTCCTGCCCTAGATTCAGTGGTAGTGTGTTCCAAACATGGGCTGCCAATATAGGGAAAGACCTGCCTAGGCTATTTGTTCGTTTACATCTGGGGTAGCTAACCAGCGCCAGGCTAGATGAGCGTAGAGTTCTATTGGGCTCATATAGGGACACCCGGGTTTTCAAGTATGCTGGAACTCTCCCATGTAGGCTTTGGCCAAGGGTGGCTGCCTTAAACAGTATATGTGCTGGAACGGGAAGCTGTCTGCGGTCGTAGATATGCTGCCTCCGGGAGATCCCCTTTATGATGGTATGATTCTGGAGGACTTGAAGTTTTTGAAGGCATTTATTAGCGCCAATCAGTTGGGCATTACAGTAGTCTAGCCATGATAGTATAATGGCTCGTGCTAATGGTTATGCAATTTGTCTCAGATATTTTTAGCAGTCTGAGGTAAGGTTGACAATGTGTGGTGGTCTGGTTCACATGGCCTTCTGCATTGAGGGATGATTCTAGGTGGATGCATAAGGTCTTGACTTTTCCCCAGTACAGGAATATTACAGTCCGTGATTTTAAAACTCAATCCTGCATTGACGTTGGTTCCTTTTTTTTAAACTCAGTACGCATTCAACTTTCCCCGGGCCTGGGGAGACCCAAAGATCAATGGCTCCAAAACGTCAATGCAGGGTTTCACACTCTGGGAGTTGAACAGGTCTTCTATCCAATTGGTGGGCTCAGGCTCTGCACTATGCTTCCAGTCTCTTCTATGGAGAAGTTTCTGGAGACCATACGCCCACTGTGATCACTGCTTAGCCCTTGCCATGTTCCTATGGTCGCTTCCCACCTTCAGCTTACCTCATATGTATTGGTGGATTGGGGTATATATGTTTCTGAATATAGTGCACTTACTGGTTGAGGTGAAAGGATATATTATTCCTGATCTAACTTATTTTTTTTTTAAGGGATCTTTCATTCAGTGGCACCAAATTATTATTTTTTAACACAATGTTTAACTTAACTTTTTTGCTACTGTCCACATTTTAATAGGGCCCTATTAGAGTTGGAGGCTTTTAATATCCGTGCCATCGTAATTGCTGTTATCTTGCTCTGACATTTCAAAGGCAAGGCATTGTGTGGATTAGGATTTGGGCTCCATTTGTAGTCCAGCCGTCTAACTTGCTTTTTCATATCTGCCAGGGCATGACTAAACCATGTATTTCCTTGGTGTTTTAACTCGAGGACTTATGATCCGTGCAATCGTTGTTATACTGATACAGCCATTACTTCTGTATGATTTGTGCACATTTCAGATTTTAAACAAAAGGAATCGGTGTGACCGTTTTTGCGCCTGTCTGAGGCAAGCAAAGGAGCACCAGGTCTAAGGGGAAAGCAGACGAGTGGCTTGTGTCTCGGGTGATATCAAACTCTCTGGAGCCATAAACTCCTATCTTGCTGGTTCAGGGGAGCACCATATACCCCTTCTTGTCTCTTTGCTGACATTGAAAAGTGGTTGGACCGAGAGCCTGAGACCTACTGGACATCTACGATGGTCATTCATGACTCGACCGCGCACACGCCTTATTGCTCTTGATCCCCACCATTGACACTTTCAGACCACCTTTTGCACATTTCCAGCACCGTCTTATCCTGGCTGTTCATCTTTTTGTTTTCCCTGGTTTGTGCAAACCCTCACCCCTTTGCATGTACAAAGAGTAATTTAGTGCTTCCTGTTATTCACATATTCTAGCAGCCTATAAATAAAGTAGCATATCATACCCAACTGATGGATGCCTGCCTGTTGGGGCGCGGACTCCTAGAAAGCTGCGGGGGCTGGACACCATGCTCCGCTGATACATGGAAATGAGGCGAACTTCTGCAAAGCACAAATGAATCATCGAAGCGTGCCAGGAGCTGTTGAACTGTAACCTGAAACCGGCTTGAAACTCCCTTCGTCACTGGCCCGAAGCACAAGTCAAATGCACAACGTGTTTGTGCTGCTACTCGCCTGCGTTCACTGCGGGGAGCATCTTCTTAGTTATGCTTTCTTTAATGATATCCATATTGCGTGTTGGATTCCATCTTTATTAAGTTGAATGTGCTTTAGTCCCCGTTGAGTCCCATGTAAGTGGAGGCGCATCTTCGTTTTCTAAGAAGTAATTTCCCCTCAGTGTGTGCCTGTAGAAACCTGTTCTGTTTGAAGTGAAAGCATCCGAAGCCATGAGCTGAACTTGTGCGATCATGACCTTCTGGGTGCTTTTGTTTTGTAGCGGTGCTGTTTTTCTTGAATAACATTTAAAATGAGCTGGCAATCACGCTCTGTAACCACCACGTGTTGTAAGGTGATGCTTGGACTATACATCAAAGTACAACAGCTTGAAACCAGGCGCAAGTGAATAATGCGAATTGCCGCATTCTAGATTGCCGCTCTTTACTGCATGTGGAACTAGGCTATTTTAAATGAAGGGGAAAGTCTTGGTGTTAAACAAGTTCGGGAGAAGAACTAGCCCCCCCCACCACATCCCCCAACCCTCTGAGGGAACGTTAGTGGTAAATCATGACTCATGAACGCCTGTTGTAAAGGTTTTAGAATTACAGTAATCGGACACAGCAATCAATTTCATATTGGTTCCCCACTCTTTCTTTACTCGGCAGGAATGTTTTTTGACGTGAAAAACGAAAATGGGATGATCTTGCTGCTAAAATGAAAAACAAAATTGAGTGTAAAGCTCATCAGGCGGTGCGAGAGAGAATGTATATGGAAAGCACAAGGGGGATGTTAAAGGGCTAATACTGTGCAGATCAGTAAGAGTGTACGTGGGAGGTGATTCAACAAGTGGGCGCAAGGCATAGCACCAATTCATTCTTCCTAGCATGCGCCAGGCCACTGTCACGCTCCTTCCTTACCTCCTGCTAACTTGGATTTCTAATAATGCTGCCTAATTACTTGCCTCACCACATTTGTTCCTTGCCCACGCGCAGCCCTATTCTGGACACCCCTCTTCCATCTTTCATCATGCAGCTACTTTGTTCATACTGGCCCTCTCCAATCACCCATTGGGTATCCTTAAGCCCAACTCCAGTTTTGTTTTACTAGGAGATTTTAATTAATGGCTGGGTCATGCTGAGGACGCTTTGGCTGCTGAATTGGAGCAGGTCCTTTTATAGATCTGGGATTTGAACAAAATATTTGCGTTCCCACTCATCACCATGGCCACACACTTCACTAGGTTTTTAAATCCAATGTCATTAGCAAAGATTTTCAGGTCTCTCCTTGCCCTTGGTCCGATCATGCCTTTGTGCATTTTGCCATTTTGGAAGATTTTCCTAAGAAATTGAACAGGAGAACGCAGGTCGCCTTGGCAAGAAACCTGAAGTTGCTTAAGCAAGATAAAATCGAACCTTTGCTAGATCCATCTATTAACTTTCCTTCTATGGACTCAGCTGCAGCAATGTCCCATTCTCTTGTAGCTAATCTGGATCTCCTCACTAATTCTCTGGCACCACTAAGACAGAGAAAAAATATTGAAGGAAAGAAAAGTAAACCTTGGTTCTCACATGATGTACAAAAATTAAAATCCTCAACTCTTAAATTGTTCCATGTGTGGAAATCCAACCCCTGCCCGGGGCCTTTGGTAGCTTATAAAGTAGCTGCTAAATCTTCTCAATTGGTGATTGTGGAAGCGAAAAAAAACCTTCCACAACTCTAGAATCCTGAATGATAAATCTGATGTTAAAGAACTCTTCAAAATTTTAAAAGAACATATCAAACCGCCCAGGGATCATCGTTTAAGCAAGGATGCTGACTGGTGTCAGGAAATTCAGAATGCCATGCAAAACAAATTTAATGGCATCAGGATTGTTGTAGTACTCAACAAAGATGAGCTTTCTTTACTTCCAGTAGCAGAGGGAAAAGGTTGTTCATTAGATGTCTCTCTATTCGCCCAATTTAATTTCTCCTCCATTACTGTGGGGGATTTGTTGGTTGTGGTGGAACAATTGAAGGCAACTAGATGTAAAGGAGACCCCTCCGCCTTCATGATAATTAAATCTTGCCTACCTTTATTACTGGACGCCATATGTACATTTTAACTCCTCTCTTCAGGAGGGCCTTGTTCCAGCTGACATTAAAAAGGCCTGGGTCACCCCATCTTAAAAAAACCTGGTTTTGCAATGGAGGTATCGCTTAATTACAAGCCTATAACGAATACACGTTTCATTTTAATCCTGGATTGCATTGCTTACAGCCAGATATCTCAACGCTTGAATAAGTTTCCTATTCTTAATGGTTACCAATCGGGCTTTAGACCAGGTTTTGGAACCAAGACTTCACTTTTAGAGTTGAAGTCGAGGTTCCTGGAGTGTGTTAACAGGGGTTCATCATCTTTGTGATTGTCACTAGATCTGTCGGCTGCATTTGATTTAGTTCACCATTCCATCCTGGTCGCCAGAATGGAAGAAGTAGTAACTTCTCTCCAGTTACAGGCCGATAGATTAGCTATTTCCTGGACAACCAAGAAAGCCTTGTTTTCTTTGAGGAAGCAGAGGCCTCACCGGTCTCAGTCAATTTTGGAGTTCCGCAGGGAGCGTGTATATCTCCCTGCTTGTACAACATCTTTATCGCCCCATTTTTTTGCTCTTTTGGAGCAGGAGGGGATAATGTTTTCTAATTAAGCAGACACTCAGTGTGTCGTCCCATTTGTGGCATTCACTTGCAGGATAAAGAAGAACTTAATAGAGTGTATACGTTGGTGTAGAATTGGATGGTGCGGAACCATCTTACTTTTAAACGGAGCTAAAAAGGAGTTGCTGAAAGCTTGGCCCCTCCTACAATTGCTTTCACATGGGAGAGGTTAAAATAATGCCCCAAAAGAGTTAACATTTTGGGATTTTATTTTTTTTGGGAGTGGTTTTTGATCAGCAGCTGAATATGAAAGCACTCGTTGGGAGCCTCGTCTCAGCAGCAGCTTACTATGTTAAGCTTTTGGCTCATCTTGGAGCTTTCATCTCTTGGGCTAATGCTAAGACAATTGCTAGGACAATTATTGATTCAAAAATAGATTACTGTTGTAGCCTTTTGGTGGGGCTTAGCAAAGCTGATACCATTAGACTACATGTAGTTCAAAATGGCACGGTCAGTCGCCGCTGGACTTTCTCGTTGTTACCACCTGTCGGAGGCAAGACGATCCTTGCATTGGCTTTCTGTGGCGGCACATGTCCGCTTTCGACTTCTGGTTCTTACCTTTTTAAATGTAGACTTGGCCTCATGCCTTCGTATCTGCAAGTCCTCATCTCTATCAAAGTGAACAGCAGATCTCTCTGGTCCAGTAACCAGAATGATTTGTTCCTTCCTAGATGTAGGATTAAGAAGGTAGAAAGTGGAGCCTTTATTTATCGCTGCCCCAAAAGCCTGGAACTTGCTTCCCCCCTGTTCTCCGAGGCCAGGACTCCTCAGAGCTTTTAAAGAAAAAATTAAAAACATGGCTGTTTGCTTAAAATTCTCGTGGCTGCTTGGATTGATGTTGCTCCGTGTCTGATGGACTTCACCTTTTTGTCTTTGTGCTTGATGTTGATGTCCGCGCCCTGATGCCCATCGGTCCATGGTTGCGCTATATAAATTCTTTGCTTTCTAACTCACATTTTTCCCCTCATGCCTTCTTTCCTATCTCCTCAGCCAAAACTACCTTTCCTGACTGTATGCGGTCACTGCACCCTAGCAACTTCCTTTGCAATTGTCTGGTCCTCCTAACTGGTTCACCCTACCTCCTGTCCAAAATGAGGGTAAACCATTTTATTCTAGAAAAAAAATCTCATTTTTGTTTTACTTGCGGGGGGTGGAGGACCATATCCTGTAGGAGCTGATCTGCGGTTGTACTTGCACTCTGGCTCAATAATGGCACATCTATCTTTACATTGTGGCCTGGACTGTAATAGTTTACGTAGGCTTCTTAACTTATTCAAGAACCTTTGAATGAGATGCAATGCCTAATCAAAATAAATTGGAACAAGATCGGAAAATGGGATCTGGAGAATAATTGTATTGCTTCATTGTATTTTTTGCTGATGTCTCGTGGTTGTCACAAATTTGAATTTCCAGTTATGAAGAATGGTTTCTATACACTTTTTGTAATGAGGGGGGGGGGTGCCTCCCAGTCGAACAACCCTGCCCCTGTACTCCACACTTTTTGCTTTTGTTTTTTTAACATGCACCCCCTCCCACCTCACCACTTTCCACTTTTTATGCCCTTCCCGATTTAAAACTATTCCATTTGCCAACATTTTCTTTCTCAATGGTGGGTTTCAATTGGATGGAATCTCAAACAAATATTTGAATTGGTGACTAAATTTCTCAAGCATGTCATTTTAGTAAAGTATACAGATTGCACTCCCAAATCGCTGTTCTGCCTCCTCCAGAGTATGTATGTGCCCAGTGGCTTAATGAGTTGGGGGCCAGTGGAAACTTTCGTGTGTATATCACTTTAGGATTAAGCACTCTTCTGCGGCTGGCTTGTATGGTAATAGCCTGAGGCCAGGTAGATGCCAGCAATTGGGGCTGTTATTGCAGTAGCCCACCATATAATGCAGTGCTTAACGCTTTTGGCATCCAGTTTGTTTTCTCAGTTGCAAAGTGGCTTTTGAAGGCAAAAAGCGAGATGGTCCCTCTTGGAGGGCTGTGGTGAGACCAGACGCCAAAAGGAAAATAAGACCGTCAAGATCACCACCATGGATATGAAAGGGACCTGGGAGCAAGCCCCTTATCGCTAACCATGGCAGCGTCCTGGGATGAGGCAGCAGAGTATTTTTTGTGTATGTATTGTGGTATTGGGTTCACATAGACATGACATGCTAATATCAGTCCCATTTATATAATCCCACCCCACAATTCTGGGCAAGGAACAGACTGTGAGGTAGTCAAAATCTAAATGAGTTATTTGGAGACATCTGGGTCTCAAGCTTTACCCTGGAGCCCACTACAATATGGCATGCATATAAAATAAATATTTAAAAACCAGTTTTTCTAAGGAAGTTCAGGACACGGTGCTTGATCTCCCCTTCGAGGGAACTGTTCCGCTCATCCACTGATGAGGAACTTACAAAAACCAAGGCAAGCACCCAAACTGCCAAGTCCTGGTCAGTCCTTGCACAAACTCCAGCAAAGGCACCTTCCACTCAGAGGTCGGGTTCTCAAATGAGGTTGTTCTCTAGTTACAGAGGCTTTCAGGACCTCTGTGCAGTGGCTCCCACTGGTGCCCCTCGCCGTAAACCACAAAGGCAAGGTGGCAGATTTATTTATTTATTTTTTTCTTGGTCAACAGCCTCCTCTTCAGCAATGGGTGGTCTCCCTGCCGATAAACAATCTAAATTCTGTTTTTCATTGGTCGCACGAGACTCCGGTGACTGGACGAATTTCGTCACACCTGGAGGCGTGGCAGCCCATCACAGATTACTGATGGGTTTTGTCCGTCACCCCGGCGAGCTTCCGCTTGCCCCTCCCCTCAGACCCCACCCGCTCACCCTCCTCTCCAGCAGACTGGATCGCCCTCCCTCAGAGCCGAGGTACAGAAACCTCTAGACCTCAGAGCACGGGAACCTGTTCCCTTGCGCGATCAAGGGAAGTGCTATTACTCCTGTCTGTTTAGCGTGCCCAAACTTGGCTGGCCTGCGCACTATCCTTGACCTCCAAGTTCAATCTCTTTCTACCCCAAGAGAAATTCCAGAGGATTACACTCTGCCAGAAAAAGTCCTCTCTCCGGAAGGACAATTGGCTCAGCGTGGTAGACCTTCAGGATGCCTACATGCATATTCTGATCTGGAACCCGCATGGAAAATATCTGCGGTTCTCCGTGGGAACACAACACTTCCAGTATCCTGTGCTTCCGTTTGGTCTCAGCTCAGCACTGCTTGTCTTTACGAAGATGATGGCGGTCATCGCACCATTCCTCAGACTGCCGGGGGTTCATGTATAGCCATACTTGGACGATGGGTTCCTGTACAATCCTTGCCCACAGGCCACTACGGCCAATCTTCAGTCACTCGTTCAGCTCCTGTACCATCTTGGGCTGTCGGTGAACTGGCGGAAATCATTGATGACGGTCGCTCAAGACCTGACCTTTCTGGGTTTCTGTTGGGATACCATCACTACCAGAGTGTTCCTGATGGAGGACAGAATTGCGGACCTTTTTGACCATGTGCCAGCTCTTCCTGCAGTCCACCCACATGGCCTGGTAGTTCCAGAGACTCCTGAGCCTCATGGACTCTTGCATTTTAGCTCTACCTGTTGCGTGCCTGAAAATGAGGCCTACTCGGCTTGTTCTTCGGAGCTGCTGGTCCCAGGCTATGGTTTTGGACTCCAAGATGATTCCAGTCGCATCCTGCATGAAGGCGGGTCTTCAGTGGTGGTCATCCGTCAACCTTTCAGTGGGGAACTCCTACCAGGAGCCCTGCCCACAAGCAACAGTTACTACAGACTCCTCCCTTCTGGGGTGGGGAGCAACACTGCGTCACCTCGAGGTGTACGATTTGTGGACACCCCAAGACAGGTGGAGCCATATCTGTTACCTAGAGCTCCTGGCAGTTTTTCTGGCGCTCAAGGCTTTTCAACCCTCTATCACCAACAGTGTGGTTTGCATTCGCACAGACCATTCTGTAGCGATGTTCTACATCAACAAACGGGAGGGGGGGGGCACCAAGTCCCCTCCTCTGGTAGACCTAGCTATCCAATTTTGGAATTGGGCTTTCCGACACAATGTCTGGGTTCAAGCTGTGCACCTTCCAGGTCACATCTATGTGGCTGCAGACACATTCAGCCGCCAATCTGCGGCGAGTTAGTGTGGGAGATGAACACTAAGGTTCTCACCAAGATCTTCCAGCAATGGGGTTCTCAACTCTGGACCCTTTTGCGACCTCATTGAACCGGAAACTTCCTCTTTATGCTTCCAGGGACAGGCTTGGAATGTCTTCCTTGGGGGACGCTCTCGAGATCACGTGGGACAACATAAAAGCTTACGCTTTTCCTCCTTTGCCGCTGATTCATCGGTCGCTCTGGAAACTCGGTAGTACCTCCAACTGCACTCTCCTCAGCTCATAGCTGGCCAGGTCCTGGTTTTCGGAACTGCAGCACCTGCCGTGGGCCGTGGGCTGTGGGGGGGGATGGTGGTGCTTCCCCATCAGATTGCCGCAGATTCCTGACCTTCTTTGCCAGGGCAATAGCCAGTTGTGGCACCATCCCCCAATCCTTCAGGTTGGCAGCCTGGTGCCCGAGTTCCGATCATTAACACAGTTCAACCTCTCCGAGGATAACATGCGTAGAATTCAAGCAGCACGTATGACCTCTACGAGAGCTCAATACAGGAGCAAGTGGCTCTGTTTTTGCCATTGGTGTTTAGCCAAAGAGCTTGATCCCACACAGGCTTTTGACTCTTACCTTTTGTATCCGACACGGCAGCCTCTGGCATCCATGCCTTTTATTATACAGGACATAATTATCCGCCATTGTGGCTTATCCGTCTACAGACAGTTGCTCCTTTTTTTTGTTTGTATTTTTTTGTATTATTTATTTATTTTTTACTGGCAAATCCAGTCATCCAGAGACAGTTTGCATTGCAGGTCTTCATCTTTTTCCGCCGGTTCGGGCCCCTCATCCCAAATGGGATCCGAATGTGGTCCTCAACACTTTGTCATAAGCCTTTTGAACCTATGGCCATTACCAAACTAAAGTACCTTTCTTGGAAGGTGGCTTTTTTGATTGCAGTAACATCTGCAAGACGAATAAGTGAGGTTCAAGCTCTGTCGAACATCCGTTCCTAACTTTCCACAAGGTTAAGGTTGTGCTTCACACTCACCCTTCTTTCCTTTGCAAAGTGGTTTCTGAATTCCATTTAAACCAGTCAATATCTTTACCGGTCTGCTTCCCAAACCCATTCTCCAATGCTGAGAAGGTTTTACACAACCTAGCCATCGGATGCACTCTAAAGTTCTACTTCGACAGACCAAGTGAACTTGGACGTTCTTCACAAATCTGTTAGGTTTGGTGATCCAAAAGGGAAACTAGCCTCAATAGCTTAATGTATTTCCGAGGCCTACAAAATGTAGGGCCTTCAGCCACCAAAGGGCATTCGTGCACATTTGGTCCGTGGCAAAGCAGCTGCTGTTACCTTCCAAAAATAAATCCCTTGGGAGTCCATTGCCAAGGCGGCTACGTGGCCCTCCCCATCGGCTTTTTGCAGATAGTCTTGACCGGAGCTCCCGGGCTGATGCCCAATTTGGCCAGGCAGTTCTTAAGAATGTGTTCCAATAAGGGAATTTCCATCCACCCGTAATGCCAATGTTCAGTGCTTGGGAATCTCCCACAAGTATGTAGGAAAGGGGACTATGGACTAGGAGTAAGGTAGTCACTACGGTGAGTAGCTGTCATTCTTCTTCACGCTCTGTTTCACTCCAGAGTGTTCGTCATCAAATACCTCCTTGACCTGCATTTGTTTTAAAAAAAATTCATTTCATTTAGTTCATTACAAACTTTTGAAATAGAAAACAAAAAAGGCAAATATTAACTTTTTTTTTTTGTTTTTTACATCTTTCCTATATTAAATATCACTTTTCCACATTTCCCAACTCCTTTCCAATTTCTTCCAGAAAGAATGTTAGTGCAAACGTCACTTGTTTGTTTCCTCCTTCATTCAGTAGGCTCCAGACATCTTCCATATTTTGGCAGGTCTTCAATACGCTCACTTTCGGAAACAAGGATAAGCTCAAGTCTTCGAATTGTGTACAATAAAAGACCAGATGTTTTAATGTTTCACTGGTAGTTCAACAGAAACGACATTGATCAGCGTCTTCTAGTTTTTTTTTCTTCTCCAAATATTCGTTCCTTCTTTAGTGCAGTAAAGATTCAATCGAAACATCATAAATGTTCTTCCCTTGATCTTCGAAGGAAATTTCTCCAAATAATTTGGCAGTTTGACATTCTCTGGCTTCCGAGGGAGCAATTTTCATAAATCTATGGGACATTCTTTGCTCTGCTGTTTCGTACCAATCTTGATCTCATAGTTTCCGTTTGATTTTTTGGGATTTTGTATTAATGTTTCAACATCAGATGCCAGGAAGTTTAGCGTTTTCTCACAGGCTTCTTTCATTGTTCAAAAATGGAGTTTATTCTTTGTTCGGGTTCAAGTATTTGGAACTGCAGTAATTTATCAGTGCCCATGACCTTCCGATACAAAACCAGGGTATTCCACTGGATTCTCGCATTTATCGAGATCATACCAAGTTTGTATCTGAGGCAAGCAGTCGGTGCTCCTTTCGACAGTTGGAGAATCTTTGTCCAAAAGGTATTCTCGCACCAAGGCCAGATTTTATATGTGCAGCCCAGCATGGTTTCAGCTTCGAAAATAAGTGATGAAATCACTTTAGCTCGATAAAATTCCATTAGTGGCTTTAAACTAAATTTGCCATATTTTCGGTTAATGACTGCACCTTGGCCCGCCAACATTCTGCTCTTCCGTCTTATTATTTGTATCATCAGTTCATCTGTTATAATTGAATGTATGGTTACCCCCACATATTGTACCTGCTTAAGATACTCCACAGGATCGCTCCCTTTATACCACTTCAGTTTCTTCAAATTTTTCCTGATTTAGATTTTTTCTGATAAGGCAGCATCTACATCTGAAATTAGCAGGTTGAGCAGTGTCGCACCCAAAGGGCATCCTTGTTTTACACCCCTTGTGGTCTCAATCGGGGTGGAGAGCAAGCCAGCTTGGTTCAATCTGATCCTAATTGATGTATCTGAATGAAGGTCCTGGATTGCTGTCATAACATTATTTGGGCAGTCTTAGAGCTCCAACTTTTGCCATAAGATTAGTCTTTTTACACTGTCGAATGCATATGCGAAATCGACGAAAGCTTCATAGATCTTTAAGTTCTTCTTAATTGCTTCCATATTTAAAATATTTAGCATCACCAGGTTTAGGGAGCAACCCACTCCCTTTACAAACCCTGTTAGTCTTATGTTGCAAGTCTTCGTTTCCTTTAGCCATCATACCAGTTGATTAAGGATCTGTGAATATTTTACCTACTACATCGAGCAGTGCTATTGGTCTAAAACTTCCTGGCAGTGCTCGATCTCCTTTTTTAAATACAGGGACAATAATGGTCTTCTCCCAAGAGTTAGGAACTCTCTTGTTCTTTTGAATATTCAGGTAGAGATTATAGCAAAATTTTGCCCATGCTTCTGGATGTTGTTTAAGGAGAGAATTGGTTAGCCCATCAGGTCCGGGGGCTCTAGAAGAACTGAGATCTTTTATGTTCTTTAGGATGTCTTCTTACGAGATATTCAGGTCCCATTCCTTCGTTGCATCAGATTGCTTATAATCACATTCAGTTTGTTTAGAAAACAGCTTAGTAAAGTGAATAATCCATTGAGATTCTGACACTAAACTCGACAGAAGCGCTCTTTGTGGAGCCTCAACATTATTTATGACTGCCCAAACCTTGCTTAAATTCCTGTTTGTCATTAGCTTTAGCATCTCCTCTGCATCATCTTGTAGCATATTGTGTGTGCGTCTTTAACCAGATTTCGTATAGTTTTTCGCTTTCATTAAATTCAATCCACCAGTCTATTTTTCCTTCCTTCTTTCATAATCTTTTATATTTACACAAGTCAAATTTTGTTCTGAACTATTTTTTGGTCATACTTGTGCAGGTGGTTAAAACTTGGCTTTTTAGATCCACTGAAATTCTCGGTATATTGTTCTAGTAATGACATGTATTCCTCTATGACGTCTAACCGGACCCTTTCAAGTGAATTTGTCATTTTTGAGATTTTCATTTCATTCACCCGGATTCTGTGTCTTCCTGGTTCTACAATAATAGGAATTTTCCAGTGATCCTCTTCATTGCAGTGGTATCTATTTATCATTGCAATTACCAGGTTATGGTCACTTTGTTTCATCTCAATGATGTTTAGAACTGTTATTTGACCAAAGATTGATTCTGAGATGTAGATATAATCTAAGATGGATTTATTAGTTCCATTGCTCCTAGTATACCGTGGCGGTATGTCTCCATTCGCATTCCCGTTCAGGAGTACCATTTTTCTTGCATCAATTTCTTCCACCCATGCTGATTTTAATGATGGGGATCATTTTGGGCTTCATTAATCTGTTTTTTTTTTGTCTGCCAAATGAAGAGGTCTTGTTTAAATCACCACACATTATTATCTGGGCACCTTTCTCTTTACTTTCCATAGAATCAATAAAATTACATATCTGATCTAAGAAGTCAGATTTGTCTGACGCACTATGTTGCCAGTATAAGTTTATGATGATCTTTTTTTTCCCAGACCGGCCTCATCTTTTCCTATTTCAATTAACAATGTTTGAATATATAGAGTGTTTTTAGGAGGAAATCAGGTGCATACTCATTCCGCTTTTAACTAATGTTAACAAACCAGCTTTTGGTCTTCCTTTATTTTGTTTAATTGCTGGGTTAAAAGCTGTTTCATGTTTAATTGCAGCCGGCCTTATAGATACCAAATTACTTGCAAGCATACTATATCTAGTTGTTGAAGTTCTTCTGGAGCAGTATTATAAAGATGTAAACACCCTCGGGTATTCCAGGATGCAATCTTTAAATCCCGGTGTGTCTGACCCTTCTGGTGTTATCTTTCCGAGTTGCCATTTAGGGCTCCTGCAAGCCAAGACCTAGTTTCATAATTTTTGTGGTTAATGTCGTTGGAGCGTTCGGGGCTTTTGTTCAAATTGTTCCCTTTTGCTACGAAGGTGAACTTAATCTCTTGAGGTACAGAAGTTTCTAAGGACACACAATTGGGAATACATGTATCGTTTTTCTCACGATTCGTGTATACCTTCTCTGGTAGAACTCCTCTTTCTGGGATTTCAGTTTTCGTGAGCATTTGAAGATGTTCGCTACCTTTTTAGAAAATCCATTTGTCTCTCTTCCATGGAACATTTCGGGTTGATCTTTGCGTTCGACAGACCACTCTGCAAGATCAAATCCTAAGGAGTTTAGGTCCAAGCTATTATTTAACAGCAAGTCTCGTACCATTCTTGAGTGAATGTGTAATTTCACCAAGTCCACTGTGTTCTCATAACACATTCAACTGTCTTGCTGTCCTTTGCAGCAATGGATCGTAGTTGAGATATGTGTTTGAACAGTTGCAGAACATTTCTACGATTTTAAAATCAGCTCATACTTTCCTCTTAAAACCCTTTCTAGCGTTAGACAGTAATTCGCTTTGCATTTTTGTTTTAGAGGAGCTTGAGTCTTTTGCATCCGGACGTGTTTGTGATTCAATTTCCCTTCGGTCAGAACATAAAGAATCATCTTCTAACATGTCCGCAATTGCGTTTGAGTTCAGAAGATGGCATCGGTCTGTCATTGATCATTTTGGATCCTCTTTCCTTGTACGTATTTGAAGCACACTTGTGCTTGGATGGGCTGATCGTTTTTTATTTCTATGCGAGCTAACCGCTCACTTAGGGTTAAATAAGTAGAAGCAGCGGTCCCTTCATCAGTAAGATTATTAGTTGAACTACTAACTGCAGGTGATGGCTTGACTATTTCGGATATGCGCGTAGGCCGAACACCTGAGTCACCTGGAAGACCAACATTTATATTTTTGACTTCTGAAGATGGGGCAAGACTATCACAAGATATTCCCACTTTGTCAGGCAGCAATTGTTTTTCAATAACATCTTCATGTTCGTGTTCATGAGTAGAGAGATTTAAAAGTAAATCCATCATAGCTGCTTCCGCAGCTTCTTGGTCTTCAATTTCAGTTAGTTCATCAAAGTTTGATTTAATAGTTATCTTTTTTATATTTAGGTTCTAGCTGAGACTGCTTTAGTTTTAGTATTACAGGCAGATTTGTTATCCGTTTTTGTCTGCAACAAAGCATTTAAGGTTTTTACATTCCTCAAGAATTTACATGAGCCTCTTGTCTGGGGATTTTTCCTTCTCTGAATATTTTTTGATAACTTGCATGAAACAGCAAAACATTTTTCTTTTCAGCTACATCTGTCGCCGCATTGGCTCCCAGACTAGCTTTCTCAAAAATTGAGAAGTTATTTTTATTTTTTTCTCTAAAGTTTGTTGAAGGATTCTCTGAAGGAGCCATACCTTCTTCAGGCAAAAAAGGTAATCCATCGGCTTGTGCAGAGGCCGAAGGCAGGGTTTCGAAGTTATGATCGAGAGAATCCTGTTGATTGAGGGTAGCATCGCCCGCGCTTGTTCTCCTTTGGAAATTGCATTTGTTGCTCTGTTGACCAATGTCCATTGGTTCTGCTGTAGTTTCATCCTTATGTTCTTCATCGTCTACTATGACCATTTTTTTTCAATGGAGACCAGGTCACTCGGTGGATTACAACATTGATGTATATCTGCAATCTCAATTACTGTACTTCGTTGTGTTTTTTTATTTCTCATTTTCATCAGGCTCTTTCTCTGTTCAAATATTTGGAGGTCATTACTTGATGGTGGTTCATCATCGATACGGTTTCTCGGGCCACCTCTGCCAATAAGCGTTTATCGTCTGCAGTAGTTTTTAGTTCTTTTATTATTTCCATAAAGGTTTCATGTGACTTGACATCGTTTTTAATTTGGGACTTTATCCCTTTTATTTCATCTTCACAATTTATCATTTTAGTGTTGAGTAGCGCCAGCAGAGTATTCTGATCTCGTCCGGTTTCATTAAGCTGCTCGTAGAGTTTGATCGGGGGTGCCACTGTTATTGTCAAAGCTGAAGTTAAATTTGTTCATAGTTCATTAATAATCTGTTCGACCAAATTGAAGCACTGGAGTCTGCTTTCATGCTTTCCATAATTGAGATGATGTGATTGCCTAATTTGGTTCCTTCAAGGTTTCAAGTTTAATCTTGTCATGTCATTGTAATCACATGAAGAGTCAGTTTCTGAGACACTCGTTTCCGAACTGGTGTAAGCTCCATGGTTTGGCACAGTTTTTGAATTATGAGGCATCTCTTTATTTCGTATTGAGTTTCGCTCAGTGCATAGTCTTTTTTGAGAGCAAGGGATCCTCCCATTAAATCTGTTCTCTAATTTCCTTCGTTTGAGTAGTTGGTATGGGTTTCTTTGGCACGTGCTAGCGTCGGTTGCCATTTGTGTCAGATCACTTTTTGTAATGCCGGCATCAGTGGAATTAATTAGGTCAGTTTGTGGTGACACTTGGGACGTTTTTTTATATTTTTTTATTTTGTTTTTGCCAAGTCGAGGAGATTGACTGATAGTTCTCAGGTCTATCAATTTATCCACTACAACAATGGAGTCTCTCCTCCTAGGCAAGATTTCAGTAAGTGTAATCATATCAGGGCCTGATGTTGTGATTAAGTCATTTGTTAGCACTTTTGGTCTGAACAATGCCTCAAACATCTGGTCTCGCTTTTTCAAATACATCATCAGGAATAGAAGCAACATCCAGGTCAGAGTTTGACACATGTGCCTCTGTTCTTGACATGCTTTCAAGAAATGCCAGGATTTCTTCAGAGGCGCCTTCGTCGTTTATGAGCAGTCACTTGCAACGGCTCGCTGTGCAAGGAGTGTTAATGAGCATATTGCTCTTTTATTTCCGACGCAACCACATAGTGCTTCAAGAGTCAAGTTGCAATCGGGGGCAGTTTCAAAGGCGTTTTCATAGACATTACCTATTTGTGGTAGATTTGGATTACATCTAGTATCACTTTGAACCTCCAACAAAGTGATACGATCCCCAAGGGAGCAACTCACAAGACTAGTCGGTGGGTTATCACTGTTTCCTGACATATTGTAAATCCACGTAATCCCAAACCCTCCACCGGCCCTTACACTTAGTTGGGGCTAACATTTTCTTTCCTGATAATGAACATAGGATGCAGCGTTCTCTGATTTGCACCGCCGTGGTGTTGGGGAGCGCAGCGGGGCCATCGCGAGTAATCATTGGTCAGCCTTTGATGGAATTTTGCACACAGCCATCACAGCTGACCGTGCACATAGCAAACACTCTGCTCACTCCGCCTTGGCTCCACCGAGGCAGTGATATTTATGGGCTCCTCCTCCAACCAGCTGGTAGCAGTTGCCAAAGAAAACATACTCCTGTCTGCGATCACGGCAACACGATAATTCAGGAAGCAAAGTTAATAGTGAACAGCAAACACTGTGCTCACTCCTGCATCTTTTGCATTTCCATTGCATACCCTTTCTTGAGCTGGTGGCATTTACACCACTGGATCAGACGACGGACACAGGTGATGATGAGGATCCTGACAAGCAGAGGGAAGGTTATCTTAAACATGGCTAGAAGCCAGTTGGGCGCCCAGGCGAACAACAAATCCAACCAGGATGCTGGTGAAATGTCTTGTGCACTGTTCTTATTTCCTCTATCACCTCTACGATTGTTCCATTTGTATAGTCGTTGGCGGGAATTGCAATGCAGCATGAGCTGCCGATCTTAGGACGCACTGCTCCCCTCCATTGCTGTCATAAAATCGAGAACAAAACAGTTTTGGAGGGTAATCCTAATTGACGATGGAGCCCGTAGTTCTTCACACACTGCGCTGAGTCCCTTTTCAGTTGCATTTTCTAGTTGGAGCAGTATGTTTTTGGGTGCTCTGCAGCCATCTTGCATTAGCTGCAGCTTGCACCCCAGGAGCCAGAAGGCAAGTGAAGAAAACAGATGCTGAGCTGAACAGTTCCAAATGAGATAATGTTCTCTAGGCTCTTGGTGGACTCCGCCGAGATATAGTTACTACTGGACCGCTTCCTTGTTACCTTGTGGTGCTTTGTTGTTCTGCTGCTGTATTTCTCCTTAACTCTGGACAGTCCATTGAGTGTTATGAAGTCTGCAAAGGGCACCACTAACATCGGGTTCTGAATGGTCCCCAGGGCAGAAACTAATTTCCAATCTGGTGGTAACTGGGTGTATGTTTTTGCTCGGCACGCCCACCAAGTGTCCATCACAGCAGTGGTCCCCCTTCTGCAACGCTGCAATGTCAGTCGTCCTCCTGCAGCCAGTATTCGTCTCCTGCATTATTGTTCTAATTGCTCTAAAGCATAAAGAATATTGTCAGTGGCTTTGTATTCCAGACACGGGTTCTTGTCTTTCCACTTTAAAGAATGTTTAGAAATGTTCCAAATATTCTTACATGTAGCATTTATTTTCTTAACCACATTTTCTTCAAAGCCTACCAGCCCTTCTGCACGGCACTGTGCCATCCCGCTTTCCCATTGTTTAACACTGAACCCTGGATTTGCATCAAGGGTCTGGTGTGGCACCAGGACTGAACCCTGGACTTGCATCAAGGGTCTGGTGTGGCACCAGGGCGCGTCATACCCTGTGGAGGTTTTACAATATATTCTTTTATGGATAGTGGCCACTTGTTTCCATTTTTGTGCCCCCTTTGTTACATTTTCCAGAGTCATGAGCTTATTTTTCTCATCCTGGGCCATGCTTTCTAGTTGTATAAAGTTGTCCTCGTACACCACCTTCCCCTCATCAATCCACCTTCCCCTCATCAATCCACTTTACTTCTACTGCATGTCCATGGAACATACCCTTGGTTCTGCACAAGGCCAGATGTACCGGACAGCCTTCCTCTTTGGCTTACTTCTTGGGGCAAGAATTCATTTGACATGTGTGTGAGGTGTGGAATCAATAAGCACAAGTAGCATGTATCATTGGTGCTCCCCATCCCACTTTCTTAATTTCCCCATAGCATATAGTTTCCAGTCCAGATCTACTTCCCGACAGTCGTTTAATAATTCCAGTGTGCTAGCCACACTTCTCTTAGGCATGTTCCCCTGTAGCCACCAGCTGGTGGGCTCAATCTATCCTCATGTGCTCGATACCAGAAGAAAAAGAAGACAAAACAAAAATGCAGAACAATGTAATACTTTTTACTTTTCCCCCACTGTTTCTTCATTAATCCCAGCTGCTTTTCTCTTTCCTTGTCCATTGTCCATCTCCATTGATGGTTTCCTGTAACACCTTATTGGAGTACAAAATCTTAATGTAAATTGAATTATACTTCCGGTCCCATCACTCCTCTTTCCGACATGTTGCTGGTATCTCATTGAACATTGGTGTGATGATTCCATGCATGACGTTCTTTTATCTTCACTGATGTTGGTGTTGAACAGATTACTTCATACGGGCAACAAAACCAAGGCTCTTTACACTTTCTTGCTGTGTTTCGAATGAGGATCCTATCTCCCAGATAGAGTGGCTGTGTTTGTGGAAATACTTGTGCACTTTTTTCAATGTTTGTTGGCCCTTGTAGATTGCTCGACCTGGCGGGAAATGTAGCGAAGCACATTTGTCACCTCAGAGTTTTTCACTTCCAAGGATTTCTGAACTAGGGTTAGGGTCTGAAATTGAATGTGAGGGGGGGCGGGGAGGGACAGGCCCATGCAGTCTCCTTCCTGTTACAATTTCATGCAGAGTCCGGTGGTGATCCGCAGAAGGTGTTACGGAGGGCAAAGAGTGCAAGAGAGGAATAAAATCAAGTTTTGACACATAGTATTTATTACCTTAGCCAAGTGCTCTTTTATTAGGCCATTTATCCTTTCCATAATCTTGTTTGCCTGCGGCGAGTAAACTGTGCAAATGTGTTTAATTCCTAGGAGACGTGTTGTAATTCTATTGTGTGTACTACGGGGGCATGTTGAAACTTTCCTCCATTTCTGCCTCCCCAGTCTTTTCTGCTGCGATCAGTGCTGCCCTTTCCCCTTTCTTGGGGAACCTGCCCCCTTTTCCTCTGGTAAATATGCTGATGCTTTTGCCGCTCTGTCAGCAGTTTCGTTCCCCGTTGATATTCTCTCCTGCTTTTTATTATCTCCACCTCCTACTCGTGCTTTTAATGCCTAAACTAATTCCTTCAATAGTTCTGCATGTCATGCAGGAGACTATCGCTTCTTTTAAATCCCGTCCTCCTTGCCCACCGTGCTAGTCCGGAATGATCAGTCGATGTGACATAGGCAGAATCGGAAAATGTATTTTCTTTATTCCCCTTCATCATTGTTAGTGTTTTTATTGCCACAAATTCCATTACCTGTGCTGAATAGTGGGAAGATAGCCGCTGCTGGGATGCTTTTACATACTGCCCATTTATGCAGCATACCACTGCCGCACCAAGTGGTAGTCTTCCTGTTTCTGGGTCAGTGCCGAAGGACCAGTCAATATAGACCATCCCGCCCCTGCTATTTCTTCCTTTTACCTGTACGCCCCCTTCCATCCTGTCCATGTGTCCTGCACAGTCATGTATGTAATCTCCTTCCTCAATTGGTTCTGCTAGGTAGATTGCTAGGTTCACAGCCTCTATGGCACGGTTTGTCAGTATGACCACCTCCTCATGCCCTTTGGGTGATTGGTGTGCTTTTCAAGAACAGCAAATAGTGTTCCATGTACAGTACTTCAGTACACCCCATGATAATCGTTGATGCCTTCTCAACTCCAAGCACTGCTGCCACGAGCAATTTGCTAGCAAGGGAAGTGTCCTTGCAATACTTGGTCTATGCTTCCCTTGTAGCAAGCTAGTGGGTGATGTCCCTGCGAGGAGGAGGAGGAGGAGGAGGAGGAGGAGGAGGAGGAGGAGGAGGAGGACATATAGAGTGAAAAAGAAAAACCACAGATGTAGACAAGATGGAGGGGGGGGGTCAGTGAGCCGAGGATCGGAGCGAGATAGCAGGGAAAGTGAGTCCATTTTATGCCCCACTTTTCTTTCTGCACTTATGGCCTTCCAGTAGGCGTTTTGTTAATGTGGCATAATGAAATACCCAAGCTCTGAAGTAATTGCATAGACCTAGAAACTTCTGCAATTCTTTTATTCTTCACAGACGTGGGGGTGAATGAATGGCCTGTGTTCTTTCGGACATTATTCTTCGCCCTTCAATAGATATCATTTGTCTCAAGTACACTACCTCTTCAAGGCAATACTGTAATTGTTCCTTATCCACCTTGTACCCCTTTTCTGTGAGTAGTGACAAAATGTGTGCCGAGTCTGTTCTGCACTCTTCTGTCTCACTGCATATTAGCAGGTCATCTACATATTGAATCACTGTGCTTGATGTTTGCACATTACATAAATCCATTTGTATTATTCTATTAAAGGTGCTGGGTGTTTCACAGTACCCCTCGGGCAAACTAGTATGTTCAAATCTGATACTGCAATACGTGAAGGCGGTCAGGTATCTTGAATCTGGGTGAAAGGGTATAGAGAAAAAGGTGTTCATCAAATCAATGACTGAAGTATTTTACCTTTGCTGGTATACTGTACAATATTGCGGCAGGGTTTGGAACCACAGGAAATTCTGCTAGCACTTCATTTAGGGGACGCAAATCCTGATTGAAACACCATGACCCTCCTTTTGATTTCTTTATCGGGTAGATTGCCATGTTGCAGGTGGATGTTCACATTGCCATAAGGCATGCAGAGTGTAATATATCCCCTCATCTGCCTCTCTGGACAATGGGTATTCTTTTACTTAGGGCAGTAGGGCCCCTTGTTTCAGTTTTATTTTTACTGCCCCAATTCCTTTCAGTATCCCTACATCGTGAGGTCCCTTTGTCCATAAATTATCTGGCACCTCTTTTGAGATCTCCTTCTGTGTTTTTCTTTTTTTTCTTTACTAGCTGTGTCAGAATGGGCACCAATTTGTCCACTACCTGAACTGGGCAAGGTATCTGTATCTGGAACACCATCCCACCTTCTTCTTTGTCATTGGCAAGCAGTTGTACATCCAACACTCCTTTTAATTGTCAATGTGGGGTCAATGCACAGCGCTGTTCGCCACTCCATGTTGTCGTCTGTGCCACACAGAATCACCATGCCCTTGTGTATTACTGCTTCTTCCAAATCTAGCACCATTGTTTTCTCCTTTAAGTCATCCTTCTGGCACTGTGGTCCGATTAGGAATTCTGAAGCCAGTCTGAACAACTTCCCCTGTATTCCTAGAAGAACTTTGACTCCATACAGGAACAGACTGTTATATAGTGGCTGTGCACGTAAGGTGCTTTGTGCGTGTTCTGCCAAGAGAAGAGCAGCTACCCAGGCATGATTCATGTTGGGTGTGGAGCACACCATCCCTCTCTCTCTGTGAATGATATAGTTACATTTAATTTACTGAGCAAATCTCTCCCCAATATGTCGATGGGTGTGTTTGAAGTATAGTAAGGGAGCTACGAGATGTTGCATCCCTATAGTTGATGGTAAGTCTTTCGTAACTGTGACCACTGCCCCAGAAAATACCTGCATCTCCATGACTTTGTTAGATAGTGGGAATCCTCCTCTCTAATGCAGGATTAGGTTGCCCCTGTATCAATGAGAACTCTATTGGTCCTATTTTCACTGCCACCTCTGGTTCTTCTCCGGCGTCGTCAGTTACTGCTAAGACTGGACGCGCTCAGACTCTCTGTGAGCCCCCCAATTGCTATGCGTTCAGCAGGAAGGGAAAGTGATTCCCTCCTACCATGCTCACTCCTGTGTAGTGGGGCACCATGTTTTGCTCTAGCACCACTGTGGTTTCCCTGGCTACTGTGGGTGGCTTGGTCACTGCTGGGACTATTGCCCCGCTGTCAGTTGTTCTGCCCCCCGCATCCCCTTGGGACTGCACTCTCCCTTGCTGTGCTTGTATCTGCACTGGCGCACTTGCCACAGGAGTGCTTGCTATTGCGCTACTTGGTTTGCATGCGCCTGTTGCAGAAACCGACAAGTGCGTGCTACAGGTCGCATGTTCAGACATATGTAGCAGGGTCCCCATACACGTAGGCCTCCCAGCCCCCCGTGGTAATATTCCCCATACTCCTACGTCCCGTCCCCTTTCCTCCATACTTAGGGGACATCTCTCCGTCCTGTGGGACGGGACAGGAGCACTTTGCAAAAAGCATCCATTTTTTTCAAAAATGTATCCCTCCTCTCTTACCTGCACGCGTCCGTAACCCCGCCCACCTTGGCTCCGCATCGCCCATCAGTCCTTTTCTCCGCACGATCGGGGCTGGACGCACTTGCATCCTCGGAAGACTTTCTTCCCTTTTTCCCTCTCTGGCTCTCGCTAGCGTTCGTTTACTAGTCTGTCTGTCTTTTAAACTAGAGTTTCCAGACTGTTCATCGTGTCACTGTCGCTTCGCGAGGGCGGATCCCCATCCTCTTTGTTTAGAGTGTTTGGGTCCGGAACACTGTTGGGACTCCTGTTTTTACTGTGACTCCCTTTCGGTCCGGGCACTTCAACGTCGGTTGGAGCGGTGGGAGGTGGTGTTCGGACGGACTCCTCCTTTGCATTTTCAGGCGTTTTTCGACGAGAAGAAAAAACGCCCGGTAAGTTCTTTACTTTTCAGAGCACCCCGGCCGGGGGATACCTTTTCGGTTTCCTCTCGAGCCGGCAGGGGCGTTGATCGCTCTGTTACCGGGGTTCGCCCTGAGGTGCCCGTCGGGCCTAATAATTCTACCAGAGTTTTCTCCGAGGGTCTCCGTAAGGGGCCTTTGTCCACCGGAGTATGCTCCGAGGCCCCTCCTGTGGGGGCTGTCTTTAGACCCAGTTCTACTGAGCCGTGGGGTACCAGAGCTTGCTCTGAGGCCACTCTTTCGGCTTCCCTGAAAGACAAAACCGGGGTGCGCCCTGAGGTCTTGGCTGGGCTCGAGGTTACAGAACGGATGTTCGAGCCCCGTGCGATGAAGCTTCTACCGGGCCTAGGTCCGAGGTCCTTTGTACAGAGGCTAAGGATACCAACAGTTCTGAGGGGCCAGGCAAGGCCCTGTCCGTGAAAGCGCACCGTTCCCGCTCTTGTGGTGACACCAGATCTGTTGAGGGGACAAAGAAGAAAGTTTCTTCTTTTACCGACAGTGCCGAGGCCGTTCCTTCGAAGGCTCAGTTGGCGGTTGGTATGTCGCAGAAACATTCCAGGCCTCATAGTACCGGCTCTGGCGAGGTTCCTTACGTTAAGGCTAAAATTAAGACACCTGACCCATTGATGGGGACCCTTGCCTCACTTCCTCACGTGCCGCAGTTCCCCTCAGATAAGGACAAAATGGCGGCTGTTCCCGCCACGACCACGGCGGCCATTTTAGGTACTACGCCCCCCCCCCTACGCCATCGGCCCCTGGTGTAGGGTTCGGTCCTTCGAGTGAACCTAAGGTCCCTTGTGCGCAACCTTACCGGCCGGTTTGATTGGAACGCCCGGATGCCTCTTCCGCACAATGTTTCGTTGTGCGTGGGGGTGGGTCCCTTGATTTATGTGGATTCGTCGGTGGAGGGGCCGGTGTGGCACCCTTCTCCGTTACGTCCCTGGATTTGTCCACCTCATGAGAGGCCTCCTCAGGTTCCAAAACAATCTCCTGAGGACGCTTTTTTCGGTAAATTTCAAGCGCTTATGCGCACCGACCCCATGAGGGAATATTTCAAAGGGCTTTTCAAGGAGATATGTCCACCCGCGCCTCCGGCTCCACCCGTTCCGATGGTGGTCCCGCCGGCGCCTCCCTTGCTCGGGGTGCCTCCCCCTGCACTTCCGCCTGTGCCACCATTGTCCCCAGTGGACAAGGCAGTGCCTGACATGGCTCAGCAGGATCCTGACCTGTCAGATGACCCTCAAGGCGATCAGGACAACAAGTAGCTTCCCCGCTCTATCGGAGCTTTCCATGACCGGGTGCTGGACATGATGAGTTTCTTAGATGTTCTGGTGCCCGAGGCACCTGCTCCGCAGGAGGGCGTGCTTTCTGGGGCATTCACCTTGTCTCCTTTGGAGCATACCGGCCTGTTCTTGCAGAAGGACTTTCTGGCCGAGGTCCGAAGAGTTTGGGAAAAGCCACACTCTGGACTTTTTGTCAATAAAATGTTTGACGCGAGGTACAGGCTGCATTCTTCGGAAGAAGTGGCCTTGTCTTGTCGGCCTCCCTCCTCCACAGTGGTGGCTGCGACTACGTTGCAATCCAGGCCTGCAGCATCCTCCTCCGCGACGGCTACTCGGGTCTTGGGAAAGGAGGACAAGCTCCTGGACTCCCTAGGGAGGAAAATCTTTGCCAATTCGGCCTTGCAGCTCAGGCAGGCCAATGCAGAATTGATTTTGGCGGGATCTAACATGCGCATGTGGAGATGTCTGTCGGAGTTTGAGGAGCACATTCCGGTCGAGAAGTTGGAGGATTTCAGAGGAGGCCTTTCCGATGCCAGAGTCTTGGCCCAGGATCTCCTGGAGGCTGCCGCTCATCAAAGAGTAGAAACCTCGGCTCGGGGTCTGATGCTTGGGGTTGATACCTCGCGGCAAGCGTGTCTGCATGCCACTAAGTTCTCAAAGGAGGTGCAAGACAAGGTTCTGGACCTTCCATTTGATGGTAAGGAGCTTTGTCACTCTTCTACTGATTTAGAACTCACCAAAACCAAAGATAGCACTCAGACGGCTAAATCATTGTCTGTTCTGGTTAAAGCTCCCTTCAAGTCTCATAGGCCGTTGTCACAAGGCCGACCTTCCTCTGGTTTTAGGAGCTTCCTCGACTGCAAATCTCACAGAGTGGATACTCCTGCGGGGAATAACCGCCGTAGACAACAGCGTACGCGGTTTTTCTCCCGCTCCTCAGCCTCCTCATCAGGTTCAGGTGGCACCGCCACCGATAACCCTGCCAAATGAGGGTTTTCCGCACTCGCATGAGACCCTGGTGGAAGGACGCATTGCGTCTCATTGGGAGGCGTGGCAGGCCATCACAGAAGACAGATGGGTCTTGTCAGTCGCTCTGGTGGGCTTCCGCTTACCTTTACCCCTTACCCCACCCCTCAACCCTCCTTTTCAGCTGTCGGGCTCACCCTCCCTCAAGGCCAAGGTTCAGAAACGTATGCACCTCAGAGCTGTGGAACCTTCCCCCCCCTCCCTTGGGGAACGAGGGAGGGCTTCTACTCCCAGCTGTTTACGGTGCCCAAACCCAACCAGGCTGGCCTGCGCACCATCCTAGACCTTTCCCAGTTCAATATTTTCCTACCCCAAGAGAAATTCAAGATGATCACGCCCGGCCAGATTCGCTCCTCTTTGCAGATGGGCGATTGGCTCAACGTGGTGGATCTTCTGGAAGCATACATGCATATCCTGATTTGGAATCCACACAGGAGATACCTCCGCTCCTCTCTTTGGGAGAGGAGCACTTCCAGTTTCGGGTGCTTCCTTTTGGCCTCAGTTCGGCGCCATGTGTCTTCACGAAGATGTCGGTGATTGCGGCTTATCTTCGTCTCCAGGGTATCCATGTGTATCCCTATTTGGATGACTGGCTCCTACGCAGCCCTTGTCCGTTGGCAGCAGCGGAAAACCTCCAGTCTCTCCTTCAGCTCCTGTTCCATCTTGGGCTGTCGGTGAACTGGCGGAAAATCCTCCATGACGGTCTCACAGGACCTGACTTTCCTGGGTTTTCGTTGGAACACGATCGACTGCCGAGTGTATCTGACCGGGGACAGAATGGCAGATCTGTTGGCCACGTGTCAGATGTTTGCGCAGTCGTAGAGCATGTCTGCCTGGTGGTTCCAGAGGCTTCTGGGCCTCATGGCCTCGTGAGTACTGGCTCTTCCTCTTGCTCGTCTAAAAATGAGATGGACCCAGATGGCTCTTCGGAGTTCCTGGCGTCAGGCTGTGGACCCGGATTCCAAGCGGATAATGATTCCGGATTTCATGAGTGGACCTGGACTGGTGGTCATCTCTCAGCAACCTGTCAGCGGGCGCGGGGTTCCAGGATCCAGGACCCAGCCCTCATGGTGAAGATCACGACACTCCTCCCTTTTGGGGTGGGGTGCGACGTTAGATCTTCTTCAGGTCTCGGACCTCTGGTCACCTCAGGACAAGCTCCTGCACATGAATCATTTGGAGCTTCTGGCGATTTTTTTTTTTTTTTTTTTTTTTTTTTTTTTTTTTTCCTGGCGCTCAAGGCGTTCAGACCTCTCATTGTCAACAAGGTGGTCCGCATAAGAACGGACAATGTGGTGTCAACGTATTACATAAACAAGCAAGGGGGAACGGTCTCCCCCTCGTGGACCTGTCCATCTAGATTTGGGAGTGGGCCGTGCTTCATGGGGTCTGGCTGCTTGCAGTGCACATTCCGAGCCAGCTGAATGTCACTGTGGATGCCCTCAGCCGACGGACAGTGGTCTGCTACGAGTGAGAGTTGAAGGCGGAGATCCTCTCATGGATTTTCTCGCGTTGGGGCATACCGGAGGTGGACCTCTTCGCCACAGTGGTAAACAAGAAGCTTCCTTAGTACGCCTCCAGAGGGGATCTGGGGGCCTCCTCTCTGGGGGACGCACTCGAGATTCCATGGCACAACATGAGCTTACGCCTTCCCGCCTCTTCCCCTGGTTCATCGAGCAATTTGGAAGTTGAAGAGCTCTGTCGACTGTTCTCTCCTACTGATAGCTCTGTGTTGGCCGGCCAGGTTTTGGTTCTCAGAGCTTCAACACCTGTCGGTGTGTCCGCCGATCAGGTTACCAGTAACTCCCGATCTTCTTCACCAAGGGGAACAGCAGATGTGGCACCCCTCCCCACAATCGCTCAACTTGGCGGCATGGTGCCTGAGTTCACGTCTCTAGAGCATTTGGGTTTGTCTGCAGATAACATGCGCATTATCCAGGCAGCCAGGAAACCCTCGACCAGATCCCAATACAAGAGTAAATGGCTCAGGTTCTGTCACTGGTGTTTGGAGAAAGAATTGGACCCGAGGGTGGCAACGATTGACACGGTGCTGTCCTTCGTATCCTCCCTAGCAGAGTCAGGGATTCATGTTCTGTCTTGCAGGACTTATATCTCGGCGATTTCCGCTTACCTCTCTACAGACCGGTGTTCTTATTCTTTAACTAACCCGGTGGTGAAGAGACATTTTGCTGGCTTGACAGGCATCTACCCTCCGGTTCGGAGTCCGCACCCGCCCTGGGACCTAAATGTAGTCCTGACGGCGCTGTGCCATAAACCCTTTGAACCGATGGCTACGGTTGACCTCAAGTACGTGTCCTGGAAAGTGTCCTTTCTGGTAGCTGTTACGTCAGCGAGGAGAGTGAGGGAGCTCCAGGCATTGTCGGTGGAGCATCCTTTCTTGGTCTTTGTCAAGGACAAGGTAGTTCTTCGGACGAACCCAGCTTTCCTACCAAAGGTACTGACCGAATTCCATCTGAATCGGTCGATTTCCCTTCCGGTCTTTTTTTTCCAAACCCTGCCTCGGAGGCGGAATGGGTTCTACACTGCCTGTATGTCCGAAGAGCTCTTAAGTTCTACCTGGACAGGACTTCCGATCTTCGGAGCTCTTCCCAACTGTTTGTGACCTTCGGTAAGCCTCAGGGCAGGTCGGCGTCTAAGGCATCTATTTCCAGATGGATTACTGCCTGTATCACGGAATCTTTCACCGTCCAAAAGCTGAAACCTCCTAAAGGTATCCATGCACACCAGGTGCAAGGCAAAGCAGCCGGGGTTGCTTTTCAGAAGTATGTTCCGTGGGAGTCCATCGCTAAAGCGGCTACTTGGGCCTCCCCATCTGCTTATTGTAAGCGTTACTGCCTCGATATGAGCTCTAGAGCTGACGCTCAGTTCGGCCAGGCTGTGCTGAAGAACCTGTTTCAGTAAGGGGTATTTCCACCCATAGTTCCTGTAAGGAGTGCTTGGGAATCTCGCATAAGTATGGAGGAAAGGGGACGGGACTTAGGGGTATTACCAGGTTACTCACCGTAGTGACCACCTTACTTCTAGTCCATAGTCCCCTTTCCTCCATACGCCCGCCCGCCGTCCCCTCTAATAAGGTTCCTCTGTTATTGCTAATGGGTCTTTGACCCTGCAATAGAAAAGGACTGATGGGCGATGCGCGGGGCGAAGCCAAAGTGGGAGGGGTTACGGCCGCATGCCGGGCCCCGCGCAGGAAAGAGGGACACATTTTTGAAAAAAATGTGGATGCTTTTTACAAAGTGCTCTGGTCCCGTCCCACAGGACGGAGAGATGTCCCATAAGTATGGAGGAAAGGGGACTATGGACTAGGAGTAAGGTGCTCACTACGGTGAGTAACCTGGTAATTGTGGTCCATACTGTGGCTGCATGTACCCTCCTTGTTGCAGTGTTCGTCCTATGGGAAACCCTCCCTGCGGTGCTGGTGCCACGGCAGCAGCGTCTGGTACGAATAGTGCTCCTTCCATAGTGTACTTAGACAGCTTCTTTTGTACTCATTTGTTTTCTGCATTTGCGGCACTCTCCACTGCCTGCCTCATGCTTTCCTACTTCCTTGTACAATAGTGCATTATGGTGACATGTATCTCGGGCCAGTCTTTAGCTTCTAGGCCCACTATCTTGTCTAAGTATGCCTGTACTTCTGTTGGCAATCCTTTCACTAGTGTGTGATAGAACAATGGTATACATCCGTCCCAGGACCTTTGTGTCTCTTTGGTCCATAAATCCTGAACTCTCTATATATTCTGCTGGGTCGTTTTCTCCTTTCATGTTGAGTCCTCGCTGTCCCCAGGTCATAGCTATCTGGATGCATGCTTCTCAGACCTGTGCTTGTCAGTTGTTAAATGGAGCTCCGTCATGAGCATTGGTGCTCAATTTCACTCCTTTGTAGCCCACCGGATTCCACATTTTGTCTGCGTGTTCTCCTATGATTGCGGCAAACAAACTTTTGATATCCCCTACGGCCAGCATCACTAAGGCTGTCTTAAGTGCCTGTATCCATTTACTGGCCCCGGCCACGAGAGAAGGTAAACTACATATTAAGTTATCCCGGACCATTGTTGGCCAGAGCACATAATGGGCTTCCCCTCGTCCCTTCTGCAATAATGGCATTGCCTATGTTTTTGGTCCTGCCCCTCCTCCCCTGACGGCTTGTGTTAACCCCATTTTTAACATCCCCAACCTACAGCGTAAGCAGGTGGACCAATTTCTACCACAACTGACCGTCCTGTCGCCTCTGCTCTTTTCTTCCCCTTCTCCTTAGTTTATCGGATGTTAATTTGTCACTGTCCTCATCACTGCATTCGTCACTAGGAGTAGTGACCCTTCGTCTAAAGCTACATCTTCCTCATTCCCCTCAACGTCTTTTCGTTAACTTTTCTACATCCTCCCCATCTAGTTTGAATTGCATTCTTCCTGATGCCCATTCCCACTTGTCTCCCTCGTTCTTCCTCCTCTCCTCCGCTTCTATTATCCATTCTGCTTCACTGAACAGTGCGTTCGCTGGCTGGTGCGTGTTTTCAATGGCTGTTAGATATTTTCTTTCGCCCAGCGTATGCATCTCCTTTGTCTCTCTTTTACCATGTGCTTGTCCCCTGGTCCCCCTTAGATGTTTCCCACCTTGGGTTGGTGTACCCTGCGGCTGATCATAAAGTGGGATGTAACCCGTAGGGTGGGGGTGGTGAGCTTGGTCCATCCCCCTTCCACTGTCGTGTCTTCTCTTTAATTTGTCCTCTTTAGTCTCCTCGTATAGTTTTCAGAGACCCAATATATTCTGCCTGCATTTTAGTTTAGAGCCTTTATATTTTAACAGGTATGAGAACTTATTCTCTATTTTACGGTCAAACGTCCCATTTTCCTGGCCAGGCGTGGAAACACTGTCGTGCAATCTCCTCTGCCCACTTGAAGTTGTATTTTAATAGTTTATCGAAATACTGGGGCAATGCGGCACATATGGTCTAATGAGCTGTTCCTATAGGCCATTATTCTTCTTTTTTATTCCACTATTCTGTGTTTCACACTTTTTCTGTTTCCCCAATTATTTCCCATGTCCTGTATTGCCAAGCACACCCTTCAATGTTCACTCTGGCACTCTCTACAGGACCGACCACTCATTCGATGTTGGTACTTGACAGCCCACTCCACATGCTCACTGTTCCGTATGGTGGCACAAGAGTGTCCAGTGTGGTCCACTGGCACACTCCTGCTCTTTACGAATACAAAAAGCATGCTAATTTACACGAGATACCTCTGGGTGACGACTCGTCCACCACCAGCCCTCACCATTCAATGACTCAACTGCACGTGCCTCTCCACAAAAAAGAAACCAACACAAGTCAATCCTATGACACAATTATACAATTGCCTGTAGTATGCACCACTCGTGTCTAACGAAGTTCACCATGTACCCCTACTGCTCTATCGCGGTCACACCCACTGCCTATCGGGGGCAGGGTTTACACTCTAATATCTACACTACTACGGCTGATCGTCCTACCTTCCCTCCAGGATATGTGATATACACCATAAGAACAATCTATCCCTCCCCCATTATACACCTATTGTGCAGCGTCTTATTTCACTCGAGCCTCCATCACGGGCTCGCCCTTCCACTGAAATGCGAGACGGCTCTCGGGACCTGGCAGACCTTCGCGAACTCAGCATCTGCGGGGCCTAATCAGTGCTGCGCTGTGAACAGGTCTGCGTTCGCCAGACCCGTGCCCCCAGTGAGGGCGGTCCGGGTACCCTCAGTAGTCCGTGGAGGAATAAGACATCTCGCTGGAGCCTCCCAAAAATGTAGTCGGGGGTCCGCTATTTAGTTCATAATAAAAACCAGGTACTAAAAAAAAAAAAAAAAAGAAAAGCAAGAAATGGAGCACAAACCGGGCTTGAAGCAACAGATATTTATTGCAGCTGGGTGAGCACAAATCAAATGAAACAGCGGATTAGCTCTGATCGAGAGGCTGACCTCTCTGAATGGACTACAATCAATGGTTGTATGACAAATACAATAGTCGGAAGTTAGGTTAAACACTTGCAAGTTGGAGAAGAGAATTTGTTTTTTTCTGTGCTTCCTAGGGGTTTGATTGCAAACCAATCTCCCCCTCCTCAAAAGCACTAATGACGTTCTCACTAATTAAAGAAACAGTTCAATTGTTTCCCATCACCTCACCTCCCCATGTGGTAGCACATTTTATTCACAACCCACCCTGGAACATTTTGTTATTAATGAAGCAACATTTGTGCTGACCACCAGAACTTAAACACTGCCATTGGTTGGCAGCTTGTGGAAAAGGGGACATTGACATGATACCTAATGACCTTTGCAAACCCTGTGGTGGATACTTCAGGGCTGGCCACCTCGCCCGAGCTCAGGAATTTACCATCTGATTGGTCACTATATCCAGTGTTCCATTCCCACCGCCGCCTGCTGATGGGCATCGGCGGTCAAGTGGTGGCACACTGGAACAGAGCCCCCCCCTGCTGTGCAGGGCAGCTTGTTTGGTGGTCCGCTCTTCAGTTACATCAACCAGTTCTGGTTGTGTTCATTCCCATATGATTAAATCAAGCCTTTTCCCCTGCTTTGCACATCCCTGTCATTGTGGTCATGTGTTTAAAATTGAAAGTTTCTAGATCCAGCCCACAGCCCACCCCAAGGGGTTTCCCACTACACATTTGTGATTGTGCTATTTTTATCCCTCCCTTCCGTGAAGATTGAACATGATTGGCTTGAAAAAAGCGGCAGTGTTTAATCCAAACGTGGAGGGAGTCATGGGTATGCAAGGAGGCCAGTCTGATTCTCTAGCATGCCTGATGGGTGCTGATCAGAGCAATGTAAACACAAACGAAGCGTTGGGAATTCTCTTCATGGACAAATGTACAATAATAAGCTTTGCCAAAAGCAATAGATCTGGCTTTGCAAAAATGAAGGCCGTGTTTTTGCTGTATATGGGCTTCAGAAAGTCTTGACCCGCCTCCATTCACAAACCCAGGCCTTTTGTCTTTGGCAGTGCTTGTAACCTGATATGTCTAGTGAGAACTCGGTGTAATAAGCCATGTTACAGAAGTTTGTGTGACTGAGCCATATGATTTCTTTCAAGGACTACGATTTTCTTGGAACGCTTTTGGTGTTTGTGTTTACAATCGTGTGCTGATGGAGAACGAAGCTTCCCAAGGGGTTCACAAATTTACTACTTTCCCGATTCTGCTGCTGTGCTATAGTGGATGCTGTGGCCGCAGGAGAGCCACGCATTGGTGTCTGGAATGTTTCAAAGCCTGTCCTTGCACAGAGCAGAACTCTGTAGCATAGCTCTCAACCATTTCTGTTGCAAAGGCGGGTGAAATCACCCGATTTTGTTTTTGGCGGGTGAGACGCCCATTTGAATTAATGGACGTGCAGGAGGCTTGGTGGGTGAGTCAGCCCTTTACAGGGCGGGTGACACCCGCCAAAAGCGTGTGAGTTGAGAGCTATGCTGTAGGAGTGATGTGATAACGCTATTTACAGGCTCCATGAAGTATTTTTCATGCCATTACTCCCACAAACACTGGGACGTGTACGCGAATGTGCTTTTGGAGTGGGGCGGCGGATTTTCAACCAGTCCGGGTTTTGCCCAACCTAGCCATAATGGAGTCCCCGAAACAAACCATTTATAATCCACCAGAAGGAAACGACAAGCAAATAATGTTATCCTTACAGGAAGGCACAATCCCCAAAATTGTAAAATTTTGCCCAAGGTCGTTTTACCTTTGAAACAAAACGATTACATTCCTAGACTTCGATATTACCAAAGCTTTGGTTGTAGCCACAATAAACGTGTTTTAGTGTACTTCTTGATCTTTACTTGGAAACGTGGTGTCACCCGCCTGCCAATGTTGCATTACTGCTGATGATTGGAGGCATGTTTGCTTATCGGGTTTTGTATTGTATTATCCCCCCCAGACCCCCCCCTCCCTTATCGCTCCCGATCATCTCATATTTTATGTCTTGTATACTCGGTTTCTGTAGGTACTCATTTAGGGTAGCTGTTTGTGTGGAATGCTTTTTCTAGACTTGGAATAAAGGTTTTTGTGTCGTTCTTAAGCATTTACAGTGTATTGATGCCTTCACCTATGTCTGTATAGATTCCGACCACATTCCCATGGTCACCTCCCTGAACCTCCTTACCACACACCTGGATCTTAACTCCCGGCATGATTCGCGACACCTTGAAAACAAGGTAGATGTTTCCCCGTCGGCTCTGCAGTCTAATTTTTGACTCCTTCCGCTGACCTTTTGAAAAGTGCTCTGAAGTGGCTGTAAAGGGCGTGAACACTGTAATAAGTGTTGTAATAGTTTTATCACTTACTGACCTTTTCGAATTAAAACCGTCCTGTTACTGCTAGCTTTCTTCATTTGACATTTTTTAATTTGCATTAGACTTGTGCATTCAGGTATTCTGCTGTGCAGTGTATTGACCGAGGGAAAGATGCCGATCCTTGGATTTGTCCAGTCTTTAGGGTATTTTGAGGTCCTACCGCACCATTCTCCTGTGCCATATTCAAGAGTTCCACCTTCAGCAGTCTTTCCTCCCATGCTGCCTGTAAGGACCTATTCTGCTTGTCACGACACCCAATAGAGGACGACCTTACTTCATGCATGATCTAAAGAGTTTGTGACGGGTTCGAGTCTCCTCTCCAAGTGAATTCCATGTTGTTTGCACAGCCTCACTGGGGCAAGTTGGCACCTAGGAGGTGGCTGGTTCTAGGAACGTTGGCGTGGCTAGGGGAATCCTGCAGCGAGATGGGGGGTGGGGGGGGGTGTGACTGACTGCTTTCTAGCCACCAGTGGTAATTCATGTGCTGTGATTGAGATGTATGTATGTATGTATGTATATATATATATATATATATATATATATATATATATAATTTCCCATGGCGTCCTGCCTCTGATGTTCTGTTACTGACCTATTGCTTGACAAAATGCTGTTTTTTAAAAAAAAAAACATTTTTAACAATAAAAGCTCTCTACTACCAGCTGAGTTGGATTTTTTTCATCTTCCTGTCTCTTCACTGTGGAGATTATTTCTCTCGCCTGGAGTGCGGTTTGCTTTCCTTTTTGATTTTTCTTTTTCTTTTTTTTTCTTTTGTACATATATATGCAAAGCCTGTCAATATGCCAGAGATACTTTGAATTGTGCACATCCCATCTTGGCCAGAAACATTGCAATAGAATCACGCATTACTTGTGACACTGAGTTCGTGGTTTACGTGCTCGTCTGTCCCTGTGACAAGTGGTTTGTTGGGAGCACAATTGGCAAATTGAAGCTGCGAATGCTCCAGCATATCCGTGCCGTCAAACATGTAGATCCTGCGTACCCTATGGCCCTACATTTCAAACAAGTTCACGATGGGAAGCTAGATAGATTTGGATTTTTTTTTGGTATACACACAGTACCCAAACACCCATGGGGTGGCGATAGGGAATTGCTGCTCAGACAATTGTAAACTAAATGCATCTTGGACCTGGAAACTAAAAAACCCCAGAGGACATAATTTAGATGAAGAGCTTTATACCTTTTTGGGAATCTAGAATTGGTGGATAGATTATTATTTTTATAATTTCTGCTTTTAGTGTATTGTACCTGGGTTCCTCAACTTCATCACTGTCGCACTCTGATCAAAACGGTTTTAGGATTGCCTAGTGTGGCGTTTCACACACAAAGTTTCCAGCATGAACTGAAGGAGGTTATAGAATTCAACTTAAGTGTCTGCTTTTCGAGGGGATTGGGTCCTCTGACGTATTCCACATCTATGACAGGTAATCACCACAGCTGTGCTGCTTCGGAAACTTTTGTCTGCGTCGATGCGCCGTCGTTGAGGACCTCCTCCAACGTCATCCGATGTGATAAGTAGGACGCATGTAGCCTCAGTTCCGTTTTTTCCGCGAACGTGTTGCTTCGTGAATCTCGGTTAACGCCTCGACTCTTTGGAGTTCTGGTCTTCTCGGTTCTTCGAACCTGTTCGTTTTTGTGAGAATCTCCTTCGTGTGAAGATGTCTTCTACTTCGTCTTCGACCCCGCGTCCGGACTTCAAGAAGTGCGGGGAGTGTGGGTCCAAGATGTCGGTGACTGACTCGCACGACGCCTGCCTCTGGTGCCTCGGGGAAGCCCACGACACGGATGACTGTATCGACTGCCAGTCGCTCACGTCCAAAGTCTTACGTGAACGTAAGAAGTTGTTGACGGTAGGTCGGGTGTCCAAGCCCCGGAAGTCGAAGTCTGCGGGGCTTTCGACGGATGATTCGAGAGGAGACTCTCCGCGTCATCGTCGGAAGTCTCGTGGGTCTCCTTCTAGGAGTCGGTCTCGCCACTCCTTGGCCTCTTCGAGGCATTCTCGGAAGCGCTGACAGCGGTCGTCTTCCAGGTCCTCTTCTGAGGACTCTACCCGGCACGTTGCTTACCCCACCAGCCGTGCGACGCCGGAGGAATGGGCTTCCTTCGGAAAGAAAATGCTGGCGATTCTCGAGTCGCAGGGTACTAAGCCGTCCGCGCCCCCGAGTGGGGTCGGTCGTGAGAGGTCAAGAGACGCCACTCGCAAGAGTGGTCGGTACGAGTCACGGAAGAGATCCCGTTCGGACAAGGGGACTCGTTCTCGACATACCCGTTCCAGGTCCTGGTCCTCGACGCGTTCGAGACCGTGTGCACCTGTGATGTCTTCGAGGAAGACATCGATGTCTGAGGCGTCGAGGGCGTCGACAGGCTCTCTTGAGGCTCCGGCTCCGAGGAAGTCGTCAAAGCCGTCGACGCTCAGGTCGTCGAAGGACACACTCTGAGCTCCGGCTTCGAGGACTGTGTCGACGCCGTCGATGCTGGCGGCGCTGCATCTGAAGTCGACTCCGATTTCGTCGACGCCAATTCACTCGACGCCGGGGTGTCGGAGGTACCCCGTGGCACGGGGGAACCCCGTAGGAAGGCTCTGGTTAAGAGCAAGCACTCTCGGGTGCCTTCTTTTCGCCACCTGGAATATATTTCGGAGGTGGATGAGTATTCTGATGGCCTGGTTCCTATTCAGGTTCCACATGAAATTGTCTCGGGCCATAGTCAGTTTGACGATTTGAGGCAGTCACTGCATGATGCCAGTGGACTGGACACCTCTCCGGAGGTGGAGTTTTGTAGGCCTGAGCCTGGCTCTCATGCCGATTCCTCGTACCGGCGCCTTATGGCTAGGGTTTCCGAGTGCTTGGGTTGGTCTGCTCCCCCCAGGGGAGTTTGTGCAGGATGATCTCACGGACATCCTTGATGTTGGTCCCCCAACTGACCCGGTACTGCCGTTTCATATGGCTCTACAGAGAAGGGTGGCAGTGGCTTGGACTGCTCCGGAGAGTCTCCCGGCGGTGGGCAGGTCCTTGTCGCGAAAATACCGTCCAGCCAGTAGCGACCCCTGCTACTTGACCAGGCACCCCACTCCGGAGAGTTTGGTGGTGCAGGCGGCCACGGCCCCGGCAAAGCAGGCGTCGTACCCTACCATCCCTCCTGATAGGGACGACAAACGTTTTGATGGCTGGACGAAGAAAGTGTTTTCTTCTGGTGGTATGGCGCTTCAGGCGGCCAACTCCATTTGTGCCTTGTCTCGTTTCACACACACTCTGTGGAACTGTGTTGCGTTAGCGGCTGAATATATTCCCAAAGGGGACGAACGGGATGGTTTCCTTGCTATGGTCCAGAATGGTAAGGATGCCATGTGTGAGTCAGTTCAGTCGGGTTTGGACATGGTTGAATGCGTCAGCAGGTCCATGGCGGCGAGCACCGTGATACGCAGGTTTGCGTGATTGCGGAAGTCGGGGTTTGCTCCTGATGTGCAGTCCCGGCTCCTCAACATCCCCTTTTGATGGTGAACACCTTTTTGGCAGCAAGGCTGACGAGAGCCTTGAGAGGTTGCAGACCTCAAAAGCTGCAGCGAAGTCGTTGGGCGCTGCAGTTCGCCAAACTTCGCCTTTTCGTCCTAGGGGACAGCAATGGAGGGGTGGTTCCTTTCGCTATTACTCGTCCTTCAGTAAAGCGAGAGGAGCTGGCAGTCAAAGAGGCCAACGCAGGGGTACCAGAGGTGGACGACAGGGTACCCGTGGTGCCAAGGCAGCTCGGGCAGTTGCCTCTTTGCCCTCAGGTAACGCCGCAGCCGCTACCACTCAGTCATGAGGCCATGTCCCATGGTTCGCCGGTTGGGGGAAGGCTGGCGCAGCATCTTGTAGAGTGGCGTGCCATTACTTCAGATGTGTGGGTTCTGGAGATCATAACCCACGACTACTGTCTTCCCTTTCGGCACAGGCCTCACGACAATCCACCGGGGAACCTCTCTTTGCAGAGTCCGGATCCGCTCCTTGCGCAGGAAATTCAAGCCCTGCTGGAGAAAGGCGCCATAGAACTGGTGCCTGTAGCGGAGAGGAACAAGGGATGGTATTCCCCTTATTTTTTGATTTCGAAGAAAGACGGGGGATTGAGACCCATCATGGACTTGCGCGGTTTGAACAAACTCCTCAGGAAGGACAAGTTCAAGGTGGTTACTCTCTCTCAAGTCCTCCAGGCCCTTCGGCTTCAGGACTGGTTGGTGTCTCTCGACCTCAAGGATGCTTACTTCGATGTGCCGATCCATCCCAAGCACAAGAAGTACCTGAGGTTCGCGGTTGGCGACTCGCACTTTCAATTTCGGGTCCTGCCGTTCGGATTGACCTCCGCCCCGAGGGTTTTCACCAAGCACCGCATCTCAGGCAAGGGGGGGGGGATTCACGTCTACCCCTACCTGGACGATTGGTTGATCAGGGGGAGCTCTCCCGAGCAAGTCCTGGATCATCTGTCCGTCACCTGCCACTCCCTTCACAGGCTGGGCTTCTCCCTCAATTTAAAGAAGTCCCATTTGACGCCAACACAGCGGCTCCAGTACATCGGAGCAGTGCTCGACACTTCCCTGGGGCAGTGTTTTCTCCCCAGGTGAGGGCTCTTCACATTCAGCAGATGGTGCACACGTTTCAGGATGCCCAGACGCTCCCAGCGTTCGAGTTCTTGAGGTTGTTCGGCCTCATGGCATCCTGCATTCTTCTGGTGCCAGAGACTCGCCTACGGATGAGATCTTTGCAGTGGGCACTCAAGATGCAATGGTCGCAGTCCTCCGGCAGGATGTCGGACCCGGTTTAGGTGCCGCCCTCGGTCACCCGGGACCTTCTGTGGTGGGCCGTCGAAGGCAACTTGATGAAGGGGGCTCCATTTTGGCTTCCCTGGCCGGAGGTGACGATCGTGACGGATGCATCCCTCACGGGATGAGGAGCTCATGCCAACGGGCTGACAGTCAGCGGTCGTTGGTCTCCGTCGGAGTCCAGACTCCATATCAATCTGTTGGAGCTGAGGGCCGTCAGGCTAGCCCTGAAGGCTTTTCTGCCGACTGCGCAAGGAAAGAATGTCCTGATCCTGACGGACAACACAGTGGCCATGCACTACCTCAACAAAAAGGGGGGGGGCAGGGTCACTTCCTCTGTGCAGGGAGGCGATGCAGCTCGAGTTCTGGGCCATCCAGCAGGAAGTTTCGATCTCGGCAGTTCATCTGGCCGGAGACGAAAACGTGACGGGGACGCTCTGAGCAGGCAGAGCATGATCTCTCACGAGTGGGAGTTGGCTCAGGATTCTCCTGGAGATCTTCGCTCTTTGGGGGACCCCTCAAGTGGATCTCTTTGCCTCCAGTGTCAACCGGAAGTGCGAGAGGTTCTGCTCGTGGGAATTTCCTCCAAAAGGAGCCTTAGGAGACGCATTCGTGGTGGAGTGGTCATTCCCGCTGCTGTACGCGTTTCCTCCAGTCCCCGTCATCCCGCAAGTGCTGCGGAGGTTACCGAAGTTCAGTTCCCGGATGATCCTCATTGCTCCGGCGTGGGCTCGGAGGACGTGGTACCCGGACCTTCTCGACTTGTCCATCTGCCCTCCACGTCGTCTTCCCTACCGAGACGATCTGCTCTCACGGGAGGGGGGTCAGGTTCTCCATCCAGAGGTCAGATCCCTCAACCTTCACGCTTGGCTTCTGAAAGGTTGAGGTATAAGGATTGGGAACCTCCCTGAAGACGTGATGGAGGTGTTGCTCTCGGCCTGAAGGCCAGCAACAAAGTCTCTGTACCGTTGCCGTTGGCGTAAGTTCTGCGACTGGTGCAGAGTTCTGAATGTGGATCCTTTTGCATGTGACATCCCCATGGTTCTGTCCTTTTTACTTTCTTTGGCCCACAGGGGCTTGCAAGTGGGTACCATTAAAGGTTACCTGGCGGCGCTGTCCATCTTTAAGCGCTCGTCTGAAGAGTGTTCCTACTTTAAAATCTCTTTAATTTCACAGTTTCTGAAAGGGCTCACTAATGTGTTCCCTCCGTCACCTTTCCTGGTGCCCGGTTGGGATTTAAACCTTGTTCTTAAGTTTCTTATGGGTGCTCCGTTTGAGCCTTTGCATTCTTGCCCTTTGAGGCTGTTAACTCTGAAAACTGTGTTTCTGCTTGCGGTTACTTCCGCTCGCAGAGTGAGAGTTACAGGCACTTTCAGTTAAGCCACCCTTCACTGTATTTCATAAGGACAGGGTTGTCCTTAGAGTTCGTCCTTTTTTTCTTCCGAAGGTGGTTTCGGAATTTCATTTGGCCCAGAAGGTTGTTCTTCCGGCATTCTATCCTCCTCCGCATCCTGGTAAGGAAGAGGAGAGGCTCCATAGGCTTGATCCTAGGAGAGCTTTAAGCTTTTATGTTTCACGCATGTCCCGGGTCAGAGTGGACGATCAACTCTTTATTGGTTATGCTGGAAAGCGTTTGGGACAGGCTGTGACGAAACAGACTTTGTCTCGCTGGATTATTTTGGCCATCTCGGAGTGTTACCGCTTGGCGGGTAAGGACCCGCCGGCTGGCTTGCGGGCCCTTTCTACCAGGGGTATGGCTCCATCTACTGCCCTGCAGAGGGGTGTTCCTATTCACAACATCTGTGATGCAGCCACCTGGGCTTCTGTACATACATTTGTACGTCACTATTCCCTCGATTCCATCTGGGGACAGGATCTGGCCTTTGGCAAGGCGGTCCTTTGCTCTGCTATTTGATTGCCAATTCTAAATTTTGATTCTAAATTCTTTCCCTCCTCCTTGCTCTGGTACTGCTTTGGGAGTCTGTCATAGATATGGAATACGTCGGAGGACCCAATCCCCTAGAAGAACAAGTTACCTGGTAACGTTCTTTCGATGGGATGGTCCGACGACGTATTCCATATCGCTCCCTCCCTGCCTTCCCCGCTGCAGAATTTCTTTTGCGATTGCAGCTTACGTTCCGCAAGGCTTTGTGTCTGACTGGCAGTTGACTGATGTCACATGTTCTGGGGGAAAAAACTACAACTGAGGCTACGGGCGTCGTGCGTCCTACTTATCACATCGGATGACGTCGGAGGAGGTCCTCGACGACGGCGCATCGACGCAGGACGCAGCCGCCGAAAAAAGTTTCCGAAGCAGCACAGCTGTGGTGATTATCTGTCATAGATATGGAATACGTCGTCGGACCATCCCATCGAAAGAACGTTACCAGGTAAGAAAGTAACTTGTTCTTCTCTCCTCTACTTTTTATTTATGACTTTGCTCTCAGCTTATATTGACATTATTTGTGTCGAGAGCAAAGTTTTGCTATGTACATCATGCAGCCCTCAAGTCTTTTGGTCACACAGGTTACCTATGGTTTGAGGGTATATTTGTTCATGTATTCATCATGTACGAGGGGGGCACCCTTTGGTCTACACTTCAGGTTGGTTTAACTGTTATAATCATATGTTGAAATCACTGTAGCACCCCGTCTTTTTTAGAGGAATACTTTTTACAGTTTTTTAGAATTAGAGATTTTTCTCACTTACATTATTTTTTCTATTATGTTCCATTAGGACCGCTCGATAAGTGAGCGTATTTAGACATTCATAGCAGTTTTCTCTTAGAATTTTTTCTTGATGATTTATCAAGATTGACTGGCTGCTTCCATGTATCGCACATGCTCTAAATGCCACAGTCAAGTACACTACACTACCTGTATTTTCTTACAGGACCTTGCACACAGCACTTTACATATGGGGTCATATATGCATGAGATATATTAGCATATTGGTGGTTTTTAATATAAGATCCCTTGATTTGGTAGTTTATCCCAGAGTAATAGTTGCTCATGTTTGCATCTATGTACTGCAGTCAATTGCTGCTCTGCTAATTTGCACATGTCGAAATGTTTACCCTATGGAAGTTTACAGGCACTAAGCACTTTATATTTCGAAACGTTATGTTGGTATTAATATCTTCTAGCTAACTGCTGCTTTGTTCATTTGCACAAATTGATTTGTTTACAGTGAAGAAATTCACAAGCACTACACACTTTGATTGATGCAATAGGGAGTCCTTGTACACTTCCGCACATCCAAGCTCTGTAATTTTGCATTTTGCACATTACAAAAAGCCATTTAATTTGGAAGCTCGAATGTCACAATGGGTTAGTGCAGTGACCAGGCCAGCGCCTAACTAGAACACAGACAGCTATTCAGCAAGAGGCAAACGCGCTCGCATTTTTGGCTAAGCATTACTGAGAGTTTTCTCATCAAAAATTAGCCCGACTTTAAAATGCATGGCGATATGTCACCACGTTTGTGTTTATATACACTCACAATTGTGCTATATTTATATTGCAAGTAGACTCTGCCAACACAGAGGGTATTTATTGTGGCATATGCACTTTTCTACGTGAAAAAATAATTAGATCGGCCTCGTTTACTATTTATATGAGAAAATTGCTTTAAATGCTTTGTGGTGTGATTCTTATATATTAACAGATCATTGCAACCGTGCTTGCCATTGTATATTGAAAGATGTCTGCCTTTCCTCCTAAGTAAAGTACTATGTCTCACAATTTGACACTCTATCAGGAGGTGGAACCATAGAGACTTCTGTGCTATTTCAAGTCACCTCTACAATGTTTATTTTCCTGACGTGATCAAGCAGTGAGAGCACCGCGAAAGGCGTCGTTTTTTGTTTTTACTTGTTTTTGTGACAAAATTAAAAATAAAGGGATTTGTTTGTCTGGACCATCCTCAGTGTTTCTGCCTCTTTGCAGAAAGCCATCACGGCGTTTTTTGCTGCTTTTGGGAGTGCATCCCGTTTTTTTTCTTTCTTTTTCTGCATTAGAGAAAGCATTTTCTCCTTTTAATATGTATGTATGTATGTATGTAATGGAGCTTTTTTCTTGTTTAATATTCCTATGCTTTCAGCCGTTCGTGTTTGAGTGTCGGTCCAGTTCGGATCTTTTGGCGCAATAGGTACTTGAATGTAAAAAAACTGTAATGTTTTGCCTGCAGCCCAGATTCCTGCCCCTCCCAGCCTTGAGGGGACATTACTGTGCCATAAGGCACTATACAACCAACACGAGCACTAATTATGTGGTGGGAACATGGGAGCCCTGGGCTGTGCAGAGCAGCTGCATTCTTGTACAATAATGCATTGTTGCGAAGTCGAAGCAATGCCAGATGTGCAGTGAGTCACTTGCTTTGGGGATATTTGCGTCTGCACTTCTTTTGCACGCTCTCATTTACATCACAGCATCACAATATTTATTGACGGAGCCCCACAACCCATATTTTGAATCTCTTGCCAGCAAATACTAATTCACTGACTCTGAGAGACCAAGTACTCCCCACTCAACACAACTGCTGCTAAAGGTAGTGTTACAGTGCCAAAGAAGTTGTTATCCCGCTATGTAATGTATTGTGACGTATGGTGTTCAGACTATAATGAACCTGCTAAACCACTTCATTGCAGTTAGGCGTTATGCAAATGTCAGATAACATTGCATTATTTTGAGGAAGATGCGCTTGTTTTTAATATAGTTCAATTTATAAACGTACAATCGCATCGTGCATTTCTTTGACCCGTAAGTAGTGATGTGTATTATTCGGATAGTGCCATTTGAAATGTACCTGTATCTTTTGTCATTTCTCTAGTGGGGTTGGACAGTAAAACATGTAGGTCCAACGCCGCAATTGAACACTATTACATGTTTTTAATTCTTTATCTCTTGAAAAGGCAAAGCATGATGCTGGAACGTCATTTGTTGAAAATATTGTCACTGATTCAAATGTTCATGCTGTTGCGTTATTTTTTACTTTTTGGCAGATATATTTTTCTGAACAGAACGTACGGGTTGCTTGGACGTGTTAGGCCATATTGGTGTTATTAAAGGCCATCCTATTTATAATGGACGCAAGTTTCAATACATAAGGTAGACTCGCTCTGACCACACAAATATAGCTGTGCACATTGGGCTACAATTCTTCCTGGTCCGCTTTCTGCGTGACGCACGCTTTGTTCGGCTGTCATTCAAACCACTGTCAGAACTGACCTTTGCGAGAGTTGCAGGCTCCATAGTTCAGATTGCACGCTCCTTTTCAAATGTTAAAATGGCTTCAAGATGTTTAACCAGAGGGAAGGAGTGCCTTACTAGATCAATACTCATTTATCTGTTTTGAGATTAGAATCGTGTTTTCAGTTGACCAGATCATCAAATAGTATAATAATAATAATTTGGCACTTATATAGCGCTACGAACCCTCAGGTTCTGTGGGTAATAAGCAGCTGCTTATTACCCACAGTGTGTGGTGCTCATTTATCGAGCTCAGAAGGATGAAAGGCTGTGTTTGGCCTTGCCGGGATTCGAACCTGCCTTAGCAGGCTCTGCAGGATGTCAAAGCAAGCGCTCTACTCGCTGTGCCACTTAATACTGGTTTGATGTCATCGCTTCATAAATCGTGTGAAGGAAGGCAGGTTACTCTTCAAAAGGGCACGAAGACCCGCCCTAGGCAGGAGTGTAGGGTAGATTTCTTCAGAGCGCCAATACCCATTGAGACTTCAGTACCGGCTGCACAATCTACTTGTGATGGCCCGCTTCTCAAAACTGAACCCTATGGTGAATACTCATTCTCCTTTATTGTAACCGTGTTATTGCTCTTTTATCAACGTGCACAAAACCAGACAATAATATAAACTGGGGGCTGAAGGACACTTATTTGAAAAATAACCCCCACATTTATTAAACTGGCAGTTGGTAACCTAAACCGTTTGACATTTACTGTGCACCAGGTAGATCAACCTCTGAAATGGGACCTACCCTCGATGTTCACTGAACTGCCAGGCCTAAAATGCTTTAGTTGACTATTTAAACAACCTCCTTGCCACCCATGGCATAACCAGGCACCAAGTTACGGTATATTCTCTGGTTTGGCGCTGTCCCTACTCTTAGCTGGTCTAAACAAATTTGGGTTTTGTGATTACATAACTATTGTGGTCATGCATTCAATTTGTCCACTTCCTCACAAATGAAGACAAGCCAAATAAAGGTGAATGGTATCCCACACTCTGCAGAATCCATGAAATCTGCTTAAATGTAAAACCTGTAGTTGGTTGCATGAGAGGCGAATGGATAACTGACCCTGTTTTCCCTTCTGGTGGCATGTTTAATTGTAAATTGTAACATGCGTCTTAAGGGAAGCCAAAGGGGCCGCACAACAAACGTCAATGAGTGGGACACCAATGCAATAACACTACAGGTCAAAGGGCATTGAAACATTTAAGGGAGTGGAATGTCAACACAAGCTTTAGAAATTTACAATGGTATCCTACGACTACAGGCAGCCACTGGTTGCCTCCTCTGTCTGCCCTTGCCAAACACCACGAAGAAGCTACCGCATTTTCTAAAAAACATTCACCAATTTTAAGCCCAAATCGTGCACATTGTGGCTGTCTGTCCTAGCCATGGTCATCAAAGCTAGCAATGCTACTTCCTGATCCAGTTTAAACTGGGGACAAACATTAAGAAGGAATATTAGTCCTGGTTTTAGTGCCAACTCCTATGGTACAAAAAATTCTCATGCAAGGAGGCCACATGACAAGACTGCTAAAACGGAAAGATGTCTGAGACATTGCATCCTAAAATAGTTTTGTAGGAGAGCATATCCAGATAACCATGCAAAAAAGGGTTTATACTGATTAGGCCCCTGTTTGGCTTCCACTACCAAACTAAGGTCCCAGAGAGGAACCCTTGTTTTTGTGGTGAAATTGAAAAGTACAACCTCCATAAGAGCTTGGGGTCTAAATCCCCCAAATGAGAATTCACTCCATGGCTGACTAAACTCAATTATAGCTGCCCACAACCTTCTAGTTGCCACAGCCAACCCTTCCTTAAAACCAACCAACATAAAAATAAATTTTCCTGAAGTCACATACTGGATGCAATTCTTTTGCTCTGTACCAAGCCTGGAAGGATAGACCAATGGGGCAAGTAGGCCTTAGACATAACTGGTCCACTGGATCTCTGAATAACCTAAGCAACCTCCTAAGCCACCCTTAACTGTTGGAGGTCCTGCCTTTCAACAGCTATGCCTTTAAAAACAAACTGACCACCCGCAACCAGGGTATCTGCAGAAACCTCAGGGGAGGCCACCGCCGGGAACCAACATCAAAGCCAAATGAGCCACCAGGCTAATCCCCACTCTTGATGTGATTCCTTGCCACCACCCGCAGAATGAGTGGGAGGGTGGGGAGAGAAGCATGTAGGAGCTCTAATGGTCAAGTCTGAGTTGACATTAACGCCCCAGGCATCTGGACACTGCTTCCAGGAGCAGTAGCGAGGATGCAAGGTGTTGAATCCGTCTGCAAATAGGTCCATCATTGGAAATCCCAGAGAGGGGCAAAAGTGGCTGAGGGTTTTGAGATGCACATGTCTATAGAAAATTAGAACACTCTGCTCACACCATCTGCATTCCTTATTGTTTTGAGGTCTGGTACACCTATGTACAAATTTGATTCGCCACATTGCCAATTACCTGGATTTTGTGACTCAAGTAGGTCTTTGCTGTGGTGTCTTTCCGAATCATTACATCAGAGGTAAACATTAATTTCTTTTGACGTTGCAAACTACTACCCAGGCATGAATTCACTTACCTCTGTTTCTCCCAATGCAAGCAGCCTTTGCTTACTCGCCTACAGTCCATTATCACTATCCAGTGCAAATCAAGGCCTGATAACGTAGTTGTCCTAGACCTGAGGAAGAAATACCAGAGCAATCTGGATAGCTTGCAGCTCTCTCGGTTTCGATGACTTCTAGTTTTCCTCCTTCTCTGACCGGGCCCTCCAAGCCTCTCCCCACCCAACTGCAGTGTCACCTGTACAGATTTTACATCTTGATACACCACCGCAGTTCCATCCTTATTGCTTGAGTTTCTGGCTCCTGGTCTTGTACAGCTATGTGAGTGTTAGTGGCCCAGAACATGCCAGATTAGGGACTTCATGCGTGCTTTGACCCACAAACCGGTGTGCTATGACCCCCACACCCCTCCCCCACTCTGAGACATTGCCTTGAGCAGGCCTGTACTTGTCTCGACAATGCTTTTACTCTTTCTCAGCTTAACCGCTCTTGTAGCAGTGTGGGGATACTAACAGTATTTGTAGCAAGACATTCCAATAAAATTGAGGGATTGAGAAGGATACAGTGATTTCGTCAGGGACCCCATCTGCTTCACAAATTGGCAGACTGATCTTTTTCTGAAGCGCTTGAATTTGGGATGCGACTAAGATAAGGTAATCACTGATAAGGGTGAAATGCAAATTCACTCCACGTGAAGAACGGCCGTCGCAGGGGCGACCATTTTGATAAAGATCCTGAGATTTGGGGGGGGGGGGCGAGTTCGGGGGTGGGGATAGATCCTTCTCTGCCATTTGTTTTTCCTGACAAGCTTAGCACCATTGAGTCCACTATGACAATATCTGCTAGCTATGCATCGCCTCCCGTAATGGAGTAAATTTTAGACCCAAACTTTAATATAACTACTTTCTCTGGCTAACTCCAGGATGCTACAGCTGTTCCAGATGCTGGTGCTAGGAATATTCTGTATCATATCGGCTTAAGCAGTACTTTGTTTCTCCTGCCCCAACTCGTTCTCTTAAATTGAGATCCTTTGAAATGGATTCTAGAATTTCCTGTCCCTCCTTTCTGGTGCTGATCGGCCACAGCTGTCGGACTACATCCGTTGCCAGTTATTCTGCCTTTGCTGATTTTAAATGGCGACCAAAGAAGCCACTGCGTCATCTGGCTTGTTATGGTCTGCTTTGGACTGTGGTAGATCGGAGAAAGAGTGCACTTTCTCCTCACGCTTTTGGAGATGAACACTGGAATACGCTTTGTTGCATCTTCTCCCTTATGCCTTGATCCCGGGCACCACCCAGACTCTCTGCCTGGCAGCTGCTTTTGCCCCTAGCTGAAATTCAAATATTTCACTGGGTCTGAGACCCCTTTGGTCACAATCTTCTTGCATGCCCCACCTTACTGTCATATTAATGTTGAAGGTAAAAACAGGAGGAACTTGGAGAGGTGACTTTTATCTCTGGTAGGTGGAGGAGAGGGTGAAAATGATTATCTCAATTATCTGGTTCAAATGAAAGGGAGCCTCTTGTGAGCAAGAGGACAAAGGAGCGACCATAGGTTATGCTGGAGTACGAAAGGAGTGATAACCCAATTCTCTAGGGAAATAATTATATATTTGTCTGACTCTGCTTTTATGCAATTGCCTCAAAAAAATATATAAACAGATTTTGCATTAATAGCATTGTCAAGAAATTATGAACCCTGTAAACGTTTTGGTCACTTCTCAATGGCCCAACTAGAAATATGCTTTCTTGTCCCGGGAGGATAGCTTAGTGGCAACGTGCTAGTCTTGGAAACAAGGCGACCCGAAGCAACACAGGTTCGATCCCGGGCTCCTGCTTCGAAATCCCTGGGTATTAAGCGCATTATAAATACGCAACTAAGACATATTCCTGTAACAGCACCTCAATGCCCCTGGGCTTTGTGAGCGCTTAAATGCAAATATATAAACAAATAGGGAGGTTCACATTCACAAGTTTTCGGGCAAAGCTGTATGCTGATTTGTCTTGTGATCTCTAACAAATCTGGATATGTGATGATGAAGTAATGGTGTGGACTAATTGCTTAATTGTCAAACCAGCGTTGGCAACGCCAATATGATTTGGCAGTCATATGTCAAGTACAGACCTCACGGCACCTTGACAGTCACCGTATGCTAAGGTATAACACAACACGTATGTGCAGGTGCTGCTACCATATAGTAAGTGCAACCTAATGAGCCTAAGTTATGTGCTTTAAAAACCTTGTAGCTGTGTAGTCATGCAGGGAATCCTTGTGTAATTTGATTAACACCAAAGCCCTTTACTAGGACGTCATTTATGCATGACAGTATTTGCACCTAAATCTCTGAAGAAACAAACTTTTTAAATGTATTGTTAAATCTTTTGTTATTAAACAATATTTTGCACTAGTACGACAGAGGAAGAAACTGTCCTTCTTGCCCATATACTTGGCTACTAAATTGCGCGTTTCATGATCTTTCAATTACAATTTTACCTTTTTATAGGTTTACATTGTTGCACAAGCTGTTTTAAGAGCTGTTTTCAGCTTTCTGTAATGTGGAGTTTGGGAAGGAGGCAGGGAGGGATGAGAAAGCGAGCTTGCATGGTGCTGTATGCATACGTACAGAGGGTGAGTGTGAATGTACTGTGCAGGAAAACAATTACCACTGAAATACGTTTCATAGCTGTTCATGAGTTTTACAAAAACACATTTCGAAGGGATTGTGTCCTCCGACGTATTCCTCATCTTTGATAATACGTTTCCAGCTTGCTGGCCTCGGAAATTTTTTCTGTAGAGGGCGCTGCGCGTCGACGTCCGCCGAGTCGATGGCCCTCGACGGCCACCGTATCGGCGCCCACGTCACCATGCCCATAAATAGACACGCACTGCGTCCGTTGCTCAGTTCCGTTTTTCCGCGCTTCGTGGGGCCTCGGAACGTCGTTGCTCAGTTCAGTCAGGTTTATCTAAATCTATTTCGACGAATATTCCTTATCGTTCTCGATGGCTTCTTCATCAGAACCGACGACGCCGCGATCCGGCTTCAAGAAATGTCGAGACTGCGGTAAAAAAAAAGGTCAACGGATCCACACAGGGTCTGTTTATGGTGCTTGGGGTCCGAGCACCATTGTTCGGAGTGTGAGGACTGCATGTCCATGACGGCGAAAGCCCTGAAGGAGCGAAAGGGGAAGCTCGAGAGAGGTAAGTCAGCCAAATCCTCCTCGACGGTTTCGTCGGCTGAGTCGAGGCATTCGTCTCCTCGCCGTCAAACACTCCTATTCTAGATCTCGAAGCAGCTCCCACCATTTGTCGAGATCTAGACACTCAAAAAAGAGACGTCGAAGGCCCCATTCCTCGTCGTCTTCGGTGTCCCCAGAGTTTCCTGTCCCACCAAACAGTTCTCAAGCTGAGTGGGAGGAATTCAGAAAGAAAATGTTAAGCGTCTTTGAGAACGCGGCCTCGACCCCCTGGAAGACAGCCGAGGGTGATATCCCGGGTGAAAAACCCAAAAAATCAAAACGCCGCGTGTCGCAGCACCCGGCGAAACATTCCCCCCGAGAGAGCCATGAGCCATCGGGTAAGAAGGCACCGTCTTCGCCTTAGTCGAAGGTTCCTTCAGCACCGTCGTCGAAGATTACTTCGACGCACGGGTCGGCGCCATCGACGCCGTTGTCGAAGAGTTCCTCGACGCATTGGTCGGTCGATCGACTCGACGCCATCGTCGACGCCGATGAAAGAGAGGACCAAGGCTCCACAGCCAACAGTGTTTTCAAGGGCCTCCGGCACGACGCTGAGACCGTCGTCGATGCCCTCGAGTAGGATCCCGATCCTCTCGAGTTCTTCGAGACCCCTTCCAGTTTTATCGACACCATTTTCGGCGCCTTCAAAGCCGGTTACATCGGCATCGACGACTTCGACATTTTCTCGTCCAATAACGACAAGTTTGGCTCCTTCGGCCCTGGAGATGGTCTTTACTCCATTTCAGAGATCCTAATATCCTGGTCTTTCTTCAATTTATGAAGAAAGAGAAGACTCTGACCAAGAAACTTTTGGTTTACAGAGATCCACACTGCCTGCTGCAGAGGATTTCATCTCTGAAGAAAGGAGGCTGAAGGAACTACAGGATTCACTTCATGAGGCCAGTGGACTTGACACTTCCCCAGAAGTGGAATTTGTAAAGCCAGACCCAGGGGAACATGCCGAAACACCATATAGAACCCTGATGGCAAGAATAATTGAGTTTATGGGTTTGGTCTGCGCCTTCACCTGTTTTCCAACAGGACGATCTAACGGATATATTGGACAAAGGCCCACAGGAGGACCCGGTGGTCCCCTTCCATGCAGCCCTACAAAGAAAAATTGCATCCAATTGGGAGACTCCCGAAGTCATCCCAGCAGTCAATAAAAGACTGTCAACAAAGTATAGGGTAGCGGCTGCTGACCCTGAATACCTGTCAAAACACCTTACCCCAGAGAGCCTGGTGGTTCAAGCGGCAACTTTATCCAGCAGTAGGACTGCTTACCCTACTGTCCCACAGGACAGGGATGACAAGAGGTACGACTCTATGGCAAAGGAAGTCTTCTCTGCCTGTAGTATGGCGTTGAAGTCCATCAACGCAACCTGTACGCTCGCCAGGTTCAGTCACACATTATGGAAGTGTGCTTCATCAGCAGCTGACTGCATACCCGATGGAGAGGAGAAGGAAGCCTTCCTTAACATCATTCAAGATGGCAAAGATGCCATGTGCGAGTCTCTTCAAACTGGCATCGATTCCGCTGACAGTATCAGCAGGGCCATGGCGGCTAGTACAACAATCCGCAGGCATGCATGGTTGCGAAAGTCTGGCTTTGCTCCAGATGTACAGGCCAGACTTTTGAATATGCCCTTTGACGGCTCTTCATTATTTGGAAAAAAAGGCTGATGACAGTCTGGAAAAGTTAGACTTCTAAAGCAGCAGCAAAATCCTTAGGAGCTGCTATCCGCCAAACTCCTTTTCGCCCCTCAGGAACCTCTGGGAGAGGAAAGTCCTTTCGCTATTATTCCGCATTCGGAAAAGGCAGAGGACAGCCGGCTCAGAGGCCAAAGAAGATCCACCCGAGGTGGACGGGGCAAAGGTACTAAGACCGCAGCAGCAGCAGGTGCCTCTTTACCCTCGGCATCTGCATCAGCCGCCCCCAAACCACTCTGAGGCCTTCGCACACAAGACACCTGTAGGGGGCAGGTTAACTCACCATCTGACGGAATGGCAGGCTATAACGTCAGATGCTTGGGCGTTGGAGACAGTTGCCCAAGGTTACTGCCTACCCTTTCTACACATCCCTCAGTCATCCAGGAAATTATGGACCTGCTAGAGAAAGGTGCCATAGAACCGGTACCTGTAGCGGACAGGAACAAGGGCTGGTACTCCCCCCCCCCCCCCCCCCCCCCCTCCTCCCCTAACTTTCTCATACCAAAGAAGGACGGAGGACTGAGACCCATCCTGGACTTACGAGAGTTTAACAAGTTCCTCAGGACGGACAAGTTCAAGATGGTAACTCTCTCTCAGATCCTTCAGGCCCTCCAGCTCCAGGACTGGCTGGTATCTCTGGACCTTCAGGATGCTTATTTCCATGTGCCAATCCATCTCAAGCACAGGAAATACCTGAGGTTCGCAATTGGCAACTCTCATTATCAATTTCGAGTTCTGCCATTTGGGCTGACCTCCGCCCCGAGGGTCTTCACCAAGCTGATGTCGGTAGTGGCGGCGAGTCTAAGGAGGGAAGGGATCCACGTCTATCCATACCTGGACGATTGGCTGATCAGGGCCGTATCTTCGGAACAGGCCCGGACCCAGCTAGATTATGTCTGCCTCTTCCTTCACAGACTGGGCTTCTCCCTCCAATTTAAAGAAGTCACAGATGATACCATCTCAGAGACTCCAGTTCATTGGAGCGGTCCTGGACACTTCCCTGGGAAAAGCCTTGCCACCAGAGGTGAGGGCTCAAGATATTCTACAGATGGTCACCAAGTTTCAGAATGCCCAGCGTCTCCCAGCCTTCGACTTTTTGAGGTTGCTAGGCCTCATGGCATCCTGCATCTTTTTTGTGCCAGAGGCTCGCCTGAGAATAAGATCTCTTCAGTGGGCACTGAGAAGTCAGTGGTCACAATTCTCAGGGATAATGTCAGACCTCCTCTGGATTCCGGACAAGGTAGCCCACGACCTTCAATGGCGGGCCTATTCAGAGAACATCTTGAAAGGAGAACTGTTTTGGCAACCATGGCCAGAGATAACAGTAGTCAGACGCCTCGCTCACAGGGTGGGGAGCCCATGCCAACGACTTGACCATCAGCGGTCGTTGGTCTCCACCGGAGTCCAGACTACATATCAACCTATTAGAGCTGAGAGCGATCAGACTAGCGCTGAAAGCTTTCCTGTCATCAGTACAGGGGGGAAATGTCCTGATAATGACGGACAACACGGTGGCCATGCACTACCTCAACAAAAGAGGAGGCGTAGGATCACTGCCACTGTGCAGAGAGGCAATGCAGCTCTGGTTTTGGGCAATTCGGGAAGGAATCTCTCTATCGCAGTCCACCTAGCCGGAGAGAAGAATTTGACAGCGGACGCTCTGAGCAGGCAGAGCACAGTCTCCCACGAATGGGAGCTAGCTCAGGAAGTCCTTCAAGAGATCTTCGCCTTTTGGGGAACCCCTCGGGTGGATCGGTTCGCCACAAGCACCAACAGGAAGTGCGATTTGTTCTGTTCATGGGAATTTCCCCCGAGAGGAGCTCTAGGAGACGCGTTCGTAGTGGACTGGGAGTTTCCACTCCTCTACGCGTTTCCACCAGTCCCTGTTATTCCTCAAATGATCAGGAGGTTGAGAAGATTCCGGAAAACCATGATCCTAATTGCCCCGACTGGGCCAGGAGAACGTGGTACCCGGACCTTCTAGATGTGTCCATCTGTCCTCCACTCAAAGAGAATCTTCTCTCGCAGAAGGGAGGTCAGGTTCTCCATCCAGACACCAGAACCCTCAACCGTCACGCTTGGCTTCTGAAAGGTTGAGGTACAAGGATTGGGATCTCCCTGATGACGTCATGGAGGTGTTGCTTTCAGCCAGAAGACCAGCAACAAAGTCTTTATACCGCTGCCGTTGGTTTTGCAGCTGGTGTAGGGAAGAGAATATCGACCCTTTTTCATGTGGTACACCAACGGTATTATCGTTTCTACTCTACTTGGCAAACTCAGGCCTTCAAGTTGGCACTGTAAAAGGCTATCTCGCAGCGCTTTCTATCTTCAAGCGCACTGCGGAGGAACCATCGTATTTCAAAATTCCTCTAGTGGTACAATTTCTCAAGGGTCTAACTAATGTTTACCCTCCAAAACCATTCCAGGTTCCATTATGGGACTTAAATTTAGTCTTAAACTTCTTAATGGGCACTCCATTCGAGCCACTTCACTCTTGCGCATTGAGATTTCTCACACTTAAATCTGCCCTACTTGTAGCACTAACATCTGCTAGGTGGGTGAGTGAGCTACAAGCTCTCTCCTGTAAACCCCCACATACAATTTTCCACAAGGACAAGGTTGTCCTTCAGGTGAAGCCTAATTTTCTCCCAAAGGTGGTTTCTGAATTCCATATTACTCAGAAAATTACCTTGCCTTCATTCTACCCTCCTCCCCATCCGGGGAAAGAGGAGGAAAGGCTACACAGGCTGGACCCTAGGCGAGCTCTCAGCTTTTACATCAGCAGAATGGGTAGAATCAGGCAAGCAGACCAGCTGTTTGTAGGATACTCAGGTCACAAGTTGGGACTACCCATAACAAAACAAACCATCTCCAGGTGGATTATCTTGGCCATCCTGGAATGTTATAGACTAGCAGGGAAAGAGCCACCCCAAAACCTCAGGGCTCATTCAACCAGGGGTATCGCAGCTTCTTCGGCTCTCCAGAGAGGGGTACCGGTCCGGGACATATGTGCGGCTGCCACATGGTCGTCCGCACATAGATTCACAACATTTTACAATCTGGATTCCTCCACTGCTCAAGAGACCAGATTTGGCAAGGCCGTATTACACTCGGTTCATCCCTAAAGGGATACATAACACTATCACTCCCTCCTCCAATTACATAGACTCCCATAGCAGTGGTATCAAAGATAAGGAATACGTCGGAGGACACAATCCCTTCGAAAAACAAGTTACTTCTTACCTGGTAACGTTCTTTCGACGGGATGTTCCTCCGACGTATTCCTCATCGCCCCTCCCATCCATCCCTGCAGTGATAACTTCCCTTGTGGTTGCAGCTTTCGCTCCTTCAAGGTTACTAACCGATTCAGGCATGCCTTTTCTTATACTACAAAACGGAACTGAGCAACGGACGCAGCGCGTGTCTATTTATGGGCATGGCGACGTCGGCAACGATACGGTGGCCATCGAGGGACATCGACTCGGCGGACGTCGACGCGCAGCGCCCTCTACAGAAAAAATTTCCGAGGCCAGCAAGCTGGCAACGTATTATCAAAGATAAGGAATACGTCGGAGGAACATCCCGTCGAAAGAAGGTTACCAGGAGTAACTTGTTCATCTGAGCAACTGGGTCCAGTAGAAGGCATTTGTAAATAATTTACAGGAGTGTTTGCCTGGACGTCTTGCCTTCATTTGAAAACTGAGCTACATAGCTGTTCCATCACCAAATACTGTCATTTTCAAACACTTTTGTTGACCTTATTGAGACTTAAATCAAGTTAATGAGAAATTAGATGAGACCAGCTAAAATCCAACAGAAGCCGTCTTCAGTAACTTGATAAATCGGAATGACTGCATGAACTTGTTAATTGTTGGTCTTGCTGTGACATGGCCAACCAATCGCTGCACGGCATGTGTGTAAAGGGTGTGAACATATCCTACATGCTGGTGTGGATGCATTTATTCCTGAATTCAACCCTTGCCTATTCATACTTGTTTCATACTCCTACCATTAGATTTTGAATACGTAGCTGCAGTTGTGACTACTTTGAGGGAAAAGGTAGCAAGCAAATCTCTTAAACCCTGTTACCAATCATTTGAGCAAATTGTTCTGCAAAATCTTTAATATGACCGTACATTTTTGGTCGGTATCCAAGTCTTGCAGTATATAACCTGTTTTTAGTCCTCTCCAAGTGCGGCTTTGCTGATCGGATCTAGTCTTCACCTTACGCAAATACCGACAAACGGGTTAAAACACCAAACTAGGTAAATAGTTTCCCGCTATAAATGTGTTTTTAAAAATTGTTTTTTTTTTAAAAAAAGCATTGGATTCTAGTTTGTAGTTAAGTCACAAAATGAGGTAGGTGGATAAACGTGCATCATAAAATCAACGTATTCCTTAATTATCTGAAAGGTGAAGATCAACACACAAACATGGACCATGAGCTGCTTTAGTGCTAGGGATGTGGCATACACATCATTGGCTCATTGATTCACACAAATACACTCTGCACAATCACAAGAATAGAGAAGTATGGTTACAGCCTCATCCCTACTATGTGTAACATGTGAGTGTCCAACACTGCCGGAGCTGCCCTGGCTATTTCTGCATGACCAAGATAAAATGTCTTCTATACACATATGATCTGTTATTCTGTTTCCAACTCCAAAAGAACCTGGGTCTGCACGACACCTACTGCAGAACTAAGAAGGCATCCATTTCTACCTTCTAACACGCAGTGGAATTCTGCCTCCAATTGACTAAAAGCAAGGCAAATGCACTGCACCACTCGGGGTACCAGGGAGTGTGGTGAGAGGGAAGGTTGGGGGAATGGGAGGGGTAGAAACAAAATCTATGTAGCGAAGGCGACTGGCTTTGGGAAAATTATGGATCAGGTCTGTTAAATCTCCAACCCTGGCGGTGGATGAATCCATGGAACTCGAGAGGCAATGCATCATCCGAGAAGAACCAACAACTAGAGATGACAAACGAGCTCAACAACTACAGGTGTTGAAGACAAACAATCCCACCTCTGTTAGGAACCGACAACGCAAGTCCTCCCAAGGTATAGGCTCATTCATGACAACCCGGAGATCGAAACTAGTTGCCATAAACTGGGGAGGAAACTTAGAAAGGTTGGGATCTGCGTGATTCAGAAATGGAGAATAGTGTATTTGTATTTATTTGAAGAGCAGGGATGTCATTTGTAACATGTAACTTGCAAAGGTAACACCCTAAGTAACCAAGTGCTTAAATCTAAAGAGTACTACATACATGTACGCAATTACATTTGTAAGCGTCACTGGAGGGAGTGGCGGGACCAGGTTGGGTGGATAGTGGAGATGGCAGGGAGAGGGAACTCTTTTAGCAATTAAGTGAATTTTAAGGCGAGCTTTGAAGAGGTCCACAGTTGTGCTGGCTTTGATTGTAATGGGCATTGGGTTCAAGTGGAGCGGGGCGAGCAGGAAAAAAGAGCGGAAGCGATGGGAAGGTATGGGACAGTAAGGTTGAGTGCAGAGAAAGATTGGAGGGAACAAGTTGGTGAGTAAACTGAGATACAATTCGACAGGCACTGAGGACCAAGACCATTGATGGCTTTGTTAACTAGTAGAAGGAACTTGAAATGGGAGCAGTTGTGCATGGAGAGCCAACAAGTATCTTTAAACCCAAGAGCAGCAAAAGATTTTGTGTGCGCGCGTGCGCACACGTGTGTGGTTCACATCCTCTGCTGTTTCTTCTAAGTTGCATTATTTGTTTAGGATGTCTAGCAGTGGCATTTTTTTAAATAGTTATTATTGAAATATTCACTTTTGTAACAAACAAAACCTAAACAAACCACCCCCTGCAATCCCTCTCACCTCAACACCATCAGCAGTAATGAACAAAACTGGGTCCCTTCTCCTCACACCCGCAATCAAAGACCCCTGATCCATCGACAGGGACCCCTGCCTCACTTCCTCACGTGCCGCAGTTCCCCTCGGATGAGGACAAAATGGCGCCCGTTCTCGCCACGACCACGGCGGCACAATGTTTTGTTGCCCGCGGGGGCGGCTCCCTTGATTTATGTGGATACTTCGGCGGAGGGGCCTGTGTGTCACCCTTCCCTCTTGCGTCCCTAGATTTTTCCACCTCATGAGAGGCCTCCTCAGGTTCCGAAACAATCTCCTGAGGACGCCTTTTTCGGTAAATTTCAAGCACTTATGCGCACCGACCCCATGAGGGAATATTTCAAGGGGCTTTTCAAGGAGATATGTCCACCCGCGCTTCCGGCTCCACCCGTCCCGCCGGTGGTTCCGCCGGCGCCTCCCTTGCCCGTGGTGCCTCCCCCTGCGCTTCCGCCTGTGCTGCCATTGTCCCCAGTGGACAACAGTGCCTGACTCGGCTCAGCAGGATCCGGACCTGTCAGATGACCCTCAAGGCGATCAGGACGACGAGGATCTGCCCCGCTCTACCAGAGCTTTCCATGACCGGGTACTGGACATGATGAGCTTCTTAGGTGTTCCGGTGCCCGAGGCACCTGCTCCGCACGAGGGCGTGCTTTCTGGGGCGTTCACCTTGTCTCCAACTTGTTCTTGCAGAGGGACGTTCTGGCCGAGGTCCGAAGAGTTTGGGAAAAGCCACACTCAGGACTTTTTGTAAATAAAAAGATTGACGCAAGGTACAGGCTACATGACTCGGAAGAAGTGGCCTTGTCGTCTTGTCCGCCTCCCTCCTCCACAGTGGTGGCTGCGGCCACGTTGCAATCCGGACCTGCAGCTTCCTCCTCCGCGACGGCGAATCAGGTCTTGGGAAAGGAGGACAAGCTCCTGGACTCCCTAGGTAGGAAAATCTTTGCCAATTCGGCCTTGCAGCTCAGGCAGGCCAATGTAGAATTGATTTTGGCGGGAGCTAACATGCGGATGTGGAGCGGTCTGTCGGAGTTTGAGGAGCATATCCCGGTCGAGAAGCTGGAGGATTTCAGAGGAGGCCTTTCCGATGCCAGGGTCTTGGCCCAGGATCTCCTGGAGGCTGCGGCTCATCACGTAGACACCTCGGCTCGGGGTCTGATGTTAGGGATTGATACCTCGCGGCAAGCATGGCTGCATGCCACTAAGTTCTCGGAGGTACAAGACAAGGTTCTGGACCTTCCATTTGATGGTAAGGAGCTCTGTCACTCTTCTACTGATGTAGAGCTCACCAAAACCAAAGACAGCACTCAGACGGCTAAATCATTGTCTGTTCTGGCTAACGCTCCCTTCAAGTCTCAAAGGCCGTTGTCGCAAGGTCGACCTTCCTCTGGTTTTAGGGGCTTCCTCGACCGCAAAAATCGCAGAGTGGAAACTCCTGCGGGGAATAACCGCCGTAGACAACAGCTTACGCGTTATTTCTCCCGCTCCTCAGCCTCCTCATCAGGTTCAGGTGGCACCGCCACCGATAAACCTGCCAAATGAGGGTTTTCCGCGCTGGCACGAGACCCCGGTGGGAGGACGCATTGCGTCTCATTGGGAGGCGTGGCAGACCATCACAGAAGACAGATGGGTCTCGTCAGTCGCTCCAGCGGGCTTCTGCTTACCGTTACGCCCTACCCCACCCCTCAACCCTCCTTGTCAGCTGTCGGGCTCACCCTCCCTCAAGGCCGAGGTTCAGAAACTTCTGCTCCTCAAAGCTGTGGAACCCGTTCCCCTTGGGGAGCGAGGGGAGGGCTTCTACTCCCGGCTGTTTACGGTGCCCAAACCCAACCAGGCTGGCCTTTGCACCATCCTAGACCTTTCCCAGTTCAATCTTTCCCTACCCCAAGAGAAATTCAAGATGATCGCGCCCGGCAAGTTTCGCTCCTCGTTGCAGGCGGGCGATTGGCTCAGCATGGTGGATCTTCAGGACGCGTACATGCATATCCTGATTTGGAACCCACAAAGGAGATATCTCCGCTTCTCTTTGGGAGAGGAGAACTTCCAGTTTTGAGTGCTTTCTTTTGGCCTCAGCTCTGCGCTGCGTGTCTTCACGAAGGTGATGTCGGGGAATGGCGGCCGAAACTTCGTCTCCAGGGTATCCATGAGTATCCGTATTTGGACGACTGGCTCTTATGCCGGGGTGCGCCCTGAGGCCTTGGTGGGGCTTGGTGATACCGAACGGATGATCGAGGCCCGTGCATGTAAGGCTGTTACCGGACCTGGGTCCAAGGTCCCTCGTACAGAGGTTAAAGCTACCAACATTTCTGAGGGTCTGACAAGGCCTTATCGGTGAAGGTTGTTTCTCACCGTTCCTGCTCTTGCGGCGACACCAGATCTGTTGAGGGGGCAAGAAGGGAAATTCTTCTTTTACCGGCAGCGCCGAGGTCCTTCCTTAGAAGACTAATTTGGCAGTTGGTATGTCGCAGAAACATTCCAGTCCTCATAGTACCGGCTCTGCCGAGGTTCTTATGTTAAGGCTAAAGTTAAGAACCATGATCCATCGACGGGGACCCCTGCCTCACTTCCTCACGTGGCGCAGTTCCCCTCAGGTGATGACAAAATGGCGCCTGTTCCCGCCACGACTGCGGCAGCCATTTTGAACGCTACCCCCTACAGCTTCGCCCTCGGCATCAGGTGTAGGGCTGGTTTCTCGGCCTTGTGCGCATCCTTATCGGTCAGTTTATGACCGGAATGCTTGGATACCCTTTCCGCACAATGTTTTGTTGCCTGCGGGGTGGGCACCTTTGGTTGATCTGTCCATCCAGGTATAGGAGTGGGCCATGCTTCATGGCGTCTGGCTGCTTGCGGTGCACATCCCGGGCCAGCTGAATGTCACAGCGAATGCCCTCAGCCGGCGGACAGTGGTCAGCTACGAGTGGGAGTTGAAGGCGGAGTCCTATCATGGACTTTCTTGCGTTGGGGCACACCGGAGGTGGACCTCTTCGCTAAGGTGGTAAACGAGAAGCTTCCTCGGTATGCCTCCAGAGGGGGGCTGAGAGCCTCCTCTCTGGGGGATGCTCTCGAGATTCCATGGCACAACATGAGAGCTTACGCCTTCCCGCCTCTTCCTTTAGTTCATCGAGCAATTGGGAAGCGGAAGAACTGTGTGAACTGTTCCCTTCGGTGTCCAGTCATAATTTCGAAAAAATAATTTCGAAAGTCAAAAAAGTCGAATCAAAAATGTCGAAAAAAAAAGTCGAATTGTTTGTTTTTTTTTTCGATATTTTTTTTTGGGCTCTAGTTTCTGTGGAAAAAAATAGGTAAAAATAAAAAAAAAGTGGGGTTGGGGGGGGAACCCCCCCATTTCGAAAAAAAAGTCATTAAAAAAAAATTCGACATTTTTTTTTTCGACGTTTTTTTTTCGACTTTTTGACTTTCGAATATTTTGTATTCGAAATTATGTCTATGAACCGTTCCCTTCTGCTCATGGCCCCGTGGTGGCTGGCCAGTTTTTTGGTTCTCAGAACTTCAACACCTGTCGGTTTTTCAGCTGATCAGGTTACCAGTAACCCCAGATCTTCATCAGGGGGAACAGCAGATGGCGCACCCCTCCCCACAATCGCTCCGCTTGGCGGCATGGTGCCTGAGTTAAAGTCTTAGAGCATTTTAACTTGTCTACGGATAACATGCGTATTATCCAGGCAGCCAGGGAACCCTCGACCAGATCCCAATACAGGAGTAAATGGCTCAGGTTTTGTCGTTTGTGTTTGGAAAAGCAGTTGGAGCCAAGGGTGGCTACGATTGACAAGGGGCAGTCCTTCGTGTCCTCCCTAGCAGAGTCGGGTGTTTACGTTCTGTCATGCAGAACTTGCCTTTCTGCGGTTTCCGCTTATCTTGCTATAGAACAATGCTCTTATTCTCTGAGTAACCCAGTGGTTAAGAGGCATTTTGCAGGCTTGACACTCATCTACCCTCCGGTTCGTAGTCCGCACCCGCCTGGGGACCTAAATGTAGTCCTGACCGCGCTGTGCCATAAACCCTTTGAGCCAATGGCTACGGTTGACCTCAAGTACGTGTCCTGGAAAGTGTCCTTTCTGGTAGCCGTTACGTCAGCGAGGAGAGTGAGTGAGCTCCATGCATTGTCAGTGGAGCACCCTTTCTTGGTCTTTCACAAGGACAGGGTAGTCCTTCGGACGAACCCAGCTTTCCTACCAAAGGTAGTGACCGAATTCCATCTGAATCAGTTGATTTCCCTTCCGGTCTTTTTTCCGAACCCTGCCTCGAAGGCGGAAAGGGTTCTACACTGCCTGTATGTCCGAAGAGCTCTTAAGTTCTACCTGGACAAGACTTCCGAGATTCAGAGCTCTTCCCAACTGTTTGTGACCTTCGGTAATCCTCAGGGCAGGCCGGCATCTAAGGCATCTATTTCCAGATGGATTACCGCCTGTATCACGGAATCTTTCACCGTTCAAAAGCTGAAACCTCCTAAAGGTATCCATGCACACCAGCTGCGAGGCAAGGCAGCCGCGGTTGCTTTTCAGAAGTATGTTCCCTGGGAGTCCATCGCTAAAGTGGCTACTTGGGCCTCCCCATCTGCTTTCTGTAAGCATTACTGCCTCGATATGAGCTCTAGAGCTGACGCTCAGTTCGGCCAGGCTGTGCTGAAGAACCTGTTTCAGTAAGGGGTATTTCCAACCACCGATCTCCCATAAGTATGGAGGAAAGGGGACGGGACGTAAGAGTATTACCAGGTTACTCACCGTAGTGACCACCTTACTCCTAGTCCATAGTCCCCTTTTCTCCAGACGCTCGCCCGCCCGCCGTCCCCTCTAATAAGGTTCCTCTGTTATTGCTAATGGGTCTTTGACCCTGCGATAGAAAAGGACTGATGGGCGATGCGCGGGGCGGAGCAAAGGTGGGCAGAGTTACGGCCGCGTGCCGGGCCCCGCGCAGGAAAGAGGAGTGACACATTTTTGAAAAAAATGTGCATGCTTTTTACAAAGTCCTCCGGTCCCGTCCCACAGGACAGAGAGATGTCCCTTAAGTATGGAGGAAAGGGGACTATGGACTAGGAGTAAGGTGGTCACTACGGTGAGTAACCTGGTGGTAATTCCATTTCATGGAGGATGGAGAATAATTCCTTAGCGTCAGATTTGGCTTTAGCTATTCTGTTGTAAGTGTTTTTTTTTTTTTTTTTTTATTGTGCTAATAATTTCCTTTTTGTACTGTTTGGCATGGGTGGCTAACTTAATTTTGTTCTCAGTAGGCGAGTGTCGCCAGATTGATTGCAGTTTTCTTTTTTGAGTTCTAAGGTCTTTCAGTTGAGGTTATTCAGGTGTGAGAAGTTGTTTGCCTTTACGGATTTTGGTAGGGGCGATCAGATCTAGTGCCTTGGTCATGGTGCTATTATAGGTTTCCACAAGTAAGGTCGGGTCTGTGATATTGTGTACATTAAGGGTGGGGAGGAGGTGTGGAAGGAGTTGTTCTACTGTGATGTCTTTTTTACTTCTAGTGGGGAGTGGCGGGGCCATAGTTATAGGTTTCGGTTGGTAAGGTCAAGTGAGGCAGAGAATGAGATTAAATGGTGGTCTGTCCATATTTGAGGAGTTCTACTGGTGATACTGATTTTGTAGTTCAAGTCAGCAACCCAATCTAGAGTCCTACCTTTAGAGTGTGTAGAGGGTAGTGGTTTTTTGCGTTAATCCATAATCGTGCAGTAGTGTGGCGACAGATGTGGCATGTTTGTCATTACAGTCATTGAAGCCAAGGTTGAAGTCTCCTAATAGTAGGATTTGCGCATGGTCTTTTGTATTGTTAGTCAGGATACTAGTTAGGTCATCCTCGAAAGATCCTAGTGGTCCTGGAGGTATGTAGATTACATAGATAGTGAGAGTACGGTTACATGAGAGTTGGAGTTTGGCAACGAGGAGTTCACAGGACTGAAAAGGCGTAATAGTGGCTATTATAATGGGTAGGTTGGCTTTGTGGATAATAGCTAAGCCACCTCCTTTGGTATTAGGTCTGTCAACTCTTAACAGTTGGTAGCCGTCTGGTATTGCTAGCATAATAGCAGGGCCAGCAGCCTCATGGAAGCAAGTTTGTTATGAACTAGGTTCTCATTAGTTAGGGTGTCTGAAATCTCAGTGGCATGGGCTACCATGGATCTAGCATTAATGAGGGACCCAGTTAGCAAAAGGGTGCTAGTTGGTATGGTAGTAGGGGGTTGCGTCTTTCTAGTTAAAGTAGCTACTTGAGATAGTAGCTGCTTGGTGGGTGAGACGTCTGGAGGCAGAGGAGCGGGCTTGGGGTGTTGTGAACCTTTGTTCGTTGGGTTAGTTAGGTTGGTATAGCCCCTAAATGTGTGGTAGGATGATGGTTCGTGTAGATAGGACAGTCTAGCCCTTAGTCTCATGTTTCCATCTTTAGGTGGGCAAGCGGCAATGGGTGCAAGTACCATGATAGTAAGGAGGCTCAATGCAAAGTGTACTGTATACTTTTGGGAGGTTTCATTATGGTCGTGGGCAATGAGCTAGGTTTGTTAGTACAAATTAGGCTAGGACCTGGCTTTGCATGGACATGTGTAGTTTAGACAATGTGCTGGAAGTTAGGTGGACTAGGCACGTGCAATTATAGTATAAGCTACAAGGGCCTAGACATATGCAGATTAGGCAAGGTACAGGACATAACGCTGACTAGACAAGTACAGATATGCTATGAACTGCAAAGGCAAGGTCAAATGCAATCACAGATTAGGCTAAAAACAGTGTGCAGGCAGGTAAGAACCAGTATGGCCACAGGGTCTCTCTAGGTTTGACAATCCCAAATTAGGCTAAAAACACTGTGCAGGCAGGTAAGAACTAAGGCAACTAGCAATAGTATTGTTTCCAGTGGTCACTTAAAATTGCTCTAATAAAGCGGGAGCTGTGTAAAAATATAGTTAGCAAGAGAATAGTTGGCTAAGGGACAGTAGTGAAGCAGTCAATTATACATTTTGGCTAGCCCAAGTGAGCATTTGACTCATTCAAAACTAGAAAGGATGATCTGGTTGATACACCATATAGGCTGTAATTATTTGTCATATAAAGTGCATACGTGATGCAATATGAGAGCCCAACAAGGTCAGACAACTGTGAAGCCAGGCAGCAGTGCACAAGTGCAAAAGTCCAACACACGGGCAGCAGAAAAGTGTCTTTTAAACAGTTCCATGCAGCAATGTGAACAACAATCTGCCGGAATAAACAGCACAACAAAGGTTGCAATGAAGTTTTGACCATAAGCACTGGTGAGCTGCTTACCCTAATATATGAGCATGCATGAACAAAATGTTACAGGTGGGTCCCAGGAGGAGCAGGGGTCCTGGCACTCGACACTTTCCGGCTCCTGACAGGCTCTCGGCAGGGGGAAGCCTTGGGAGGTGTGCCTTAGGTGGTGGGCCGGCTTAGACGCCTGCCGGCTTGCAATTGGGCAATAAGCAGTACCTCCAGTCCAATCGGGGTTAGGAGCTGGCGAAGGAGTGTTTCCTCTTGTGGAAACTACAAGAAAGATTACGGGCAGCCATTTTCAAGTGTTTAAGGCCTCGTGGCCTCCAATAGCTGCAAATAGGTTTCAAGGTAATGCAGGCAAACGTTGTAGCTCACTCCATTTCCAGAAAATGCCAGACTTTCTGTAGCCATTTGTATGCTGTCGGGGATCCCTTTGCTGCCTCCTCCGAGAAACCAAGCGGCTATAAGGAAAATCATAAAAGCTTTGTTGTGGGCCTTGGAGGAAAATTTTAAGATCAATAAAAAGATTGCTTAGATATGAAGTAATGTTGCTCCAAAAGGGTTTCAGGACCGGGGCAGCTCCGCCATATGTGTACCCAATCCCTGTGTGCTGCATCCTCTCCAACAAAGTGGTGATGAAGTGGAATAGATCTTATTTAGCGCAGTAAGGGTATTGTGCCATTGAAATATGATTTTTATACCAGGCTTCCCTAATCTGTATTGACAGAGTTGACTTGGGTACATTACCCCATATGTACTCCCCAGTGTCTCCCCGTAATACTGCTCTCAAGCGATGGTTCCCATTTTTGTTTTTATATATGACCATTTTGGCTGCCAGCCCTCCTCCACAAGAAGATATTAATTTTCTCGCCCTGTTGTGGGAGGTAATGAACTTCTTGAAAACTGTCAAACTCTCTAGAAGCAGCCGCTTTCCCTCCAGAATTCGAAAGCCAATGCCTGAGCTGTGCCTATTGCAGCCTTTCTGTCTTTCACCCTGAAATTCCTTTTACAATCTTCAATTTATTTAACCAACTCCCCCTCCAATGTGTCCCTCACCTTTGAACACCCAGCCCTCTGCCATTGTCCGAAAGCCCCATGTTCCATTACCGGAGAAAACTGGGGATTCACAAACAATGGGGTGAAGGGAGCCAGGTAAGTAGTTACTTGGGAAAACAACCTATCCCAAACATCTAAGTACTGAGAAAGTACACTGCTGATTCTAATGTTCGGGTGGTATGTCCCCTTGGACCAACCACAATATCCCCTCCAGAGGGGTCTGCGACACCGCCCTATCCATTTTTACCCAACTTTTGGACAAATTCCCCGGATAACCATTCCTGAATTACCTGAAGCTGAGTCCCCCTCTATTACAGGGGCCATTAACGTTGACGGTTCAACGCAAGGTCTCTTGATTTGCCATAGAACCTTTGTAACCTCCCCATTCAAGGACAGAAAAAATGGCTTAGGGACCTGTACTTGAAGAGCCTGAAAATAAAGAACTCTAGGCAAAATTACCATCTTGACCATGGCAATGCGGCCCAACCACAAGATGGTAAATAGATTCCATTTCCGCAGCTGAGATTAGACCTTAACAATGCAGGAACATTTGCCTCATACAATGATTTAGAAGAGTGAGTTATATTCATCCCATGTAACTAATTGCTACCTCAGCCCATGTCAGGTGGGAGCTCCGACTAATCATGCATCTAACGTGTCACCCCTCTGCCAAATTGTGAATTCCCAACGCCTGCAAATTTATTTTTAGCCCTGCTAAGGACCAACAGTTTCTTAATTCTCTACTTAATGCCACCAGTGATGACTGTTTCCGTCAGAGCCACCATGTCATCCGCAAACAAAATAATTGTATGTACTTCACTTCCAGTCTATCCCGTTAACGGCCTCGACATTCGGATCCTAGCTAAGAGAGGGTCTAAATATAAAGGAAAAAGTAGGGGACAAAGCGGGAAACCTTGTTTCGTCCCACATGAGGGGGGGGGGGAATATGCCTAGATAGTTGTCCGTTGATCGACCGTTTTATGGATGGAGACCTATAATTTGCCTTAACCATATTCATAATTGGAACCAAACCCCACGTATTGAAGCATTTCAAGCGTGTGATAAAAGAATGACCACTGTAAACGGTCAAATGCTTTATCAGCATCTAACAATAGTAAGCCGGCCGTGTTATTTATTATTATTCGCTGCAATCAATGTTTTTTTCTATCAGATGACATACCTGCCGAATATTGTCAAACGTTTTTCGAGTGGGATGAAATCAGATTGATCAGGTGCAATCAACTTGAAGTGGTGATGAACAATTCAGCAAGATTTGAGCAAACCGTGCCATCTGTATTAATTAATGCGATGTGTGTATGTCCCATAGCATGTCAATGCCTTCTGGGGTTTCGGGGAATAGATCTACCATAGCCTCCTCCATTGATGGAGAAATCTCCCCCACCTCCTTAATAAAATTCCAAACTTTAGTTAGCCAAGGGGTCTGCCTAAATTTATATTTTTTGTAGAACAAAGTCAGATAACCATATTGGCCAGGCGCTTCATTAAGTGGAAGGGAATCGATTGCCCTTGCTGTTTCTCATTCTCTAATGTCTCTCTCCCCACTTCTATCAATTCCGGGAAAGAAAGGACATTAAAATATTCTGTCTGCATGGTGGAAAGAACACAGTGACTTCAAAGGTATGAATGAAGAGCCTCTTAGTCCGCAGGCGTATTCATAAGACCCCACCCACTCTATTGATTTGAAGTATTCTTTGGGTGGCTCTGTGTTCACGCAATTGCATCGCTAAAAGTCGATATGCCTTATTTGCACTGGTGTATAGTACCTCTGTTTAGCATAGAACAGATGTCTAAACACGACGCGTGCTAATAAAGTCCAATCGGCCTTGGATGAACATAAGCGTCTTTAGCAGCCATTTCAAGTTATTCTTAGTTAGGCTATCGTAGTATCCTTCAGTTGATCTTCCAAATCTTTTTCCATTTTACCCCACTGCTTATTCCTCCTTGCTTTAGCAGCAATTGGCTCATCCCGAATGACCACCTTAAGAGTCCCATAAGATATCCTTCTGAATCTCTGGTGCAGCATTCTCCAAGAAATAAGAATTTATCAAAAAACACCCCAGGCCACCCCTGGAGTTTCTTGGCAATAACAGGATCCTTCACTAGCTCAAAAGGGAACTTCCATTTCCAGAGTTTGCACCCCCTGCCAGCCATCGCTATGGACTACAAGATGGGTGCATGGTCAGGCAGGGAAACGGACCCTAGAGCTATATCACCGACCCTGCCCGTTAAGGTAGCCGAAACCCAGAAAGTCGATTCTGGACATGGACCTGTGGACATGCAAAAAATGTGTCCCCTGTAACTACTCTATAGAACTCCCCCCACGTATCCCGAAGGGGGCTAAGAGATCGATATTCTGTAGCAAGCAGTCGAGGGGGCCTAACAAACCAGTATGCTCCCCCCATACTGCTGTCTAATCGGGGGTCCCAAGCCATGTTAAAATCCTTGGCCAGTGAAATTTCTCCCACTGAATGTTCTAAATGCGGCAAAACCATCAGCAAAAATCCATCCTGACAGAGTTTGGTGTATGAACGGATTCCAATGTATAGGGAACATGATATGAGAGTGTGTGCCAAACCATACGACCCTCCGTGGTCAATCAACGTCATCTGAACTTGAATATTCAGTGTGTTCTTAAAAGCTATCGGGATTCCATATTTCTTTTCGAGTTAGTTTGCTTGAATCTTTCGGGAATATGACTTTAGCCTGAGCAAATGCCTATCCTTCATTTTAATATGCGTTTCCTGCAAAAGCAACACATCGGGACTTTCCTGTTTCAAAAACACCTCAGATTGCTTTTGTTGGGGGAGTTCATGCCCCGGATATTGTATGTCGAGCACTTGAATATGTTCAGGTGATCTGCCCATACTTACTCGTCCCCTTATCAAATACAGGGGCAGAAACCCATAACTAGCTCTGAATATACCCATTCCCCTCCACCCCCCAACTGAATCTCCCTAAAACACCCCCCACCCAACAGGCCGGGGTAGGATCATGGTTCCTAATAATATCTCATCCCAAATCCTGACCCTTTTCCCACCCTGGGCAACCAAAGGGCGATCTACCACCCTTATTCTTGATCCCAAATGGCAACTTCGACAATAGCAAACCTCCCCAAACTTCGCCGGGCCTCGGTTTATAAAATAATTAACTAGTGACACCACCCCCCCAAACTAATGCCGATGTCCCCATAAGCTACCCCATCTAATCTGAACACCCAGCTAACAAAGTGTACCCTAAAGCTACAAGAGCAAAAGTACTGGTGAAGATCCCCATTATTAAATCTAATCTCTATGAGCTGCTGATGCTTCAAGAGTCTGCGTCATTTCTCCTTCTGTGCGAAATTTGTCTTCATTCCCATTATCCCTCCCCATTGGTCGTTCAAAGGCAGAGCTGTCTACCTCCTCGTCAATCTGTAGCAAAGTCAGCACCTCCACTGCTGTGATAAGCCTCTGTTTGTTCTACCACATAATTAATACACTAAATGGGAAGGCCCATTTGTACCTGATTTTTCTGAACTAAACACCTCGCCAGCACACCCATTTTTATTCTTTTTAGGCACGTCGATTGTGCAAGATTCTGGAAGAGATTCTGTCTCATTAATTGTTATATGTCCCGCCTACCAGGGTGCTTGCAGAATCTGTTTTTTCTGACCATACACTGTAAGCGCTGTTAAAACGTCTATCGGCCGTGCCCCAAGGTCTGATCTTTTTCGGTCCAACTCGATGGATACGATCATTCCCAATTTAATCTACCGGCATATTTGCTGGAAGCTTCCCAAAACAATGTTGTACCGTCTGCTTCAAGTCGTTTATCCTGAATTGTTTCTGGAACAACTCAGACCTCTGAGAACAGATCCCGCATATTTAACATTTGTTTTGCAAGTTCTCGTATTGTATCTCCAAATTATGCAAAAGATTTGCTAACTGATCCAGTGCTTCATCCGTCCGTCTTGAATCATCGATGGCAACCTGCAGCACTCGCTCAGTGGTATCTATACACTCCCCCGGTTTCCAGTTTTCTGCCTTCAGCTTTCTTGTTTGATCACCTTTTTGAGCTCAACAAATTGGTTCTGAAGGGTAGTTTCTCCTGCATATATTGCAAACGCTGCATTAAGTCGTCTTTACTTATTGCCATGGCGCCGGCAGGCAAATCTAGGAGATCTTCCACTGAGTGCTTTTTTTTCATTGACTGTTCCTTCCCCAAGCACCATGTCAAATCTGCTTCACTCTGCGATTTAGCTTGAGCCTGGGCCTGGGTCAAGCGCAGTTCAGCTTCTTTCATTTTGGGATGTGACATCGCCCAAGCGTAGCCACCACCCCAAGAAAGTTTCCCAAATTCTGTGGACATTAAAATGTTCTTCACAACGGAGGAGGACGCCAAGGTTCCACAAGCAGCAAGCTACGCAGCGGAGGTCAGTTCCAATCAAACCGTTGCCCCTGTTCCTATATTGTATGGCAAAAAGCAGCCCCCGTCCTGTCCTGGGTCAGATAACGCGCCTTACAACGGGGGTACTGAGTATCCTTACCCTCTTGGGGAGATGTATCAACTGCTTCCCAAATGCAGCCACTTGCGCTGCCTAGATGCCACAGGCCCTCAGCGTTGGCCCATGGGGTCACACCATCCCAGCACTCTTTAGCTGGCACTGTCTTTCACACCGTGCAGAAACCATTATGATGGCGCACACTCGTCTCGCCACAGTCCATTCAGAATCATTAAACCCCCAATGAATAGGGTATATGAACTTCACTGGGCCTGTTCTTGCGGCTGAATTGCCCACCTTCCACCTGGCCTCTTCCTCCTACCTCTGGCTGTGCGCCGGCAGATATAGCATCCAGAGAGGGACCGCAGCCCATGTCCCCCAGCAAAAAGACCTCTTGAGGTGAGGCCGCAGCGACGGACATGGGCGCTCCTCTCCCCTCTCAAGGCCGACACCACGGGCCAACCCCGGCCGGCCTTTCTCCCTCTGAGCCGGGTATACATCTTCAAAAGGGGGCAGCCTCCACTGAGCCAGGCCGCTGCTTCCTCTCCAGATCCCAGCCAGAGAAAGCAGACTTCAACATGCAGTCCTTCCCACCTCCCCCACCCCCTAGCTCAGAGGATGCTGCCGTTCTTCGCCGCGGCCTCCGGGAGCACCCTCAATCCCTGCATCTATTTCGGATGGGCAACTTCTCAACTCCCCAGTATCGGAACACTTGTTCTGAGGATGGACACATCACTTTTGCTGCCTTAAACCTTGGATTCAGGGGTTTGGGCAAATAAAATGAGGCCCATCTGGCAGAGCGTACCGCTGACGTCTGCTCTGGTCGAGATGCCCCCTTGGAATCGCAGTGGCATGTTTTGCAATGTCCCTGCACTGATCTATATTCCCTGCCATGCCTGGTTTTGAAGTGCTACACTCTGTTAGGTTTGGTATGATGAACTGTTTTGTTATGCTATGCACTCCTTTGGGGAGGTGTGGGTGTGCGGGGCGACAACCACTTGTTGGTTTTCTTTTTATACTAGCTGGATAGGTCATGTTATATTATGTTGAAGTTTCATTACAATGTTTTACTTTAATTTTCAAGCGCCTTTGAAGCAGCCATTAAACAGCAGGGAGCGACCCCCTAAACGCAGGAAAAAAAGAAAAACCCGAAGGGTAAACTAGTAAATCTAATCTGTTAATTGGACCTTACTACACCCCTGTTTTGACCCAACTGTCGCATGATGCCATACAGCCCTACATAAGGTGTGCATCGGCCACTTTTACTCCCTAAAAATTGGCAAATACTCCCAAAAATTAAATTAGTAAAAATACTCCAAACAAAAAAATAGGGTAAAGATCTTGTGGCGCTGCTTCATGGATATGTTTGGAACAGTAGTGCACGTAGTACCACAGGAAGAAACTACTATTTTTACTGCCTGGTTGTAAGAAGTAAACATGTATCTCTTAATGTGCATGAATAACTAAGTGCAAATAAATTAACATTTCTGTTAAAACATATTTTTACCCGCTTATAAAACTCTCTCATTGGGAATTGGACTTATAAAATACTTCCACTTCCAAATGTTATCTGGGGCGCTGATGCCATCTTTTAACGGGACACAGTAACTGTAGGCCAGGGTGAAAAGGTCAGTCAAAGGCAGGATTATCTAAATTAACTCCATAAACGCACTGCCTAAGAGGATTCCAATATGACATAATGGCCCCAGCAGGACTGGAGATTTTGTCATAATGAAGCGTAATCCAACCTTAGTGAAATGTCCCCATGTTTCCTTCCTGCTTTCCCATCAATAGAACCTGGCCATGCCGGACTTGGCGAAGTAAGTAGAGGGGCTTTGCATCCTGTTTTCTTGGGCATGGTTTTGACATGCTTTGGCTCACAGGTTCAGAAGTCTGACTACAACTAAGCCATAGACCGGCTTGGTCTTCGCACTTCGCGCAAACTCCTAGGATTTTGATAACTATGTGATAAATGAGACTAATTGTTTTTTGTTGCTCTATTTTCTGATGTACAATCCTGCACAAATGTTGTTTGGGGGGGGGGGGGCGGGAGGGGACTGTATTTTCTTCGCCATGGCTTCAACATGCCCCATCGCACCATGCAGTGACTACATTCCTGGGATACACCCAGTGCAGCTACACTCTTCTTCCGCTACCTCTCCTTTTGGTGCTGCACCCCCTAGAATACAATTGAGTCACAAGATCAATTCAGTTCAGTTGTACACTTTTTAGATGGTGTCCACGCTATCTAATTTCTGAATATTTTCTCCCCCACACACTTAAAATAGGCTTGGGCCACTGTAGCACCCTATCCATAGAATGGATATGGTGCCTACCACCCCTTTACTGCACTGAACCTGGCCTGACGGTCCCTGCTTTCCCCCATGTTTTACAGCATCTTCCCTGCCCCCCTGACTTGGTGAGAAGTAATGTATTTCCCCAAGGTCACACAAAATATTGAAATATCATGTAAACCCCATTTATTTGCGCCCACTACCCCACCAACTTTCCTAATACTGGACTTCTCCACCCCACCCCCTCTTGCTTTGCTCGAGCAGAACCTCCTGCTAAAATATTGTCATTAAATGTGGAGGAGGCAGGGAGGAGGCGCAGGTGGGCGGCTTTGCCTCCATGCAACGGTGCTGTGCGATTGGTATGTGCAGGATATTTTGGGTTCCTGCTCCTCAGCACTCGCACCCTCTTTTGACCTCACGAGACGTGTAGCTCTCGGATGGGGGCGCACTCCTGCTTCCCTTTGGGGGTCGCCTACCTTCCCGTGACAACATCACGATCCACGTGACCCAGCGTAGGAGCTGTTTTGAGCACGCCATTCTGGCAGGCATCCAACTGTGGCGCAAAGCTCCTACTGTTAGTGTGGCTGCTGCAGATAGGATGTGAAACCTAAAGGTCAACAGTTGCAAAACTCAGGGCTGCGACGTTGGAGGGGCAGTTGTCCGATACTCTCGCTTTGAATGGGATGTCAGTGCGCCGTTGAAATGGGCATTTGATCTTTGGTTTTGTCGGCTGGGCATTGAACCTGACGGGGTCCTGGAGCTTCTGTACTTTCTCCGTGCTACCTCCCATTGATTTGTTAGTTTATTTTAACACTTGCAGGCCCATAAGCCAGTTCCTACAGCAAGGCAAATCTCTTCACCCCGTGAACATCCTTTTGAGGTGCACAATTCAATAGTGATGTTGGAATTGCCAACACCTGTTTGCAGCCAGGCAATCTGGGAGCCGAATATTACCCTGGTGGTGTCTTTTTTTCCTTAACAAAGAAACCGGTATTTCTTTATCGCTATTGAAATCTAGAATTATGTATTTTGATTGTCCACTTTGCACAGCATGTGCCCTTGTTTTTGACGTTCCAATGTGTAGAATAAGACATATGCCTTATGGTGTTTTAATCCTTTTGAGGGTGTGCATTGCTGGCTGTGGTAATTTCTCTGTTAAAAATTGACGCATGCTTGCTTTGCCTGACCTGTTTCTGTGTCCTTTTTATATGATCAGGTTCTCGTGTGAGCCCTGTTTCACAGAAAAGTCAAACAACTGATGGGCTACTATGTTTGCTGCGGTGGGAAGATTACCTGGGAGATGGGGACGGGGGTCTCAAAGACGACACAAATCGTTGAAAAATGCGTTGCATCTTGTCCACAGGTTAAACACTTCTTTATAAGCTTGCTTGATACAATTCACATGGGATTTGGATGGATGAATGGACTATCTGTGTTAGTGTTGGAGGTGCAGAGTAATAATTTGGAAACTGTAGCTGGAATCCCCACATTACTATCCAGTGTGTGATCCTGCGCAAACCACCTTTGCTTTGACCGTAGTCCACTTAAGTGTAAAAGATAAGTGCAAAAAACAGTGACCACCTTTAGAAGTAGTATATAGAAGCTAGAAACCCGCACTGGCTAAGCAACTAGTTTTGGTATAGGCACAACTGCCTGAGTCCCCATATTCTTTTGCATGGAGGGTGCACCAAGGAGATATATTTCCACAGAATGGTGTTTGAATTTTTTTTTTTATTTAGATATGGGACTGCCAACCAAAAAAAGCATCTTCTGGGTGCAAAATGAGAATTCGTTTAGGTGCCATCAGCGATATTTGGGTCTAAACAAGAGATATGCCTCCTCCGAAGGCAAGCCTTGGGGAGGGGGGGGGGCGGTGGTGGAGACAATGATTGGGATGCACATTAAGTGATGAAGGATGTCTAAGAAATGGCACAAGAAGGTCTGGCCTCTCTAAAGGATGCTTTTTAGGCATGGCAAGGGTGCATGACACGTGTTATAGAATGAAGGTGCAGGCAATATGCTTACCGTTTGTTGTTGACCAACTCAAGTCTTTCGAGTCTCCTATTTGGGAGACTGGTCCTCGTTTTACCTTTGTTAAAATTTCAGCCAACCAGTTACAAATAGTTTTTATGGAATCCATTTGATGTAATGCGAGTTTTTGGCATCTTGTACACTACCAAGGAGACATTTGACTGGACGCCCGCCTAGAAACTGCATATTGGGTTGAAATTGTGTTAGGCGGGAGGCCGACGCGCAGCAAGTGCCGGCAGATGCGGCAGTGCCCCCCCCCCTGGGGAGGGCTCTCACGGCCCGGGAGCCGGGCCGGACGAGACAGGAGCCCCAACGTTTGATGCCCAAGAGGCCACCATAGCTGCCGATCGGGCCAACACACAGCTGGACAACAACCTAGCTGTGAGTAATCAGGGAGCCTCGCACACAGGAGGTTTGGCCTCAAGACAATCTTTAAGGGTGGACGTGGAAATCCACCCATTGCCTCTCCATGAACGCCTGTCAATTCCGCAACTGGATGCCAAAAAGGATATGACACCAGCTACGAACATCGATCCACCCCCAATTGAGGATGGGGAGAATCGGGAGGACCTGAGACTCCCTGCAGTTTCCTCCCCAACAAGAGTGCACACTGCAACCATAGAGGAAGGGCTGTGCCCTAAAAAATCGAAAATAACCTTAAATAAAAAAACTTGCCTTGCTCAGCCTGGCAGACAATTCGCCCATCCTAGGAGGATGATAAACAAAGGTGACAAACCCAACATCGCGAAAAAACAGCAAGACAAACGCACAATAAGGCGAATTTTGAAACTTACGAAAAACTAACGGAAAACATTTCCTCATCACAAACCTTGACAGATTTCTTTGGGAAGCGTTGCAAAAGGAAATACGAAAACATCTTTGAAATAAGTGACAGTGAGATGTTGCAAGTAGTATTTAGTTCTGAGATTCCCTTGGTGGGAAAAACGGAATAATGGGAAGTACCTTCCCCACCCCAGAGGGCCAAAAAGCCCTAATACAAAAGGACTCTGTTAGTCCATCTGAAGTGACGGATGGAATACAGACACATACATTTCAGGCGCAACCCTGATACCACTAGTCGACTTGAACAGGTCTTCCAGTTTGGAAACTCCACATACTGTTATGGATAAAAAGCAAAAGGAGCAACATGCGGAAGATGAAATCACCAAGGAACCTAAGGAAAAAGCTGCCGCCTTGACCATTACTCCAGCTGGTCTAAGACCAGCAAAAAAGACATGCGCATAGCAATGGCATCTACTCCACTTAAGGATAGAAGACGAAGTGACCCCAATGAATCTACCACTGCAGAATCGCTTAAAAAAAAAACTGATAGACAAAGACAATGCAACACAATCTTTTAAAAATCCTTGGGTTAAATAAAAAAATAACAATTTCAACCTAATAGTTTTTTTTTATTTGACATTTCTATTTAGTATATTCTTTCCTTTTGATTATTGTATTGAAAATTGCTTTCTTTTCTTTTGTATGCAGTCAGTGACAAACCATACTCTGGTATCCCACCCATAACTTTAAAGCCGTGTTTGCACGTCTCCTGTTTATGGCATTGTAACAGGTGGGTTAGTGCACAAACCAGTAATGTGGCCTCACCAAACCCTCCAAGTAGCAGAACCATTGAGTTGAGCTTAGCCTCGCCAACATTAATCGGCACAAGCGCAACATCTCTTCTGCACACGGTGCAAAGAGGATTTCTCCACCCCAAAAATAAGCATAGACCGCCTCACCCACCCCAATGGAACTGGCCGCCTGTCCATCTTACCCTGCCCCCATGCTGAGCACTCGGAGGCTGTAAGATCTGTAAGACCACCTCCCAACAATGTAGGTATTCGGAGCTGGTGCCCCCATGCTTGCTGGCTATTTTTTTTTATACTCTTACTGCATGCAACCACTTTAATTGTTTAGAAGTAAACGCGTTCCTCGACTATCACTTGTACGCAAATGCAAGATATGCTTGTGCAAAACCAGTACTGACTTTCAGTGTTAGATATTCACCTAGCGAATAGTCTTGACTGTCTTTAGCATTAATATAAATAACTACATGGGGTCATCTACATGTGTAGTATTTAAAACACTGGCAGCTCTCAGCAATTTGAAAAGGCACAACACCAAGGTGGAGTCATGAAATTGAGGGTGTGTCCTATAATCCTTTGGGGCGGAGCTAGGGGAGGGGCTACAGTGTGCTCCACAGATATTACATTCTTTTAATACAATTTTGTTTTTCTTTTGTCCATGATATGTGCATGAACACAGTACCAGTTCCTAAATCTATCTATATCTACATGTAGTGCATTTGGGTCTGGTTGTCGGAACAGCCTGTATCCTCTAGTCGTCGGTGTCATAGAAAGATGCCATTTGTGGGAAGTTGCATGAACAATATTAAAATGCTGCCACGCTTTATAATTGGGTGTGCGAAGTGTACCCAAAGACAAAGAATGCCACAGTAAAACAGGTTCATGCTGCGAAGAGTGTCAGATTCACACAGAGGGAAGAGTGATCTGGCCAGCTGGCTGGCTGGCTGGCGAGAGTGAATGATGTAGAGGAATTGTACATGCTACATTTAATGCAAGTGGAGAGCAGTCCGTGCCCTCTTGAACGTGGAATGCCTCGTCAAATATTTGTAAAACCCAATCCCTCAACTTTACTTGTGCATACCCTGGGAAATGTTTTCATGATATTGAGGCCCCCACAACGAAGTATATACCATGAAAGAGTTGCATAGCTGCCTAGTGGGCCTCACTTTCAGACAATCTGGATTCACATATTGCATGCTGACTTTTGTATTAAGCACAGAAGGCCCTGGCCGACTGCCTTGTTTTGAAGGGGGAAAAAAAGAAAACCAAAAAAAGAAATTGAGGTTTACCTGTGGTTGCTGATGTATGACTAAGGTTTTTGTGAGGGAAGTAGCAAGGTTTTGAAAAATCCCTTAATGAAAAAGAAAATGTATGTATTGTATATTTAATATTAATGTGGGTTAGTATTTAAAGGAAAATTTGACCATATGTTACTCACTAAATCATTTTAAAAACTAAAATGTTTTTGAAAAAAGAGAGGAGAATGAAACGCAAGTGAAGATGAAATGAAGAAAGTTTGACTTCCGAAATTGTACTGCTAGAATGCATTTTAATACAGGTTCATATTTTTGTGGGGTTCAGCCCATGATTGTTTGCAGCTTGAGTTTTCCTCTGTGGGCAGCAGTAGTCTTTACCCTCGCATCCTCTGTTCCTTGATCTCATCCTCACTTGGTGAAGAGTGCTGCTCCTCCTTAGTGCTTGAGGCATCTTTTGTTGTCATGGGCCTGGAGATCCTGATGAAGCACTTCTGTTATAAATGATATCAGGTCAGTGGTGGTTGTAGATGGTTTCATTGGAGCAGCATGAATATTTTCCCTAAATGTAAGTGACTAAGAGTACCCAGGTAGCCCGAAACCATGTCTGAGTGTTCAGTATAAGTTTTACCCCAACATTATTTTTGATATCCTGGGATAAAATGGTGAATTTTTTTAAAGCATAATATGTGGTAAAAACTGTATAAAAGCCCATGCAATCTATGATCGGTTCTATGAGAAAAAAAAATCGTTGATAAAGGGCAGATTGCTAACTACAGACAGGAGCATTGAGTGACATTTCATGGTGCCTGTGCACACAATATGTGGCAGCATTGCCTTGTAAAACATGCCCATGCTGCCTGTGACCAAATATATGCCAGTGTTGCCACTGTAAAATAATTTCATGCTGCTGATCAGTAGGCAATATATGCCAGCTCTGCCACTGTAAAGCACATATTCATGATGCCTGTCTCTAACACATGCCATCAATGCCCTGTAAAGCACTTTTTCATGCTGCCTGTGCCAAAATATATGCTAGTATAACAATTTTTAAATAAACAAATTAAAAAAAATACTTAAAGATGGTGGCTAGAAGTTACTCCAGTATGCCACTGTAAATCATATTCATGATGTAGGCACTTGCATTTATGATGCTGGTGTGCAGCTCCCTCAAACCACATGTGCAAAGACTTGCACACTCTCTTTCAAACTCTCTTGTAGGCACACACGTTACAAATGATGCATGCAAGCACACATCCTTTTTCTGCCCTTTTTAAATGTACCTTTTCTATTTGATGAGCCAGTGTCCTCAGTGCCTTCAGTCGAGGCACCAGCCAGTCCACAACAGGAAGGTAGGCAGAGGAGGCTGTGACATGGGATCTACGTGATCCGACCGCGGCTGATTTTGCTGCGGCCGAAATGTTCGCATGTGAAATGTACGCACCACAAAAGGTTCTTACATTTCTGATGCAAACACGCGTTCAAAACCCCTACCTCCCCACTGCCACCCACACCCCCAACATACCCGCACCCCACTTCCCTGTCATTGCGTCGCGCTGTGTCCCTGCAGTGCCAGTTCCCTTTCACTTCCGCGATCGGGAACTGGCGCCTCGGGGTCCCTTTTTTTTCTTTTCTTTTTTGGGAGCTGCAGGGGGTTTCCCCTGCTCGCTATACTGCAAACTATAGTGAGCGTGGGCTGCAGTGGATACCCATGCAGTCTTTTTAATATACTTGCTTACAATGCTATGCTACCACCAAAGGTTTGAACTTTTTGTTTTCGAACCTCTGGTAGTAGCATTTTCAGATTATTTATTTATTTTTACGGTCGGTCCTTTTTGTTTTCGGTCCGATCGTACAATTCCATGACTGACGTGGGACTTGGTTGAGGGGAATGACATCTACGTCAAGTCCATGAAGGTTTTTAGGTGCAGATGGTATTGGGCATTTGCAGAAAGTAAATGGACACAAATGTAAAGAGTTGGCAATTCAAGTTCAACGTCCTAACATGTTAACAATCGTTGCTCTCCTCTACTTTCCAGCCCCAGGGAAAGTAAAGGGCCGGGAGATTGACAAGGAGCATGTTGTGAAGCACTCCGCTGACCATGCTTGGGTTGCATCATTGTAGTGCGCAAAAGCGCTACACAAGGCCCAATAACCTAAAATAATTGCAAAGCACAGCACTCATTCTACTGGGGGGAAGAGTAGGGTTCTGCCGGGTCCAAGCTAGTCTGATTTGCAGCAGCAGAGGAGGAAATTAATTTTAATTCTCGTGCAGTCTGCCCCCTGCACAAGAATCTCTGGTGACCTCTGTTGAATGCGAGTGAATTTATATATCCACCTATTAAATCAAATAACTTGTAGCACTGCTCCTGCCACAGTTACCAAGACCCAATTCTAGGTGACCGCATTCAGCAGCCGCTAACAGAGGAGCATGAGGATATGATTTCTGACCTAAAAACATAAAATCTGCCCAGTTGTGTAAAAGGCTTTTTTATGAAAGTCATCAACGTAATCTCTTCTGGGGATTCCCAATGGTTGCAAAAAACAGTATGGGCTAATTTTCCATGTCCTAGAACAGTGAAGTGAGGCAAAAAACCAAGACTTGAGGCTTTTATGCCTCACTTTGTCTGCAAAATGTGACATGTCCTGATTCAGTAGATTGGGAGACCTATGTTTCCTCCTCGTTTCCCGCCTGCAAAACAGTTCGGTTTTATGCCAGTACAAGGTTTTCGTGCCAAATTAAAACCAGTGGATTTCTGTAGAATGTGTCTGTTTTTAGCACCTCCATAAATTGTAGTCAACATTTACACTTTTTAAAAATGGAATGCAAAAGCGAGGCGTAACTCATTTTACACTTCACTTTTGCGTTCTGCTTCACAAAAGTTGAAAATCTGATGAAGAGAACCTATGAGAGTACTAATATTGGCGGTTACCTGCATGCAATTTACGCTTTATACAAAATGTAGCCCAATGAGATTATATAATTTGCCCAAGATCACATACATTGTTTAAGCTCTGACATGTAGGCACGTGGCCACATTTCTTCTGAACTCTAGATGGTACGAATATTACATTTTTGGGTTTCTGTAACTGCGCAACTACTGTTACAGAGATTTCTTTCAAAGTGCCCAAATCATCAATTTGACAATATAAAAATCCTTATTAAACAAAACGGTCAGGTTTGCAGCTTTATTTTTCTGAATGGAAGACTACAAACACCAGAGCGCAAAGTGTTGAAAGCCTGAAAAAATTCAGTTTTATAGCAGACATCCTTGGTAATCTCACAGTGGGATCTCTCCACAGGAAATCGGAGGGCACTTTTCCGGAATTATGTTGATGCATTGAAGACTACAGAGAATGCCCCAGCCAGGAGAAAGGTGATGTTACTCCGTACAGGGTGGGTGCGGAGGAGAGCCCGGGCAGCAGGTCAGCAGGGTTGAGTGAAGTTACCCCACTTAACAGGGTGGGGGGGGGGGGATTTAACACAGTGTTTGAAAGTAGGCACAATGTGGTTGACTAAGCACTTTGGAGCCAAAGAAAATGTTGTTCTACATAAGATAATATTCTTTAGAGGGGTCCAAGTGCATAATAGTCAGCAGATGATTACACAATAAGGCTCCCCTAATTAGCTGTTGACTGCAATTTCAAGGACCAAGTTGACAAAAAAGATTTTAGCAATGTGTGGCCCACACGACCAAGATCAAAATCCAAGAAGCGTACAACATCACAAATGCGTGCCCTTAGAAGTAGTACTGACATGTCATAGTGCAGCGGAGAAGACTCCAAATGAGCATGGAGGAAACCGCTGGGCCACCGCAGGCTGCCCAGAAACCAGCACAGTACTCTGCAAAACCGCCACAGGCTAAGGACTGAGGGGGAAGGCGACTAGTAGGCCAAGTGTAAAGAGTGATGCAAGAAGTGGTTTTCGATGCGACCGTGAACTCCACTTCAGCAACGATTGTGACATCGATTTCGGTTTGGGTTTTGTGCTAACGTACATTTTTTTTGTTTGTTTTAGAGCTCAGTGGAAAGTAGCAGCAGGTAGACCTCGTGAGTGATTTACACAAGTGCGCTGTGTAGTTGACGTATTCCAGAGCAAATAAGCAATAAGCGTGCTGCGCCTAAAATCGCATTGCGTTCTTTACCATCACTGGTTTCTGAACGTTTAAATGCACCTGATCTAGGTTTCATTTAGAAACCCTTGCATGGTCAGAGGCGCAGAGGATCTGGAGAACCGCTAGTGCTTTTTAAATGTGCTCCACCACATACACGACACGTTGGAGCAGACACTCGCACCCATATTACACCCCTGCGGAATCGTTTCGGGTTAAGCGTGTGTATAGTCTCATTCGAGGTTAACTAATCCACAGCAGGGGAATTGAGTAATCTCTTGAGCAAGAAGGAAATGTGTAGTTAAAGTAAAGTGCGATTCTTTCTGTTCTTCATGATTACTTTCAGGGGTGTCTAAATCCCGGCCCCGAATACTGACGGCTTTCAGGATATCCCTCATTAATATGCGAGAGTCACATGCATCCATTACAAAACATTGTATGCACATTTCTCACAAATATTAAGGGATATCCTGAAAGGTTTCCAGCCCACAGTTCCACAACCCTGTGCATGTACTCCCCTGGCACTGGATCTTGGCTGGAGGGAAGCAGGCGTGCAGCCTGTAGGTGTCAGGTTTGTAGAGTATACCTAGGCAAATAATCCCCCAAGATCGTGGGCTTTAAGGGAAGGGGGTAATGCAGGAGCAATGTACAATATCGCTTGCAGAGCGTTCCATAAATGAGTATCAGTGATCTTTACATTCAACGTATGCTTTAATGATCTACCTATATGTCGTTGTGTATGCATTTAACAGGATTTGTAGCAGCTTTTAAAAGCCTCTGTTACTTTGCAAACCCCTGTATCGGCAGTGGCACTTTATCAAACAAACTTAGACACGTTTTAATACGAAGAATTAAAATCTGTAACTGCTTTTCATTTTCCTACAAAAAGTAATCAAACTCCTTATCGCGTGTTATTTTTTTTTTTCCTTCTACTTTCAGCCCAGTGTTTTAATTGTAAGTTACAAAGAATCTGCTAAAGCTGCTTTACAGTTTGGACCTTACAAACAAGCAGAATGGAGGCCGGATAGCACAATGATCGTTGTGGCGGTAAGTGCTTATGCTTTTCATTTAATTTCAACTGTGAAATTCTATATTTTTACTGCTTTCTAAAAGCGCACTTTCCTAGCCTGCGAACTGCTCATTTCGCCCTCTGTTGGCTACCACGTGTTGTGTCACTTTGTCTCAAAAGATGAGTGGTACATAGATAGCAGGAGGCAAAATTGCAACTGGGCCTCCCTGTGGCCTCCTACTGCACATAATACCACTATTGTGCAAGTGATGGATTTGTAAGATTGTTCCAGCTATTGGAAAAATGCTCATTTCAAATGATTGTAATGCCAGAAGTAAATTTATATAATTTCATATAAATGTTGGTAGAGTCTGTGGATGGGTTGGGAAGGCAGCATCCCTTCCAAGGAACACCCTAATAACCAAGTAGCACGTTTTTATTTTTCTTCAGACATTGGATATTTTGTACCAGGCACTGGGCATGATAGAATTCATATAGGATCAGCCCTTAAATGCCCACTCCCCATCCTACTGCTTGTGGGTGGGAGGGGGGGGGGGTTCCAATGATTTTGCAAATGATCCCTAAAGGCTGGCATAGAATATATTCCCCCCCTTTCCAGAATATGAATTTATAGTACTTCTCTGCGTTTTCTTCTGAAGCTATTAGTTGAGGAAATGGCAAACATGTTCAGGGTTATTAACCAAATTCCCCATGTAGTCTCATTTTTTAAAATACATTTTTTTTAATTTAAACTTCCCTTTACCAACCGGTATTCGTAACTGCAACTCAGTGTTTATTGCTGAATGAAGTACACAAGTTCTGATAAATGTTGCCTGTTGCCAACTCTCCAGTGTAAGTGTTATGACAGAAACCTTTAGTCTCTGGTTCCCTCTGGCCCTCCACTTTCCATTTAATGTTTGGAATGCTCCACTTAGCAGTCAATTTTCAGCAATTAATAAAACCGTGTTTTGCCCCATTTGTAATGGAGAATAATTAATGGTTTTGGACCCCTGCTGCCTGATCATACGATTTTATGCCCTTGCGTGAATATTTCTGCTGTTCATCTCATAGCTTTACTTCAAATCTCTCCTACTTGAGTTTGAGCAAGGAAATTGGCATCATCTCGCGTGCTGCTCTATTTCCTGCATTTAGTCACCTCTCAACCTCTTCTAGTGGCTTGGGCATTTGCACTTGTTCATGGAACCTGCATATAGAGGAAGGAGCTTGTGTCTGGGAATCCAGGGGTCTGCAACATACTGTAAATGAAAGTCATTGCAAGGCGTACTGTCTGGTCCTGATAATAGGATGCTTGGTTATTACCCTCTCGACCCTACGAATGGGAGGTTGTTTGGAATGCATACAAGGCTTCTGTTTTACTTTAGGGCCAGAATGATGTGTAAATTAGGCTTGACTTGCGTAACGCCCTTTGATAATTATTCGGTCTTAGAAAGCTTTTTTGTTTACATTTTTAGAAGAACATGCTTTTTGTGATGTTTGCTGCCAGAGCAAATATGTAATCTTTCCTGCTTGGCTCTTTTTGTTGTTGTTGAAGGAATTAGTCCTTAGTGGAGGCCCCTTCGCCCCCCCCCACCTCCAAAATATAGTGAGCAACAGTTATCAACTACTCTTAGTATGTTCCGGGCCATCACTTCTGAGGTAATGGTGATCTGTGCAGTTTTTAATTATGCAGTATGTATATTTTTTTTAACAAGAATTACTATGGCTTTACTTCTGGCTCGGAGTTCACGACCATTTTAAACTCAGACATTATGCAGACATTAAATAACTCTTCATATTTATGTATTTACACCAGAAGAGAATGTGAAACTGTTCGTCCAGTTTTCTCATGTATGTGAACCTATGTGAACATTGCTTATTATAGCAGTCCCTTATAACCTCCACCTTGTGGCAGTGTGTGCAGAAGAGGATCTGGTCTTCTCTTCTCGGTAAAAGTGACATTTCTGCCAGATTTGGAAAGCCCATCAATTGACTTTTTTCATCACACTTGATGCTGAAATCCTCCAACCTCTAAGCGCTGGACTTGAGATCAACCCTTATGTTGAACACCATCGTCTTGTTCCCAAGGCAACTGTATTGCCCTTGAGCTATTCAACTGGCCTTTGTTGGCATGTATTCATCTGCTGCCTGTGGTCGGGTTTTAATTTGTTTGGATTGTATTCCTTGAAGGAATTTCGGAGATGTTGCCATTGCTCCTGGACGTGAGTGTTTGCCTTTGATGTGAAGAATTTGCCACCAGTAAGAGATTTCCTCCCGTTGCTTCGTTGCAAGTACTTTGAACTAGACGAACATGGCTTACTCGTTACTTTGACGACTTGTTTTCTTGATGGAATCGATGTAGCCCTAGATTATTTTTAGTCCAGTCGTCTAGATCAGAGCGGCTAATCAGTCACTTCACCTGGTCCATCTTTTATTGATTTTAATGTGTCATTGCAATCTGTTAGCTGTTGGTCTCACCTGTGGTCGTCTCATATTGCTCCATATCTTTACATGGAAAAACTGTATAACAGGTTTACCTCTAGAAGTGGTGCCGATCCTTCAGGGGTAAAACCCCTTTGAAATTGGAGCAGGCAGCAGGGCACAGGCTTAAGCAGGGACACGGGCGAGAATGTGTCTGGAAGGTGGAAGCATTGAAACTGAAGCAACAACAAAAGGCAGGAGGGGAAGGAAAATCAACAGGAAGGCAGATGGTACACCTACATTCCGTTCCCTTCCTCCATAGTTGTGGGATATTCCGTCCTTTGGGACGGGACCGCAGCACTTTTTGATGGCATCAAGAAAGATTTTGAAACATTTGTACACAGACCAGCGTATGTGGCTTTAGCCCTGCCTTTCTGAGTCCCGCCCATGGCATAGCCCTTCCTGTCCTTTTCTCCGCGGAGTCTGGATTGTCTTCCCTGCTTTTGTCCTTCAATTTTGTCTTCCTGCCCCAGTACCACTTTGTATTCTTTTCCTATGCCAGAGGTTAAGGTATGCCAGAGGTTAAGGGTTACCCCTCATATACTTCCTACAAGCATCACTATGTGGCAGCAGACCCTCGCATCCTTTGCCTAGAGTGTCTGGGCCCAGACCATCGTTGGGATGCGTGCTTCTACTGCGACTCCCTCTCAGTCCAAGCACTAGAAAGAAGTCTTCTTGGGCGGGAAGAGGTCTTCCACAGCTTTCATCCGGTACACCTCTGAAATTTCACTGAAGAAAAGGGAAGTTGCCTGGTAAGTAGCCTTCTTTTCAGGGCCCCCTTCGGGGTGATTCCATCCTGGAGTCGTACAGGCTCTAGCGTCACTAGGGTTTGCCCTGAGGAATCCCCAATCGGGGGCTTAAATTGAATACCGGCATTTCCTCTGAGGTTCCCCCTCTGGGGATTAAAGGTACCAGAGTCTCTCATGGGTCAACCGAAAGGGGCTAAAAAAAAGCACCAGCAAGGCCGAGGATCTCCTGTTCCAGGGCTAATAAGACCGGATTAAGTTCTGAGGTTACCCACACAGGGGCTGAACATACTACTGGCCAGAGTGAGGGAGCTCATAGGATGGAGAAGCGTCCAAAGTCCTTATTTACCGGCTCAGCTGAGAAACCCTCAGGAGGGCTAAAAGATCAATTCAAAGCTCTTAAAATAACTGCCAAATACACAATGGCCTCCGACAGACCTACGACGCATGTCACCAGAGTATCTCAAAATGGTGCATCAACCAGTGTTGATGATGTCCACCATTTCAACGTCCTCTTCGTGCTTGGCCATTTTGCCAATGCCCTCATCGGCGTCTGGTATGTATCACGGGACTAAAACTTTGCCGTCTGCATTGGGGTGGGGGGCTTTTGGGGGGACGGAATTGGAGAATGCCTCTCCCACCAATGTTATTGCTTCATCAGACATCGGCTCCGCTGCACTATGTGGACCCATGGATGGGGGGGGGGGGGGGGTTGGGGGACCCTCTTGGCAACCAGTCTCAATTGACTCATAAAGGCACAGTCCACTTGATCGTCCGCACCCTAATCCACAGCTGAGACCGTCTTCAGAGGAGGCATTCTTCAGCCATTTCCTAAACCTGATACACTCCGACCCTACAAAAGCATACTTTAAGGACCTCTTCAGGGAAATGTTCCCCAGATCACCGGAGCCTCCTCACCAAGGAAGGTTCCTCCTCCCAGGCCAGTGGAAATGCCTCCTTCCCCTAGCCCCATCCAGCCGCGCGGCTGCCGAAGCCAAAGGCGCCTGAGCTAGTGCTCACTGTTCCACTATCCACACTGCCTCTTGATCCTGACAAAAGGGAAGTGCAGGATGTCCACAAAGAGGATTCGCCTTCTTCCATCAGGGAGTTTCATGACAGGGTCCTGGATTTTATGGCTTTTTTGGACATTCCAACTCTTGATCCTCCAGTGCTGAAGACAAGGGTTCCATCAGGGGCCCTTAAATTGAAGACTCGGGAAGGATCTGGCATTTTCCTTCAGAACATTTTGGCAGAGGCCTGCAGGGTGTGGAAAAACCACATAGGGCCAGCACGTAAACAAAAGGATAGACGCTTGTTACAAGCAGCAGGCATCTGAAGAAATTCCCCTGGCTAATTGCCCCTTTTTGTTTTCCATTGTCGCTATGGCAACACTCCAGTGCAAGTATTCGTCGTCCTCTGCCTCCCATGACTTGTGTAAAGGAGGATAAGGTTTTGGAAGGGGTGTAGGGAAGAAAGTGTTTGCTAAGTCGCCACTTCAGCTTTGTCAGGCAAATGTGGAAGCAGTACTGGCTTCAGTTAATCAAAAATTATGGAGGGAGCTTTTGGAATTTGACCAGTTAATTTCCCATGACTTACTTGAATATTTCAAGACCGGCTTGTCCTGGCTCAGGATCTGCTAGATGCCGCCATGCATGTTGGTACTTCCCAAATGCGGCCTTATGATCAGCATTGACTGCAAAGACTCGTCATCCAGACAGTTCACTGAATGGACTCTGGCACCGAGCGGACCTCGTTGAAAGCAGCAGAGGCAGAGTGGCTGTTTTTTCTCTCCCTCCTCTGCTTCCACAGCCAGATCCAGTTCCCTCTCCTCCGATTTAATTAAATAAATAAATACATTTTTTTAAAAAGAAATGATGGTATGGAATGGTCCTATACAACTCTAGTGGGGTTGCATCTCCTTTCACTCCCACCACCCCCATGCCCCCGGCAATTCATCCATCCCATCCTCCCCTACATTGGATGGGGTCACCCTTTCTCTGCACCAATGATCAGAAGCTCCTCGACTTGAGGGTGGTAGAAGAGCGTGGGTTTCTATTCCTGCAGTTTTAGTGTCCAGGCTGGCATGCGCACTATTTGGGACCATTTCGATTTTAATCTTCACATCCCCCAAGAAGGATTCAAGATGATACACCCATGCAGACCCCTTCCTCCTTTTTAGGCGCAATTGACTCTGCATGGTAGATCTTAAGGAGGCGTACCTGCATGCACCAATGTGGCCCAAACACCGCAAATACCTCTGACTTTTGGTAGGGGCGAACATTTTCAATAAAGAGTCCTCCCCTTCGGGTTGAGTTCCATGCTGAGTTTTTACAAAGATGGTTGTGTTAGCAGCGTTCCTCAGGCTTCAAGGAATCAATGTCGATTACTGTCTCCATATAGCAGTGGCACACATGCGGTTACTACTCTAGCTGTTGTTCAAGCTGGGACTGTCAATGAACTGTAGAAAATCAATCACTGATTTGCAGGACCCGATTGTCTTGGCTTTTCGATGGAACCAAGTCCGTGCCAAGGTTTTTCTGACCAGAGACAGGATGAGGGATTTAACGCATACATGCTGCCTTGTCCTCGCTTCTACCCACAGGTCGGCGTGGTGGTTTCAGAGGCTCCTGGGTCTAATGGCCTCCTGAATATTAGTCTTCCCTCTGGCGAGGTTGAAAATGAGACGCACAGTTAACACTCAGACAAAGCTGGTCCGAGGCAACGGATCCACACTTTCAATTAATTTATCTCTCTGGAAATGACAGCTGACCTCCATTGGTGGTCTGACTTCCCCAATCTTTCAGTGTGGATGCCATTCTTGGATCTGTCTCCTTGGGTTATGTATACAGATTCTTCCCTGGGGGTGCAACGTTGGACCACTTGGAGGTTTTTGACCCATGGTCTGCCCTGGAAAGGGATCACCACATCCACTGCCCCTGAGCAACCTCTACAGGGCAAAAGAGACGCACCCATGTGCCACTGGTAGTCACATGCAATCCAGATCTGGAAGCCCTACGCAAGATTGCTAAGGAACTCCAACCCATCCTGTTACAAGATGAACGCCTCAGACTTTTCTTGAGATGCCACTACTTGCTTTCAGACAACCAGCCAATCTGAAGGGTATGATGGTCAGAAAGCAAACTACTCACAAATGGCAGAATATGGAACTGTGCACTGCAGAAACAAAACATGTCTAACCTGCCCACGTAACATTTTGGACACAATCAAGATGCCCCACACGGGGCAGGACTACAAAATGATTGGACGGTTTACATGTGCATCCAGCAATATTGTTTACTTGATTATGTGCCCGAAACGTCCCGTGCTTGGCTACTATGTTGGGGAAACTAATGAACCTCTACATTAACGCATGAACCTCCATCGTCAAAGAGTGAAGAAATGTACTAACGCGAGTCCAGTGGGTGAGCATTTTCCAGAAGCTAATCGTACCCTCCATGATGCCATACTCAGGATAATTTCAGCATTGAAAAAGCCAGAAATACCTATCCATTCAAATGTATCCACATTTTTAATACACTGGCAGGGCGCTTGAACAGACATCGCGTTTTCATGAGTCACTATTCCAACTAGCAGACATTTTCCACTTGAATAAATACAGGGATCACAATATCCAGACCTGACGGGTTCCATCATTTAAAAAAAAAAAAAAAATCAAAGCCGTTCAGACATTCAACTGGTACTGCACCAGCCTCACCAGCCTCTCTAAAGCAATGGTTTGTTGCCATAGTCCCAACCCAGCCCCATCTGTCCTCAAATTGCCCCAGCCGAAAAGCTTCCCCGAGACATGTCGGCTCTTGACCCTAGTCAAACCCGACCCTTTCCTCTTGATTGTGATTTAACACAATCCCGATATGGTATTTCTCCCAAAGTTACCACACAGGGCTCCATGTGTCACAGCCCTAATGCATAAACTGGCTGAATATCCCCTCTTTCAGTCTTCTAGATGCACAAGCCTGATATGTTTTTTTAAAAAAAACTTTATTTAAGAGCTGTTCCATAGCGGAGCCGTTACAGACACCACAGCAAACATCAGGAATAATTGCGTCATACATCCACATACATGGTAACAGATATGTTAAGTCATTGGGAAGCTAGGGGCGTTGTATCGGCTCAGAGTGGAAAATTACACAGATAAAGTCGCAACAGTGTCCATATATCTTTGGCGACATAAGTCTTTCAGGAAGTCAGCTTGATTGGGTCTCGCTGAGGTCTTCCAACATTTCAGAATGCATCGCTTGGCGATGATACATGAGATATTAAAGTCGCCTTGTGGTTTCCTTCACCTTACCAATATCTCCAAATAGGTATTTTAAGGGAGATGGGGACGCTGGGATCGATGTGATTTCCTCCAGGAGTTCGGCTACCTCCTGCCAGAATTCCACAATCGGAGGGCATGCCCAGTACATGTGGTAAGCTCCTGCGTCTGGGGTGTCACCTTTCAGGCAGGATCCTGTGTAGCCCTCTACAAATTTGGCTAACCTTGCCGGAGAGTAGTGCAGTTGGTTTAAAATTTTAAATTGTATCAGTCGCAGCCCAGAGTTCGAGACCGATTTTGTAAGTTGGCAGTAGCGGAACAATTTGGTGTCGCCTATCTCAGTACCCATGTCTCGTTCCCAAGTCTCTTTAATAGTGTTACATGAGGTGGAGTGTGCTTGTACCAAGGTAAATAACCTTGAGACCCCTTTACCATGCATGTTTCTCTAGGGATATGTGGGCGGCCGTGTCCTCCGGATCGAACCAGTGTTTCGCAAACTGTGCCTGAGCTGTCTGGTAATATAATTCAAAGTCGGGGGCAGAGATGCCACCCTGCAAGAATGGTTCCACCATTTTGGCCCACCCTAGCCTAGCTGTCTTCCCGTTCCAAACAAATGAAGTGGCAAGTGACTGGAGCTTTGCAAAGAAGGCCTTCCCAGGCCAGATCGGAATATTGTTAAAATATAGAAGTTTCGGGAGTACCACCATTTTAAGAAGTGCAACTCGACCGTATAAGGATAGTGGGAGTTTTGTCTCCACAGTTGGAGTTTGGTCGTCAGGTTTTGTAGGAGCTCCCGGTGGTTTTGGGTTTATAGTGTATGTTTATCCCTAGTCACCATAATTCCCAAATAGCGCACCTGTGTAGGAGCGGGTTTAAACCCCCTTATCTCAGAAAGGTCTCCAGTGTTAGGAGTCAGTGGGAATATTTTGGATTTTGGGGACGTTGATTTCATACCCCGAGAAGTCTGAAAATGTGTGTATATGATAGGTTGTATATTCTCCTGCGGGTTTTGGACGTACAGTAGGGTGTCATCCGCGTATAATAATATAATCTGTGAGGGACCTGTCATCCTGAGCCATCTTTGTAAGTGGTTCTTCCGGATATACTCAGCCATTGGTTCTATAGAAAGTGCAAATAGGATAGGATAGGATAGGATGGGAGGGAAGGAGCAGCCCTGTCCAGTTCCTCTGTGTAAAAGGAATGTGTGTGACATGGTATTGTTGATCAGGACGCTGGCCGATGGTTGTGTATATAGGAGCCGGACACATTTAATAAAATATTGACAAAGTCCGAACCGTTCGAGGACCAGAAATAAATATGACCAAGAGACCGAGTTGGATGCCTTTTCCGTGTCTAGAGCCACGATGGCCGCCCTCGCCCCCGGTTAATCTGTGCCATTACACGAAATAAGCGTCTTCAGTTTAGCGTTGTGGATCTAGTTGGGATAAAGCCGGCCTGGTCGGGGTGTACCAGGATTGGCATATACAGCAGGAGTCTAGTGGCTAGGACCTTAGCGAAGATCTTCGCATCAGTGTTTATCAGGGAGAGAGGTCTATAGGAGGACATGTCTTGTGCTGGTCTGCGGGGTTTAAGGAGTACTGTGATAATTGCCTCCCGCATTGATTCTGGGAGGGTGCCTCGGACCATAGCTTCTTCCCACACCTTCAAAAGTAAGGGGGCTAACTTATCCTGGAATTATTTATATAACTCTGCACCTAAGCCATCTGAACCGGGGGCTCGGCCAGAGGATAATGTTTTAGTAGCAGCAGTGACTTCCTCAAGTGTAATGGGCTGGTCGAGAATGCTTCGTGTCTCGGGTGTTAACGTTGGGAGGTCTAGATCATCTAAGTACTTAAATGTGTCTTCCCTAGACTTCACGTCATGATTAGAATATAAGGAGGAATAGAAATCCGCGAATGTGGCGTTAATGTCCAGCTCCTTCTTTACCGTTGCTCCCAGAGTTGTCTGTATACTGGGGATAGGAGTGTGGTGTCTGTCGGCTTTGAGCATGTTAGCTAAGAACTTACCAGCCTTATTACTCTCCCCATATCTCCGGGCCTTGGCCGGGGGGGGCCATGTATAGGACCTCCCTGTTAGCCAGTTCATGAAATTCATTTAGTGCGGTATGAATATTAGATAAGGTTTCTTTGTTAAGAGTGGCACTATATTCGGTTTGTAGGGTGTCTGTTTTGGCTTCGCTTGTGCCCAGTTCCCTACGTACGGATCTCAACATTCCGGTGTACTTGCCCAGGGTGACTCCCCTGACCCAGACCTTGAATGTTTCCCAGAGAGTAGCGCAGCTGCTCACCAACCCTTCATTAGATTCAAGGAATTCCTCAATTTCAGTATGGAGCGCCTCACACACGTGAGGATCTATGAGAATTGCTGGGGGCATACTCCATAGTCTAGCTGGCGACGGAGTGTCCCTTAGATTGATATCGAGCGTGATCGGTGAGTGGTCTGAGAGAGTGCGGGGATGTATTTCGCTACCGGAAACAGTTTTAGAGAGGGAGGAGCTGATAAACCAGTAATCTATACGCGAATGTGAATCATGCATGGTTGAGTAGAAATACATTTCTTCTCTTGTGGGTGTTGTGTACACCATGCATCAGTTGTTTGTCTGTTCCATTATTTGTTTCAAAGCTAGTGCGGCTTTAGAGGGTGCCTTGGGGGTAGTCTAAGAGGGGTCCAGGGATAGATCAAGTACTGTATTGAAATCTCCTCCCAAATTACTTGTGCCTCGCCTGACGTGAACAGCATAGCTAGAATCGTACAATAGAATTCAGGGTCGTCCACATTGGGTCCATACGTGTTGATTATTACTATCTGTTGCCCCGCCAATTCCCCCCAAACCAGTGCATATCTGCCTTGTGGGTCTATCTTACTAGAGTTATGTCTGAAACACAGTTCAGGATGTATGAGTGTGAGAACTCCCCTAGATTGCGAAGAATATTCCGTGTAATATCTGTGAGGACCCCATCGTGGAAGGAATTTGGTGTTGACGTCACCGAGTGCATGTGTTTCTTGTATAAGAAGGATATGAGGATTATGTTGTGTTACATAGACCGCAATTTTCCTGGCCTTGACTGGGTTGTTAAGTCCTCGGATATTCCAGGATAATAGTTTAATGTTTAGACCCTTGTTAGCCTGTGTAGTAGATGTATCTTGTATTGTTTGTCTGACAGTTGTGTTGCCGCATCTCCATACCATGTGAGGCTCCCGCCACCAAACAGCTCTCTGATTTTAACATTGCAACGTCCCCACACAAACCTGGCCAACTGCCAGGGATAACCATTTCCCGGTCCCCTCTCCCACACGCACAATCAACCCCAACAAGATGATGTATCCCTTTACCCATAACTTTTGGAAGTCTCCTGGGGGTGCAAGTTGCATTCACATGGCCGCCAGTCGAAGGGGCTCATGGCCTTGCTCCAAACAAGTAGTGGCCCGGGCCACCCTACCACCCTCGGGTTTTAAACTTTATAAAAGGTTATAGCATGAACGCTTTCAGTCAGATCTGATCTATTGCTTTATCTCCGGGGGGCAGAGGAATAGAGGCTTCAATATATACCATGGCTTCGGAGGGATTCTTGGAAAAAATGTGCTCTGCCCCTGTGTTGGATTCTCATATTCGCTGGGAATATGAGTGCAAAAGGATGCTGCGTAGTCTCAATTGTCTCTTGACTGGTTTGTAGGACCTTCTTAGTGTTTGCATGTTGGTTGAGAAGTCCGGATAAATATGTATGCTACTGTCTCGTAGTGTAGAGTGCCTCTTTCCCTGGATATTCTGAGGATCACTTCTCTGACTCTGTAATTAAGAAGGCGGCTATTATCGTTCAAAGTGGTGCTCCGGGTCTGTTGGCCGGTGCCGGGTTGCGATGGGCACTCTCCACAAGAAAGTGGTCCGAGAAGGATTCGGCGCCCAGGAGGGTTTTCTGGAGGGTTTCTACCTGGCGTTCCATGGAGCCTTTACTGAAGGTTTCTGCGACCCCCCCCCTCCCCCCGCCAACTAGGGGGTCTTTTGGAAGTCCCCTTTCAGCTGTGCAATGTCTCGGCTGTGCTGTTATTGCGTCTTCATTTGTACTGATCCTGTTTTCTGCATCAGTAATGCGCGTGCTGTCCTTGTCCACCCTTGCTTTCAGGGAGCTGATCGTTGCCACAATGTCATCCAATTTAACATTCACTGCTAGGAAGCTGTTTTGCACCATTGTCATTAGTCGGTCTTCCCTGTCATCTGCAGAGGTCTCGGGTTGGCTGTCCATGGTTATTTGTGGTGTTGTGGCCGACACATGAGGTTGAGAGCTAGCGAAGGAGTCCATTGGGCCGGTCTTCTTGGCTCCCGAAATAGTGCAACTTTTTATCCGAAAGTGGATTGGGTCCTACCACGTTTCCGTCCCAATGTGAGGCTATTTCGCCCTGATATTCTTTGCGCAGAGTAGTTGCTTCTTAATTCAAGTGTCTGATTACACACTTTCGCACTTTGCTTCCATCACTCAGATCAGCTTCTGCCGATTCCAATGATGTGTCACCTGTGTTACAAACGTAGTAGGGATTTGGCTTTACTACAGTTCTTCCAGGAGTGACAGCCCTGTATCTTAAAGTTACATCCAGGGGTCAGCAGCAATCAGTAGTAATGTGGACGTTGTCTCAATCTGCACATCAGCTGGTATTCGTCTTAATGACTGGAAGGTGTTGCTCCCAGTGTGGGCTCCCCCAACACTAAATGGTTAAATGGGGTTGAATTGTAGCAGGGGTCCTTACGGTAGTTGCTAATAGGGCTCACCTTGTTGCAGCATGCCCTAGTAGGAGTTCTGTGTGGGTATAAAGGTAATTCGGTGTAGCCCATTCGTTTTCAGTTTGTCTTTACCACTTCAACTTCCACCACCCTACATCTTATGCCCCCCCCAAACCCTCCCCCATCTCCCCCCCGAGCTCAAACACCTTTGGTTGCAGATGATTTTGGTAGGGTTATGAGGCTGCATTTACTTGCATGCTTTGCACTGATAATACGTGGCTCATATTACACAGGCCACAAGTACCTTAAGCAAGGTGTGTAGTTGCTCCAGCGTGGGTCGAGCGTAGCTCCTTCAATATGGCAAGTGTTTAGCCTTGAATGTCTAAATCGACCCAATGCCCACCTTCACCGCACTTTATTGACTTGTTTACAGTGATGTAGATGGCCAGCATATTCCAGGAGGTCTCGGGTGGCTCCCCCTCGGCCTCACCAGATGCATATGTTACACATTATGAAAATTGTTTGTGCTGCCAAAAGCCTGCAGCCGTATTGACCTTTTCCATGCTTCGGTTTCCGTCCGGCATGCTTCTCCAATTAGGATTTTTGTGTCTCCTTGCATGCCGCTGTACACACCCAGCAGGATGCTGCCCTCAGCAGCAGCCCAGCTCCTCCTCGGTATGGGCTATCCAGAGGGCCGCTGCACTGTAGCCGGTGTCGCCCTCAGCCGCCTGAGGCCCAACGTGACCCCGGGGTTCACACCAGCAGTCCCCTCAATCCTCACGCAGTGCTCGCGGGGCACAGTGGCAGGGGGAAGGCGGAGAGCTGCAGCGCTGCCGGCCGGCGTTCACCTCAGCGTGTTCTCCCTTCCACAAGCACCTGTATCCACCTCCAGACTTCGCCTGTCCCCCGCTTGTCTGATGGAGGGCACCACTCTCCAATCTCAGGGTGCACCCGCAGAGTCTTATCACGGGTGTCGGGCTCCCCGGGTCGCCAACGGGGCTCCCTGTCGCCTTACCGATCGTCGGGCCCAGGAGTTTCTCTCTATTGCCGAGCTTGGGTCTGATCGAATCTTCTCCCGGGAAGGGGCCGTTAATTACTCTGTAATGGAGCGTGTTACGCTGATGCTGTGACCTTGCTGATGCTATGACAGCGCTGCCCTTCCCCCCACACGGCCTTCCAACTGCCTCCGCCCACGGCCCAGCATGGTTGTTACGTGAGCCCCTGCACGGCTTCTCTCACTCCATGCCACCGCTCAGGATTCCAGGACCGATATCTGCACAATTACTTGGCCGTTTCAAATGGCATTTGCAGGGGTTGTACTTCACACCTTACAGGACCTCGATGTATTTGATATCTAGGCGGCTCCTGGCAGGATTAATTTCTATCAGGATATTTCTCGGGTCGGAACTCTCTTCAGACAGCCATCCACTATGTGCACAACAGGGTATTACCTAAATTGTTCGTTTACAATTGTTCGAATGAACAATTGACCGAATTTATGTTACAATTGACCTTCATAATTCGGTCAACAGCGCCCCCCACGAGCCTGATATGTTTGAGTGTGCTACCACTGATCTTGTGAAGGGACTTGCCTGACATACAGAGCTTCAACTAGACTGCACATACAATGACTGACACTTAACCAGCCCCTCCTACTTTCCCAAGAGCACACTAACCTGGTGTGCTGCTTTCTTTTCCCTGCGCTCCAGTTTCACTGACCCCTGCCACACTTAACAGTGTACCATTTCGACATTGAAGATCGCAATGCGTGGGGGAGTTGAACATCCGATACATGCATTTTTAGCAAAACTACCACTCTGGTACAGACACAGATGACTGGGTATCTGCAGGAGGGGCTGTGTAAGCTGTAATGTTGTGTAGTTTATCAAGTGCTTAATTTCATCTGTCTGAGGAAGGGGAGGCATTCCACGAATACTCAATAAGCACAATAAATGATTTTGTTAGCCTAATTGAGGTATCAGCTAGTTTTCTTCTGGATGAACAATTAATTCAACCCTTGGCCAACACGATACAAGTAAACTGAGCTGTGTGTATGTATGTAGTTTTAAAAAGGCTTTTCACCTCAAATTTGAAAATGGAATAGTCCATTTGTGCCAAGTCGCACATTCCACAACTCCACCTAGTAGCCATCTCGAAGTTCGCCTTCAGTTCCAAGCCACATTAGCGAGGCAACATGGGTATGCTAGGTGGCGTTTTGGAATGTGTGATTTGGCTCAAATGGACTATTCTATTTTCACATTTAAGGTGAAACAAGCCTTTTAAACCAACCATAACTGTAGTTATGGTTGGTTTAAAAGGCTTCTTTATAAAGGCTGGTTTCACCTCAAATGTGAAAATCGAATGGTCCATTTGAGCCAAGGCCCATATTCCACAATGCCACCTAGCATACCCATATTGCCTTGCTGATGTGGCTCGGAACTGGGGGTAAACTTCCAGCGATGGCTACTATGTGGTGTTGTGGAATGTGGCTTGGCTCAAACTGACTATTCTACTTTCACAACTTTCTTGATGTTTTGAAAACATGGCCCAGTGCGCCAATCGCAAGGCTGTTTGGACTATATGTTTTTTTTCTATTGAGCCCTTGCGTTAGTGTTTCGGGAGTCCCCTCTCGTTTCTGAGTTGTATAATAGCCTGTGAGGTACACACTTGTTAATGTTTGAATATAGTTCAGACACTTTACTTTTTATTTTGCAATCCTGTTAGCCACATAAGTTAATTTGCACTGTTTCTACTGTTTTCATTCAACGGATATCAATATCACATACATTATTTCACTTTGACCTAATTTTGTGATATTTAGATTGTGACTTTTCTGGTGATTGGTGTGTAATTTCTTAGTTTATTTACAAAAACCATTTGTGCCAACAATACTCTGCACGTGCTGCTGTTTCACCTTTACTTGGGCTTTTTCAAGGCACATTATTTACTTGGTATTGTGTCAGTTATGTGCTCACACTTTACATTTAAGTGCATACATTTCAATTCAGTGACACAATGTTGTATAGACTTGTATGTGTATATATATATCCAAGTATTTGTTTCATTCCTTGTTCCTGAGCGAAAACCTCAGTGGGTCTCAATATAGGGTAAGTCCACTTTTTTGTTTTGTTGGGGTTGTATTCAAAAGGTCCCAGTCCTTATGTTTCTCAATTCAGTGTTCATCTACAAGCATATATGCAACACTGTTGGGTGTTTGAATCCTTCTCGTATCCGGATCGCCTTTCCTATGGGACTATACTGATTCCTAATAAGGGTGAAATCGGGTATGTAGCTCTCATATCAGCCTTGCAAAGGTCTGTCTTGGGTTGATTAAGCTATGCATAACGTAGCACTGCCCTCCAAGTCCAAGACTATTTTCTGGAGAAAACCGTTTGTATTTGGACTAATTTGCATACCCACAATGCCTTGCTGATGTGGCTCAGAATTGGAGGTGAAATTCCAGCGATGGCTACTAGGTGGCATTGTTGAATATGTGACTTGGCTCAAATGGACTATTTTACTATAGAATCTCAGAATTGGGCGGAGACAACAACCTTGTTTAACTCTTTGTGACTCTTCATATTAATTTGACCTTGGGTTGCATTTCCCACTGCATTCTACCTACTAATACTTTAGTTACACCCTGCTGTGCGTTTTTTCTTCCGATATCACTTTGGTGGACTTTTAGGAAAAGACGTGCCAAGTTAAATCAATTTTTGTTGTCAACAAAAATATGAGAATAGGTTCTCTTCTTTGATGTGCATGGGAATCTGTTTTGTGATTGCCAAGATATCTGATTTCGACCAGTAAATCCCTGCATACTCCTGTTGAAGATGCACCAGGGCAGTTTTGCTAGATTACTATTTATGCAAAAATGTTGTAGTTGGGGCTCCAGATAGCCACTACATCGGCCACGTTTTCTCCATGAAATCAAATTCTCACATGAAAAGAAAATGGTAGCTTTACGTAGGTGTCGGCCTCTTCATGCCACCTGCACTGCTTCGTTTTTTTAAAACAAAAGTATTGGAAATTTGTGATGCCCACTGTACAGCAAATCGTGTTTCAAGGCGCATCAAGACAGGAGGGAGGGGGGGGGGATTACTGATGAGTAAAAGGTCTTGAAACATTCGGATCGTGCAAGTGCTATAGCATTAGAGCAGGGGAGAGGGGTGAGGAGGGGAAGTGCAGGAAGGGCTGAAAAACAGAAAGCATTCCTATTAGGCCATGAGACGATTCAGATTGTGCGAGTGCTGAACATGAAAAGGAGGGAAAGAGGGGAGGAAGGGAAGTGCAGTAGGGGAATGAGAGGGGTACATTAAAAGTAGGCAAGCTGCATTAGAAACAAATCAGAGATGCATTTATGACAAGCGGGTATGAATGCATGCAGACTGGAAACGCCTTGCCTCATGGCATGAGGGGCTACATCAGGCAAGTAGATGACAGAGCAAACAGCAAGGTGAGGGTTACATATGATGTACATCGAGGGCTGATGGACAATCCGGTGGTGAACAGGTAGGTTAAGTAAGAAGCAGCCAGGGTTGAGAATTACAAAGCAGAGTTATGAGGCAGCAAGTGCTGCTGGGTCCCACCCAGGAAGTGCTGCTAGGACCACGGAGGTAGTCCACCTAAAGGTAAACCGTGTAAAACATAGAGGAGGCTGCAAAAGGACAAACAGTGATTGCAAGTAGGTTAATTGCAAGACACAGCAAGGGGGTAAAAGTCACTCTGAGGATGCAGGTAAGAGACGAAACCACTACCCAGAGCAGGGGAATGACCATCCCACGCTACAGGAAGACAAGAATGAAACACAGGACAGGGCAGAGAATGGCAGCCATGACGTTGCAGCAGGGACAATGCAAGACAGACTAAGTTGAGCCAGTGGTTACAGCTCAATGCCTAATCTGGGGCGAAACGAGGGCTTCAGGAAGTAAGAGTTGGCAGAGGCAGGAAGGGGTAGTGCCTCACGGCAGAGCGAGTAGCATGAGGAGTGCCAGGATGGGAACAGGCCTAACGGGAGACAGCAGCTGGGTAAGCTAGAATGGGAGGGAGGGCTAGGACAGGCGAGCGGGCCAGGCAGTATCAAAGAAGGGGGATGCAGCAACCCCAATAGCACGTGGAAGTCACGGTTGCAACAAGTATAGGTTAGAAGCAGAGAGGCAGGGATAAGGAGATGGGCGAATGCAGGGGGGGAAATGAACAGAAGAGTGAGTTGAAGCTGAAAGGAAGGCAGCCAGCCGAGAGCAGTGGTGAGTGAAGGGGTGGCTAGAGAAAGGAAAGGAGAGGGTAGGACAGGAAGTGTAGATGGGTTGCAGGAGGGGGGAGACCTCCTTACCTTACAATGAGAAGAGGAGCTGGTGCAGCACCACGGTTGAAGACTGCAGCAATAAGTAGAGGGCAGCAGCATGGGAGCAGGCAACAGAGATGGAGTGTAGGCACTGCAGCACCCTCTGCACCCGGAAAAGGCCCAATGATGCCCTTATAGGTGGCACTTTGAGGGGGCCGGTGTCGATTGCCGGCTCCCGGGCCCACTATCCAAAAGAACGAGCCCCAGCTAATCAGCTGTGAGCAGCGGCTGGCTTTTGGTCGCTGATTTAAGAGCAGTGGCGTCTGTAGATCGTGCCACAGAGGAGCTCTGCAAAGGGTTCTCTGAGGACCATCAAGATGAATATTTACAGGAATTCTTCAATTGAAATATATGGACAACATGTATGAATAAATTACAGGTATGTTTGTGTTGTAGATTAAAGACTCCAGGCATGAAATAGGAGCTACTTGTTTACACCCCCCAAATTCTAATCTACCCGAGCTTGTAAAAGGAGTAAAACGTCTGTTGAGCCCTGTCTGCAAAGTGAGGAACTGAATCTCAATGATTACAAACACTGAGCTCCAACGCTGCCTTGGGATTATCATGGGGCGAGGCACATATTGAACACATTTCACTGTGTTAATGACCTTGTTTTATGTTGATGTAATTACTGTCAGATTTTTAGATTTTTCAGCTTGTCGTTCTACTTTCTCTCTTGGATTGGGGGTTGTATATGTTTTCAATCTTTAATTGCATTTTACATTTAAAAATAATTCCGTCACGTTTTTATATCGCACTTTTTGCTGCATTACTCCTGCATATTAATATTAGTTATTACCCAATTTAATGAGGCTCCATTTTCAACCAAGAAATAATGAAGTGCTGAGCAGGCCGCGCTGGGATTCGGATTTACAGGCTGTCCAATCGCTAATGATTGTGCTTAACTCGCTCTTGCCAGCCTTCTCTACGGCCTGCTGACCATGGCAGTTTGTTACGGCGCGAGCTTTACTACTTGCTTTGCATAGGTTTGTGAACCAATGTTTCTGCACTTTGTTAGTTGTGAGACCCAGCTCAATCTCTGCCCAGGTTTTGTATGTGCATGCTTTTTTGATGTTCATTTTTACAGTAGGGCCTGTTTACATGGATCACTATGCTTTTGATTAGGAAACCTTGGCTCAATATGAGGAGCTTTGCAATTAACCAAACAATGGTTTCTGGAGCTTCAGGTGTATGATCCTGTGTGGGGGTTTCCGTTTTCCGTTAATTCGCTTGAATAGTTAAAGAAAACACAGTGCTGCATTGATTCAGGCCATTGGGGGTTGGAAGCATTGGGGATGAGGTATTGGTTTTCCTTTCCACTTACCTCCACACGGTTTACTAGGAGAAATCCCCCTCACTTGTCCACTCCAAAGAGCCAGCAGGCAGTGTATATGCCAGGAGTGGACAGGCTTAAAGTGACAGCCCTGGGCTGCATATCTTCTGCAGCCTCAGCACCAACATGGCCTGAAGGCAAGTTGGCCCGCTTGAGGGCCAGACCAGGTGGGCCTAGGGGATTATAGTGCCCATGCTACTGTGGCATAACCTACTCTGGTGTCTTCTGTGGTGTCATGATCACTCTGTATAGGAACTTGTGTGGTAGCCTGCATCCTGTTTGGTTGTTTAACATCTTTGTGTGTTGCAGATTGCCTAACTTTTGGGCTGGGGAAGGAGGGTTGATCAACCAGTGTTTGGTCCCTCCATGGGCTGGTAGACCAGGCCACGCCCCAAAGAGTCTGCAAGAACACTTGAGCTACATACAGTCTTCACATATTAATTTGTTGGAACGAACGCTTGTATATAAGAGCACAGCATTGTTAACTGACTTCAAAGAAATACACTATAATAGAGGCTTGGTGACAGGATTGCTAAATACAATGTCCATGTCCATTTTGTTTAAATGCGCGTTTAGGGAGTTATTCATCCAGGCGTCCCCGTTAAGATCGAAGTAGCATGTTTCTTTGTAATGTCGCTCAGCATGTGCCATTGTGACAACCTTTAATGGTCATTGAATTGTACTTGATTTTGCACCTTCATTGTTTTGGGAGGCTTTTCGGCACTTCGCAAGGCATTGCACATTTTCCACAAGGAATTGCACATTTTCCGCATGGCATTCTTTGTGGCAGGCTAGGTCCTAGACCTGAGCATCTTTTGTAATGATGCATGCACTCACTGCAGTTGTGAAAATATACAATGGCAGCTGAACAGCCTCATGCAGCTTCTGACCTACGTCGTAGGTTCAAGCAGTGTGCACATGATACCACCTAGCATCAGTTCATCATAAAAGAAGCTGGCATTTTTGTATTGCATTCCAGTACTTTGGGGATCCTGTACAAGAGGTTTTTCCTGCTCACCATAACATTAACGTGGTGCTAATTTATTTTGTTTTTAAATCTAGCTTGACGTCAATAAAAATTACCTTTTTGTATTGGCAGTTGTAATAGCAAAGATACCACCTTACATTGTGTTGGTTTATCAATGCCTCATGGCTCTTAAACCTTCTTTTGTAAGATGTGTACGTTTTTAAGTCTGGCCACTCCACACAAGTTGCTTTCTTATTTATATTCTGGTTTCAGTTCATATATTTCCAAGACACATTTTTCTTCTCACCCATGACTTTTCTCAAAAAACTGGTTGCTCTTTCCCTCCAGGAATTCTAGGATCCGAATGGATACCGCCTTGCTTCCTTAACTTCCCTCAACATCATGGCTTGTGAGCCAGTGCCTATACCAGAGTTGACCCATAACGCGATCCTGTTCTGTTGTTGTCATTGCACTCCACTCTTTCTTTCACAAGCTTTCAATCTTCGCCCCTTTTTCCCACCCCCATCACATTGCTGCGAAGGCTGTGGTAAACTACTCATTGCAGGCCCGGTAGCCTCTCTCCATGTCTATCCCAATGCACCATAAATGTTGGCACACAGAGGGAGGAAAGGAGCCCAATCTGCACTCCTAGCCTATGGAGCGAAATCCCGCCCATGTGCACTTAATGCTTTTGCGTGGGAAAACGGAAAACCTTTTCTAAACTCCATTTTCTTCCTGCTGAGAAAAAGAAATGATACAGCATTAATTTAATGTAACCTTCTTAAAGGACATGCATAAAGCTAGAGGCCATGCATGTGTTTGTCTGCATTTTGAAGAGTAAGGCTTCCATGTACTTATACAGATGCCCTTGATTATTCTTGTTAGAATTTTCATTTAATTGTAGCCCATGGCCCGGCTAGATATGGCTGCATACTCTAGGAATAAAGACAGACACCAGGGTTTTAATTAAAATACTTTATTTTATATAGTGTCTGTGTGGGGTTTTGTATGGATGTAATGTTAAAGACAAATGAAGAAAAGAAAAACCAAGGGACAAAATTCCCTCTGCCCAAGAATGGGCTTTGCAGGGGAGAAAAGAATCCAAGCATTTGAAAATAGAAAACCTTTAGAGTACGGGTTAGAAAGGAAGAAACGAGAAGGAGAGGGGAAAGAATGGGGGAGAAAGAAACAACTCTCTTGTGGTAGCTGTGGCTAGCCCCCCCCCCCCCTCAAACACCCCTGGGCTTGAGGACCTTTTGCAGCCGTGCCGGGTGACTCGGAGTTGGAACCGTGGGCCCATGCTGCATGCCCGGAGTAGCCTGGACACCGGGGGGAGTGTGGTTGGGGGCAACGAAGCTGCCTACCCAGCCGGAGGGGCCATACCGAACCAGCCAATCATGACAAAGATCCCGGGTAGTGCTGCTCAAAATGAAGCGTTTAGTGTTGGACATGCAGAGCCACCCCTGCATCGTATGAGCACATGTTTTTCTTATGTCCCTATACTCTCAGGTTTTGGAAACACCTTAACTCTATTTTTTCACAGATATCCCACTCTCATTTATGAATAGTGTTTTAGGAAGCCTGGCTGTTACCACCCACTTGCCATCTGGTGCATCCAAGCTCTATGATCTCTTTATCTGTTTGGCTTTGAAGAGTATAACTGCCAATTGGGAAAAACTCTCGTTCCCTGTGTATAAGAAGCTGGTGGAATAACATTTGTCTCGCGCAAAAGATGGAAATGTGTATGGCAAACAATCTTAATTCTATACCCAAGTTTAATGCTAAGTGGTCATTTTTCATTCGCAATCTGAATCACTTTAATGTAACCACGCACGGAATGTGACCTCTTCAAATATTTTACACTCCTTTGATGCTCACAAGATTTTGTATGTATGTGTATGAATTTTAATTCTGACACTTAACTGAACATTTATTTTATTATATGCTAATGTGCCTCTCTTCCTCAATAATAGCTACCTCCCCCCGTTTCCTCCCTCCCCTCATATTTCGTGTTTGTCAAATGTCAGTCTTGTTTGTCCCCCCCCCCACTTAAGACATCATAGTGCAGAAATCATTCCACACTAAGTTGTGCACAATACTATGCTATAGTTGTTTCGTTTATGTTCTCAACTATAAAGGCAATTTGTTTCTCAAATGCTCAACTTCAAATTGTATGCAGTGCACTCTATTAATTGCTCCTTTGGATCACTCCATCATACCACTGTTTATTCTTAATTCATGTAATGGTTCACTGCATTATGTTTATGAAGTTATGACTTTACTATTGTATACTATATAGCTTAATAAAAATTATTAAAATAAAAAACATTTAAAACATTTTTAAAAAAAGAGCTGCCAAGTCGGGCCGTGTGTGGGTGTGGCCTGAACTGGGCAAAGGAGGAGCTGAAGCCAGATAAGTCCCAGGATGGTCAGGTGGGAGCCCCAGGTAAGGCAGGGAGCTCCGGCACGCCGGCCGGTCCTCTCCAAAGATCTATGGTCTGCCTCCTGTGTCCCTCTGATGCAATGCAGAGGGGGACAGGGCCGTAAGGAGGAATGGGTGCAACTCTAATGACGGCGTCCCCGTGGAAACAGGGATACTGCCTGAAGATCAACATGGTGGTTTGGTAATGACCTGAGCGGCCCCCAGGGTATGGGGGCCCCAGTAGTTTGGTGGCTCCTTGTGACGTATGAAGCCACCCAGAAAAGGAAAAGAACCGGAAGAGCACAGACTCTAACATCAAGGGGGCAGACCTCCAACAACAGCCCTATAAAGTGCTGTGAAAGTAGTGGCTGACAGCAGAGGGCACCCCTATGTAGCTTTTTTTTGTATGTCATTTTTTATTTGCTTTATATGGGTATGTTTAGAGTATAGGAATGTATAGTGTATATGGAATGTTTAGTGGGTTGCGTATAGGTTTGCAGATAATGTTAGTTAGACTTGTATGAAGATTTTTGGGGATAGTGGAGTGAACTAGGGGGTTAATAGGGTAATGTTAAGTAGAATTTGTTTATAGATTTAGTATAAAAGTTAAGAGAGTAGGTCCCTGGCGTGGGGCAGATGAGGTAAGTGGTGGCATGCCGAAGGCCACATAGGGCGTGCAACCACCCACGGAGGCCATCCTCTGGTCCCATGGATCTAGTCACTGGTACCAGGTTTTAGGATAGGGCTCTGTTCTGTCCGTATCACCCTATGGGTCCCCCTGTGACCCCTGCAAGAATTGGTGATCTGACAGGGCAGATCTCTATTTAGGAGAAACTCGTGCCAGTGGGAGCTTTGGAAGGAAAATAATAAGTGATAAGATAGGCATGTTTAATAAATGTTGTGTTTTTTAAAAGAATTATAGATAGGTTAGTCCTCCGTTGGAATACCAAAAAAAAAAAAAAAATCCACCTAGCTGTGTGTACAAGGTAACAACTCTGGTTGAAGCACAACTCCTGTTCATATCGATTTTTATTTTGCAGGAGCAGTGCCCCGACGTTTGTAGCTGGCTGTGTGGGTGGTGGTTCTGAGGGGAGGTCGTGCATGGCCCTTGACTAAAACACAAGACTAAACCTAGAAAATGGAGCCATTTTCCTTACAGGAGCAAATACATTACCTTTCGGCCAGCATCGGTGCAATCAAGGCTGAAACCAGTTGAAATTAATGTGTTTATTGATAACAAGGATCTATGTCTACCAGCTGGGCTAGAATTGTGGAATCAAGAATTGAGTATTTGTGGACTTGATGTCATTTTGACGTTAAGGCTTGCAGTTAGTGGAAGACACCCTACTAACAGTCGCCAGAGGTTCCAAATTGACATTGATGAGACAATCACAAAGAGGATAGTGACTCTATATTGATTTGTGGGCATATCCATAGGAAGAGCACTTTTTTTGAGGGCTTCACTAGAATCTTCATAAAACTTTCCCCAAACATATAGACTGGATTTGAAATGTTTTAAGTTTTCTGACTTTGTCAATCGGACACAAAGTTATCCGAACAAGTGTCTATAAACCTGATTTGCCATAGCGTTTTGAATTTTATTTTCTTGCATCTTCCCAAAAGTAGCCAGAAACTATTTGTGATATCTGGCTTCAACCAAGACAATCCGTGGACCCATATACAGGTTTCGAGCCATCTCATTGGCTGAATGGGACTGGGGCAACAGGCACTCTTTCTGGTAGAGCAAGACAAGGGCCTGTGAACCCATTAAGGAGCACTGCATTATTTTCTGAAAGCCATTCTGGTTGCTTGCCTTGGGCAAACATTTTGGGGCTACTGCTATTCTGGACCACAGAATTTTTGCAGACAGCCGGGATCCTGCAATGCAACATTTTTTTAAAAAGAGGCATATGGTTGCTCTAGCAGTCGCCTGACCCCATAGGAAGTGCTAGAGTGGGGTGGAGACGGAGGGTCACAGATTGCACAGCATGCCTACGGGTCAAAAATTGATGTTGCAAGTTATCAGCCAGGCAAAAGGTCACTTGCCACCTCAGTTTTCCACATACACCGAGCACACTAATCTCCAAGAGTACATTTTCACTATCCAATGGCGAGTGAAAAGTTTGGGACCTGATATGCCTCCAATAATTGGTAACGTATTGGCCGTTCGACCTCTGGGGATCTGTAGGTCACTGGATGGGTCCACTGGCCACTAGTGGTGGTCATGGGCCACGAAAAGGTCTGCTGGCTACATTCCATACTCCTGCAATGGATCCCTCAAACATTCATATTTCTTTTTCATCCCCAGGATAACCCATGGAAAGCCACCAGCAGCTCATATGCTGTCATTGAGCTTGGCCGCAGGCCAGACCCAGCAAACAGACTTATGGCTTCAGGGTGCCTATGAAAATGTCCCCTGACCTTTGCACTATCACATTGGCAGGCTGCAAATTCTTCAACATCTTTGAAGCGGTGTGGTATTTCCAAATGGATTGTGTCCGACGTCACCGGATGTTATAAATAGGACACACGGCGCCCATAGCCTCAGTTCAGTGTTTTCCACAAACGTTTGCTTCAAGAACTCTGCGTGCGTCGTGTGTTTCATTGTAGAGATGTCTTCTTCTTCGACCCCTCCGGCTCCACGGTTTGGCCTCAAGACTTGCCGGGACTGCAAGTCTAAAATGTCGATCACCGACCCGCATAGCATTTGCTTGTGGTGCTTGGGCGAGAGTCAGGACACCGACGACTGTTCAAAATGACAGTCGCTGACTGCCAAGGCCTTAAGAGAGCGCAAGAGGAAGCTTCAGGTCGGTAGGGGTTCTAAACCCAGTTAGACCTGAAAATCTAAATTGTCCAAGGGGGTGTCCACCGACGACTTGAGAGGTGATTCTTCGCATTGGGAGGAGGCCCGGGGAATCTTGGTCCCAGAGTGGTTCCCGCCATTCTTCCTCATCGCGGCATTCTAGGAAGCGCCGTCACCAGTCGCCTTGCCCGTCCTCGGAGGATGGAGCTGCGAGGAAAGTGGCATGCCTGACGAAGTCCTCAACTGCAGAGGAATGGGCTGCCTTTAAGGAGCAGATGTTGGCGATTTTTCAATCGCAAGGCACTGTTCCGGCTGCGCTTTATGATGAAGTCGGCAAGGAACAATCTCGTACCGTGGCTCGCACACCTTCGTGCTCGCGTCCTCGATGCGACTCACATCGGGAACCTTCGCGGTCCTGTTCAGACAAGGGTCAGGATAGTTGCAAGAGACGTGCTTCCAGTTCTCGGTCCTCGTCCCCAGCGAGACCGCAGGAACCTGCTAAGGGCTCGAAACCAGCGTTGACGCCCTTGGCGCAGTGTCTGTGGGATTCAGACATCGAAGCTTTGCCTTATCAGCCCTCGGCGCCATCGGCACCATTGTCAACGCCAAAGCCTTTGGCGCTCTCTACGCTGAAGCCGTCGACGCTCTCGGCGTCGAAGCCTTTACCACCCTTGACGCCTTTGGGGATTTTTGCCTGAAATTTTACTGTTGGAGTTCCCCGATACGGTGAATCCTCCATGGGAGGCTACTGCTAAGTCTGTGGTGGACTCCATGCCCTCTTCTGTCCCGATGAAAGGTTTTTACCTCCCTATGGATGACCTATATGAGGAGGAGGAAAGGTCCGACTTTGAGGACCCTGAGCCTAATGTGGCTCCTGTCTTTTCTGGACATGGTCAATTGGAGGAGTGAGGCAAACCCTTCATGATGCCAGTGGGTTGGACACGTCTCCGGAAGTGGAATTTGGCAGGCCTGAGCCTGGGGCTCATGGTGAGTCGTCATACAGGAGGCTCATGGCTAGGGTCAGAGTATCTGGGCTGGTCCAGTCCTCCTGAAGATTTTGTACAAGATCTAACAGACATTGTAGATAAAGGTCCATCCTCTGACCCGGTGTTAACTTTTCATCTCACTTTACAGAAAAGGGTGGCGGCTGCTTGGCAGTCACTGGAATCTCTTCCGGCTGTTAACAAATCGTTGACAAAGAAGTACCGCCCTTCTGTTAGCGACCCCAGCTACTTATCCACTCGCCCCACTCCTGAGAGTTTGGTAGTTCAGGCGGTTACGGCCACCTCGAGGCAGGAGGCGTACCCTACCATCCCTCCTGATGGGGATGACAAACACTTGGGCTCGCAAGGTATTTTCTGCGGGGAGTATGGCGTTGAAAGCAGCCAACTCCACTTGTGCCTTAGCAAGGTTTTCACACACTCTGTGGAACGGTTTCTCTAGCGGCGGAGCATATTCCCGAGGGGGAAGAAAGGGATGGGTTCCTTGCTCTCGTGCAAGATGGCAAGGATGCCATGTGTGAATCCCTTCAGTCGGGCTTCGGCACGGCCGACAGTGTTAGCCAGTCCATGGCTGCGAGCACCGTTCTACGCAGATTTGCGTGGTTGCGGAAGTCTGGTTTTGCCCCGGATGTGCAAGCCCGTCTGACGAGAGCCTTGAGAGGGTGCAGACCTCGAAAGCTGCAGCAAAATCTTTAAGCGCAGCTCTGCGTCAACCTCCGCCTTTTCCTTCTAGGACAGAAGTGGAGGGGAGGTTCTTTTTGTTACTACTCCTCCTTTGGTAGAACTAGAGGAGCCGCCAGTCAAAGGGGTCTGAAAAAGTACTGTGGTGGTTGGGGGAAATAGAGGTGCCAAAGCCGCTCAGGCTGCTGCCTCTTTGCCTTCAGGCACTGCCGCAGCTGCTCCAAAACAGTCATGAGGCCATGTCACATGGTTTGCCGGTTGGGGCAGACTGTCTCAGCATCTTGAAGAGTGGCGAGCCATTATTTCGGATGCGTGGGTTCTGGATACTATTGCCCACGGCTACTGTCTTCCCTTCCTAAAGCAGCCTCACGACAATCAACCGGGGAATCTCTTAGAAGCTTCCGGATCCGCTCCTTGTACAGGAAATCTTGACCCTTCTAGACAAAGGAGCTATAGAACTTATTTATCCCAAAGAAAGACTGGGGATTTAGACCCATCCTGAACTTGCGTTGGTTGAACAAGCTTCTTAGGAAGGACAAGTTCGAGATGGTAATTCTTTCTCAAGTCCTCCAGGCCCTTCAACTTCAGGATTGGTTGGTGTCTCTGGACCTACAGGATGCTTACTTTCATGTGCCGTTTGATCCCAAGCACAGTCCCTGAGGTTTGCGGGTGGCGACTCGCACTTTCAGTTTCGGGTCCTGCCCTTCGGATTGACCTCCGCCCCGAGGGTCTTCACCAAGATAATGGTGCTGGCAGCGTATCTCAGGCGAGGGGGGAGGGGGGTTCATGTCTACCCCTACCTGGACTGGCTGATCATGCATGTCCTCCTGAGCAAGCATTGGACCACCTCCGTCTCACCTGCTCCCTCCACAGGCTGGGCTTCTCCCTCAATTTCAAGAAGTCTCATCTGACACCTTCTCAACAGCTCCAGTACATCAAGGCTGTGTTGGACATGTCCTTAGCGAAGTGCCCGCCTTCCAAGGTGAGGGCTCATCACATTGTGCAGATGGTGGCCATTTTTCAACATGCCCAGTCTCTCCCGGCTTTCGAATTCTTAAGGGCCATCAGGCTCGTTCTCAAGGCTTTTCTGCCATTTCTGCGGGGGAAGAGTGTCCTGATCATGACGGACAACACAGTGGCCATGTATTACCTCAACAAGAAAGGGGGCGGGGGGGAAGGGTCACTCTTGTTGTGCAGAGGTGCACGGCAGCTCTGGTTCTGGGCCATCCAGCAGGGAATTTCGATCTCAGCAGTTCATCTGGCCGGAGACAAAAATGCAGCGGCAGACGCTCTGAGCAGGCAGAGCACAATCTCTCATGAGTGGGAGTTGACTCAGGAAGTCCTTCTGGAAATCTTCACCCTTTGGGGAACCCCACAAGTGGATCTCTTTTCCACCAGTGCCAACCGGAAGTGCGAGAGATTCTGCTCGAGGGAATTTCCTCCGAGAGGAGCCTTAAGAGATGCATTCGTAGTGGATTGGTCATTCCCACTGCTGTACGCGTTTCCTCGAGTCCCCGCCATTCCTCAAGTGTTACGGAGGTTTGGTTCCCACATGATCCTCATTGCTCTGGATTGGGCCAGGAGAGCATGGTACCCGGACCTTCTAGAAATGTCCATCTGCCCTTTATGCTGTCTTCCCTACCGAGAGGATCTGCTCTCACGAGAGGGGGGTCTGGTTCTCCATCCAGAGGTCAGAACTCTCAACCTTCACACTTGACATCTGAAAGGTTGAGATATAAAGATTGGGACCTACTGGATGATGTGATGGAGGTGTTGCTTTCGGCCAGGAGGCCAGCAACAAAATCCCTGTACCGATGGCGTAAGTTTTGCGACTGGCGCAGAGGACAAAATGTTGATCCTTTTCAGTATTCCATTCCTATGGTTTTGTCTTTCTTTCTTTGGCCCACAGGGGCCTTCAAGTAGGGTACCATTAAAGGTTACCTGGCAGCGCTGTCTGTTTAAGCCCTCCTCTGAAGAATGCTCTTACTTTAAGATTCCTTTGATTTCTTAAAGCACTGACTAATGTGTTCCCGCCGTCCCCTTTCCAGGTGCCGGTTTGGGATTTGAATTTGGTTTTGAAATTTCTAATGGGTGCTCCATTTGAACCTTTTCACTCTTGTCCTTTGAGATTATTGTCCTTCAAGATGGTGTTCTTGGTTGCGGTTACTTCCGCTCGCAGAGTGAGTGAATTGCAGGCACTTTCCTCTAAGCCGCCCTTTACTGTTTTCCACAAGGATAGGGTTGTACTAAAGGTACGTCCTTCTTTTCAACCTAAGGTAGTATCTGAATTTCATTAGAGCCAGAAAGTGGTTCTTCCTCTTTTCTCTCCTCCTGCTCCTCCTCATCCTGGTAAGGAAGAGGAGCGACTTTGTAGATTGGATCCTAGGAGAGCTCTGAGCTTTTATATTTCTAGGATGTCCAGGGTCAGAGTGGAGGATCAACTCTTTGTGGGATATGCTGGACACCGATTGGGCCAGGCTGTTACCAAACAGACCTTGTCCAGGTGGATTACCCTCACCATTACTGAATGTTACCAATTGGCGGGCTAAGGACCTTCCTGAAGGGCTGCAAGCTCATTCCACTAGGGGCGTGGCTACTTCCACAGCCCTACAATGGGTAGTTCCTATTAGGAATATTTGTGATGCAGTCACATGGGCTTCTCTCTACACCTTTGTTAAACATTATTCCCTTGATACGAGCCACGGTCAAGAAATGTCTTTTGGTAAGGCGGTTCTTTATACTCCTACGTCCCGTCCCCTTTCCTCCATACTTGTGGGACATCTCTCCGTCCTGTGGGACGGGACCGGAGCACTTTGTAAAAAGCATCCAAATTTTTCCAAAAATGTGTCCTTCCTCTCTTTCCTGCGCGGGGCCCGGCACGCGGCCGTAACCCCGCCCACATTGGCTCCGCACCGCGCATCGCCCCTCAGTCCTTTTCTCCGCTCGATCGGGGCCGGACGCACTTGCATCCTCGGAAGATCTTCTTCCCTGTTTTCCTCTCTGGCTCTCGCTAGTGTTCGTCTTCTAGTCCCTGTCTTTTAAATTAGACTTTCCAGACTGTTCTTCGTGTCATCGTCGATTGCGGATTCCCATCCTTTGTTTAGAGTGTTTGGGTCCGGAACACCGTTGGGACTCCTGTTATTACTGTGACTCCCTTTCGGTCCGGGCTCTTCAACGTCGGTTGGAACGGTGGGAGGAGGTGTTCCGACGCACTCCTCCATCTCATTTTCAGGCGTTCATCGACAAGAAGCAGCGCCCGGTAAGTTCTTTAGTTTTCAGAGGACCCCGGCCGGGGGATACCTTCCCGGGTTCCTCTCGAGCCGGGAGGGGCATTGATCGCTCTGTCACCGGGTCTCGTCCTGAGGTGCCTATCGGGCCTAATAATTCTACCGGAGTTTTCTCCGAGGGTCTCTGTAAGGGGCCTGTGTACACCGGTGTAATTTCCGAGGCCCCTCCTGTGGGGGCTGTGTAGACCCAGTTCTACTGAGTCACAGGGTACCGGAGCTTGCTTTGAGGCCCCTTTCGGCTTCCCTTAAAAACAAGACCGGGGTGCGCCCCGAGGCCTTGGCTGGGCTTGTGTTTACCGAACAGATGTTCGAGGCCCGTGCCGATAAGGCTATTACCGGGCCTAGGCCCGAGGTCCCTCGTACAGAGGCTAAGGCTACCAGCAGTTCTGAGGGGCCGGGCAGGGCCCTGTCGGTGAAAGCGGTTTCTCACCGTTCCCGCTCTTGTGGTGATACCAGATCTGTTGAGGGGGCAAAGAAGCAAGGTTCTTCTTTTACCAGCAGTGCCAAGGTCCTTCCTTCGAAGGCTCAGTTGGCGGTTGGTATGTCGCAGAAACATTCTAGGCCTCATAGTACCGGCTCTGCCGAGGTTCCTTATGTGAAGGCTAAAATTAAGACCCCTGATCCATCGACGGGGACCCGTGCCTCACCTCCTCACGTACCGCAGTTCCCCTCAGATGAAGACAAAATGGCAGCCGTTCCCGCCACGGCCACGGTGGCCATTTTAGGAACTACCCCTACAACTACGCCATCGGCCTCTGGTGTAGGGTTCGGTCCCTTTGGTGAACCTAAGGTCACTTGTGCGTATCCTTACCGGCCCGTTTATGATTGCAACGCCCGGATGCCTCTTCCGCACAATGTTTCGTTGCCTGCAGGGGCGGCCCCTTTGATTTATGTGGATACGTCGGCGGAGGGCCTGGCGTGGCACCTTTCTCCGTTACGTCCCTGGATTTGTCCACCTCATGAGACGCCTCCTCAGGTTCCGAAGCAATCTCCCGAGGACGCTTTTTTCGGTAAATTTCAAGCGCTTATGCGCACCGACCCCATGAAGGGAGTATTTCAAAGGGCTTTTTAAGGAAATTTGTCGACCAGCGCCTCCGGCACCATCCGTTCCTCTGGTGGTTCCGCCGACGCCTCCTTTGCCCGTGGTGCCGGTCCCTGCTTTTCCGCCTTTGCCACAGTTGTCCCCAGTGGACAAGGCAGTGCCTGACACAGTTCAGCAGGATCCTGACCTGTCAGATGACCCTCAAGGCGAGCAGGACAACAAGGACCTTCCCCGCTCTGTTGGAGCTTTTCATGACCGGGTACTGGACATGATGAATTTCTTAGATGTCCCGGTTCCGGAGGCACCTGCTCCGCAGGAGGGCGTGCTTTCTGGGGCATTCACCCTGTCTCCTTTGGAGCGTACCGGCCTTTTCCTGCAGAAGGATGTTTTGGCTGAGGTCCGAAGAGTCTGGGAGAAGCCACACTCAGGACTTTTTGTCAATAAAAAGATTGACGCGAGGTACAGGCTGCACTCTTCGGAGGAAGTGGCCTTGTCTCTTGTCTGCCTTCCTCCTCCACAGTGGTGGCTGCGGCCATGTTGCAGTCCAGACCTGCAGCATCCTCTTCCGCGACGGCTACTCAGGTCTTGGGAAAGGAGGACAAGCTCCTGGACTCCCTTGGGAGGAAAATCTTTGCCAATGATCTTGCAGCTCAGGCAGGCCAATGCCGAATTGATTTTGGCGGGAGCTAACATGCGGATGTGGAAAGGTCTGTCGGAGTTTAAGGAGCACATTCCGGTCGAGAAGTTGGAAGATTTCAGAGGTGGCCTTTCCGATGCCAGGGTCTTGGCCCAGGATCTCCTGGAGGCTGCGGCTCATCACGTAGACACCTTGGCTCGGGGCATGATGCTCGGGGTTCATAACTCGAGGCAACCGTGGTTGCATGCCACTAAGTTTTCGAAGGAAGTGCAAGACAAAGTATTGGACCTTCCATTCGATGGTAAGGAGCTTTTTCATTCTTCTACTGATGTAGAGCTCACCAAAACCAAGGATGGCACTCAGACGGATAAATCATTGTCTGTTCTGGTTAAAGCTCCTTTCAAACCTCAGAGTCGACCTTCTTCTGATTTCAGGGGCTTCCTCGACCGCAAATCGCGCAGAGTGGATACTCCTGCGGGAAATAACCGCCGTAGACACCAGCGTACGCAGTATTTCTCCCGCTCCTCAGCCTCCTCATCAGGTTCAGGTGGCTCCGCCACCGATAAACCTGCGCCAAATGAGGTTTTTCCGTGCTTGCACGAGACCCCGGTGGGAGGACGCATTGCGTCTCATTGGGAGGCGTGGCAGACCATCACAGAAGACAGATGGGTCTCGTCAGTCGCTCGGGCGGGCTTCCGTTTACCTTTACCCCCTACCCCACCCCTCAACCCTCCTTTTCAGCTGTCAAGCTCACCCTCCCTCAAGGCCGAGGTTCAGAAACTTCTGCTCCTCAGAGCTGTGGAACCCGTTCCCCTTGGGGAGCGAGGGGAGGGCTTCTACTCCCGGCTGTTTACGGTTCCCAAACCCAACCAGGCTGGACTGCGCACCATCCTAGAACTTTCCCAGTCCAATCTTTCCTTACCCCAAGAGAAATTCAAGATGATCACGCCCGGCCAGATTCGCTCCTCGTTGCAGGCGGGCGATTGGCTCAGCGTGGTGGACCTCCAGGATGCGTACATGCATATCCTGATTTGGGCTCCACACAGGAGGTACCTCCGTTTCTCTTTGGGAGAGGAGCACTTCCAGTTTCGGGTGCTTTCTTTTGGCCTCAGCTCGGCGCCGCGTGTATTCACGAAGATGTCAGTGATTGCGGTCTATCTTCGTCTTCAGGGTATCCATGTGTATCCTTATTTGGACGATTGGCTTCTACGCAGCCCTTGTCCGCTGGCGGCAGCGGGCAACCTCCAGTCTCTCCTTCAGCTCCTGTTCCATCTTGGGCTGTCGGTGAACTGGCGGAAATCCTCCATGACGGTCTCTCAGGACCTGATTTTTCTGGGTTTTCGTTGGAACACGATCGACTGCAGAGTATACCTGACCGGGGACAGAATGGCGGATCTGTTGGCCACGTGTCAGATGTTTGCGCAGTCAGAGAGTATGTCGGCCTGGTGGTTCCAGACGCTCCTGGGCCTCATGGCCTCGTGTGTGCTGGCTCTTCCTCTTGCTTGTCTCAAAAGGAGACGGACCCAGATGGTCCTTCGGAATTCATGGCGTCAGGCAGTGGACCCAGACTCCATGCGGATAATGATTCCGGATTCTATGAGTGGACCTGGACTGGTGGTCATCTCTCAGCAATCTGTCTGCGGGCGCAGGGTTTCAGGACCCGGTCCCTATGGTGACGATCAGGACTGACTCCTCCCTCCTAGGGTGGGGTGCGACATTAGATCTCCTTCAGGTCTCGGACCTCTGGTCGCCTCAGGACAAGCTCCTGCACATAAACCATTTGGAGCTTCTGGCGATTTTCTTGGCGCTCAAGGCGTTCAGACTGGTCATGGTCGACAAAGTGGTCTGCATAAGAACGGACAATGTGGTGTCAATGTATTAAATCAACGAGCAGGGGGGAACGAAGTCTCCCCCCTCCCCACTCCCCCTCTGTGGACCTGTCCATCCAGATTTGGGAGTGGGCCGTGCTTCATGGTGTCTGGCTGCTTGCAGTGCACATCCCGGGCCAGCTGAAAGTCACAGCAGATGCCCTCAGCCGGCGGACAGTGGTCAGCTACGAGTGGGAGTTGAAGACGGAGGTCCTCTCATGGATTTTCTCGCGCTGGGGCACACCGCAGGTGGACCTCTTCACGACGGCGGTGAACAAGAAGCTTCCTCTGTATGCCTCCAGAGGGGGGCTAGGAGCCTCCTCTCTGGGGGATGCTCTAGAGATTCCATGGCACAACATGAGAGCTTACGTCTTCCCGCCTCTGCCTCTAGTTCACCGGGCAATTTGGAAGTTGAAGAACTCGGTGAACGGTTCTCTTTTACTGATAGCCCCGTGGTGGCCGGCCAGGTTTTGGTTCTCAGAACTCCAACACCTGTCGGTTTATCCACCGATCAGGTTACCGGTAACTCCCGATCTTCTCCACCAGGGGGAGCAGCAGCTGTGGCACCTCTCCCCACAATCGCTCAGCTTGGTGCCGGAGTTCAGGTCTTTAGAGCATCTGAAGTTGTCTGTGGATAACATGCGTATTATCCAGGCAGCCAGAAAACCCTCGACCAGATCTCAGTACAAGAGTAAATGGCTCAGGTTCTGTCATCGGTGTCTAGAGAAGGAACTGGATCCAAGGGGGGGCCACGGTTGACACGGTGTTGTCCTTCGTGTCCTCCCTAGCAGAGTCAGGGGTTCATGTTCTGTCATGCAGGACTCAACTTTCAGCGGTCTCTGCTTAGCTTTCTACGGATCAGTGTTCGTACTTTCTGGCTAACACAGTGGTAAAGAGGCATTTCGCTGGTTTACCCTCCAGTTCGTAATCCGCACCCGCCATGGGACCTGAATGTTGTCCTGACGGCGCTGTGCCATAAACCCTTTGAGCCGATGGCTTCTGTGGACCTCAAGTACTTGTCTTGGAAAGTGTCCTTTTTGGTCGCCGTCACATCGGCAAGGAGAGTGAGTGAGCTCCAGGCATTGTCGGTGGAGCATCCTTTCTTGGTCTTTCACAAGGACAAGGTAGTCCTGCGGACAAACTCGGCCTTTCTTCCGAAGGTGGTAACTGAATTCCATCTGAATCAGTCAATCCCTCTACCGGTCTTTTTTCCGAACCCCGCCTCTGAGGCGGAGAGAGTTCTACACTGTCTTGATGTCCGTTCTACCTGGATAGGACTTCCGAGCTTAGAAATTCTTAACTTTTTGTAACTTTCGGCAACCCTCAAGGCAAACGGGCGTCTAAGGCAACTATTTCTAGGTGGATTGCCGCCTGTATCACGGAGTCTTTCACTGTCCAAAAGCTGAAACCTCCTAAAGGTATTCATGCACACCTGGTGCGGGGCAAGGCAGCTGCAGTTGCTTTTCAGAAGTATGTTCCCTGGGAGTCCATCGCTAGGGCAGCTACTTGGGCCTCTCCATCTGCTTTCTGTAAGCATTACTGCCTCGATATGAGTTCTAGAGCTGATGCTCAGTTTGGTCAGGCTGTGCTGAAGAACCTTTTCAGTAAGGGGTATTTCCATCCACCCGTAGTTCCTGTAAGGAGTGCTTGGGAATCTCCCACAAGTATGGAGGAAATGGGACGGGACGTAGGAGTATTACCAGGTTACTCACCGTAGTGACCACCTTACTCCTAGTCCATCGTCCCCTTTCCTCCATACGCCCTCCCGCCGTCTCCTCTAATAAGCTTCCTCTGTATTGGTAATGGGTCTCTGACCTGGCAAAGAAAAGGACTGAGGGGCGATGCGTGGGGCGGAGCCAAGGTGGGCGGGGTTATGGCCACGTGCCGGGCCCCGCGCAGGAAAGAGAGGAAGGACAAATTTTGGGGAAAATTTGGATGCTTTTTACAAAGTGCTCCGGTCCCGTCCCACAGGACGGAGAGATGTCCCACAAGTATGGAGGAAAGGGGACTATGTACTAGGAGTAAAGGTGGTCACTACGGTGAGTAACCTGGTAATTCCGCTATCTGATTGGGTACTCTAAATTCTTTCCCTCCTCCCATTTTCTGGTACTGCTTTGGGAGTCTGTCAAAGATATGGAGTACATTGGAGGACACAATCCATTCAAAGACCAAGTTACTTACCAACTGGTAACGTTCTTTCGATTGGATGTTTCTCCAACGTATTCCACATTGCTCTCGCATCCTGCCCCTGTGGGATTCCCATGCGATTGCATCTTACGTTTCCGCATGGCTATGTGCAGTCAAACGGGCATTTCATTGGGGCCACACGTTATGGGGGTGAAAACCTAATCTGAGGCTAAAGGCGCTGTGCGTCCTCTTTATAACATCCAGTGACGTCGCCCTTGACGGAGGCCTTCGAGGGACATAGACCCACGCCATCGATGCAGGACCCCCTCTGCCGAAAAAGTTTCTGAACTACACAGCTGTGGACATTACATGTCAAAGATGCGGAATAAGTTGGAGGAACGTTACCAGTTGGTAAGTAACTTGTTCTTCTCATGTAAAGGGGTTCGCCAGCCATGGTTTTAATGTACTGCAAAATAATGAAATGTGATAACGACTCTATTAATACGATTTGGTACACTCCAAAGGTGCACAGTGCAAATACTGTCAAAAGTCGGTATTTTGTACTGCAGAACCTATCGGAGATGTTTAGTAGTAGACCTAACAATATGGAGCACACAAGACCAATGACCTAGTACACGGGTGGCATGAGGTGTAATGCCCAATTAACCATTCTAGACACAGCAACAGTGTCACTTCAGGGGTCGAAATTAGGATTTGTTTACCAGGAGCAAAAAGCAGCTTCTGGGTATTGTGCATCACTCTTTATGCAGGAGTCGCCTTTAGAGAACCAGGAGCTAATAGGTGGAAAATATAACTTGTGCGCAAGATGCAAACTACCTTTGTTGTATTATATATTATGGAATATGCTTGGAGTCCCTTAGGTGGGTCCTTTATTCTTTTTTTTTTTAATACATATTCCCTAACCCTTACAGTTAATATTACATTGTTATGTTTGTAAAGCATAACTTGCCTGGGGAGTCAAAAGTAGCTGCTGTAGCTGCTGCTTTCATGCTAACCAGGCTTCCCTTGGCTATAACCAGGAGCTAAATGGCTCCCAGTTCTTGGCAATTTCAAACCCTGTCACTTTGTTAAACCGACTATTCTGGAAGGTGTATAAATCTTATAACTTGGTGCATCCGTTTAGGAAACTCTGTTGTCCCATGCCAGTTGTGAAATAATGAGCCGGTCTTGGCTTTTAGGCTCACATTTTGCATTCTGCTCTTATTTCAGCATATGTAATTAACTGATAATGCATCCATTCACAGTATGCTTTCAGCATTGCTTTCCATAGATTAGCCACGGGTTTCAAAATCGTGTTGAAGCTGCCTTTGTGCACAGGACGTTAGAATATTATGGAACAGATATTCCATGTATAGACGGTCAGCTGTCTAAATATTAAAATTGGTGTAGCGTTTGTAAAAAGTAAACTAGCTCAATCATGTGTGCCATGCGTGCAAGCATTCTAGCACATTTAGAGATTGCATGTTGGCACGAAAAGCAAAGGCTTGTTAAATAAAAGGCACGGGTTTGGTGTGACTGGGTTTTTGTGGCATAGTTAAACATTTGCGTTTTGAAACCTCAACTGTTGGGTGCTTTGTTTGGACAGGTTTTGGCATATAAACATGGTATTTGCGAACCGTTGCATACCTTTGAGAAACCCCTGGGCAGGGGGTTTACATCTTCACTGGTACAATAAAGCCTGCTATGTTTGATTACGATTGCTATCGCCAAAGAACTATAATCTAAGTAGTCATTTTCTTTGAGCCGTTCGTTATATCATACAGTGGATCCATTTTCAGTTTGTTGCTTTGCAAAATGGTTGATCCTCGTATGACTGATTTCTTTACTTTTAGTAGGAGAGCATAGTATCTTTATATATAAAGCGGAATGTATGTTTACTTCTGTCGGCTGTACAAATCCACACTGTTGAACCCACTGCTACCAAATTGTGCATAGATTCCTCATTTGTCTGGGGCAAGATTGTAGTCTGTTTGGATGCTAAAAATTACTCTGTAGACACCCTCATTTACTGATGCTCACCCCAATTCACTATAGTATGTACTAGGAGGCAACCTTTTGAAAAGTGTTTGAAGCAAAAGGTTCAATATGTTGGTTATTCCTTTAAAATGTGTTACTACTGTATAAAGTTCGAAACTATTTAAGTATTTTTAAAGGGAATACAAAAAAGAATTGCATTTTTTTTTTTATCTCGCCACTCCAAATATGAGAAATGGCAAGGATACAGCTTACTTAAGTTCATTCACAAGAAGAGAGGCCAGTCAATCTTTCTTGGACATTTTCTCAAATGTGTTGAAGCCATTGAGTGAGTGAAACATGCCGCACGAAAAAACGAACATCACTTAGAAAAGCGTCATCTGATGCAACGTGAAAATCAATATCGAATGCTTCTGAAACGCAACAGCAAACAGCAGCACGACTTGCCGACAAGAGCAAAATCTTCCAGGGCACATGAGGCACTACTCGATCAGGACACCGGCAACTCCTGGTACCCCAGCTAGTTCTGAATAAAGTCCACTGGTTTCAATGAACGTTGCAGAAAGTGCAACTTATCTATAATTATGCAGGGTGCTAAATTTGTACTCGCCACTAGCCATTGGCTAGTGATATTTGGCTCTTGGTGAGTAAGAAATGTGAGCTTTGTAAATGCAGAATTGAGATGCCAAGTTACTTTTTTTTTTTAAATGGCTGTCTAATAGATTTCAACTTGAATTTGTGCCCCCTGTTTACATGTGTAACCCTCGGACGGTTGGCTTGTCTCAAGACTTTCTATCTTTCATTTGTATGAAAAATGAGGCCCCCTTCAATTTCTTACCCCACTTAAAGCACTGTGAGACGCTATTATGTGGATCCTTGCCTCATTCAAAGTCAATGACGATCCCATCCGTGCTCATAGAATGGCATAAACTGCTACATAAACTGGTATGTAGCAGTCCGGCTTACTGTAGCCTGTAGTCGCAATTCCAGTTTCACAAAAAGAAAAGGAAGCAACAGCGCCTAGCTCACCTGCCCCACGTCGCCGAAGCGCACACCAACGGCCACCGTTGTGGGGCGCACACTCGAGGAATTTTGGCTGAAATAACAGTGGGGTGCAGTATCCACTAGAAAGCTGCTTTAAGTAAAGTGGCTATCCTGTAGCCAATGGTAATCACATAAACCCTGCAGGCAAGCAGTCAATATCCAGACATAAGGGGCAAAGAAAGCCCCCCCACCACCCAGCGTCACTATCCTTGACTCTACATCCGAGGTAAAAGTGATCAAAAGTCTGTCACGGCCCGCCCCACAACAGAGCCGAAAGCGAGAACATCTACATGGTTCTCCGGCTAGGTCACACCCTTCCCCCGTCAACACTCTTTCTATCTCCACTCCCTGATTTTTATTTTGTCTCACTTATTGCTTCTGTACGTCTGTTATGCTACTTTCGTAGACCACTTGAGTAGTACTGAACGGTTTTTAGGCTTTATGAAAACTTTCAGTCTAATGCATGCGTAGTCTCGTAACTGGCTAAAAAGATTTATTTTCCGTATGTTAAAGCCATATCAAATATTGGTTTAATTGGAGTAAGCATTGCATTTCACAGTCAACAAAAACTGTTTCCAGCAATGGAAATCTTTGAGGCTTGTTCAAACAAGCAAAGGAGACTCTTTCAAAACATCAATGGAATTCTCTGAGATGAACTAAGCTGCTTGCAAAGAGGTCCTCCTAATGCCAGGGATAATCACACATGGATAGTCCAGCCTGGAAAGTTTGAAACAAAACTGAGAATAGTAAATAGTTGAGCTGGCTATTCTATTTCAGTAATTCCACCATATTTTTATGTAGGTTCTTTAACCAAACTGATAAGAGAATTTTGAATTGCAATATAAGGTACCTACCTCAAATGCTTCCCTTCTTTGTATATCTGCGTCTATGGCAAGGTTTGTTCAGCTACTCAAGTATCTTCAAAAATCGTGCTCTGGAATACTAAGAGTCCATACCATAATGGAGCGACTTGACCCTAAAATAATTCCTTGAAGAATTTAGCCCTGACATTCTTTAACACTCATGTGCATAGCGTGGGAGTTGCAAATGTTGGAGTAGTGGGGGCTGCAGGGAGGCTATGTATGCTGTAGGGGTGTTACTTTCTATCTGACGTTTTGGTACATTCCCTATTTACCAGCAGTGGTGGGTTCAAAGTACGGAATGCTGCATCTGTGGCACCATCAGTGTACAGGAACTAACGAGAGCCATGCTAGATCTAGCCTCCAAGGACAGAAAAGTTGCACTATTCTGAAAGTAAAACATTGATGTGAACACGTGGAAATGAAAACCAACATAGAGACATATGTCAAAAGCTTTGTGAAGTGGACAGCAGCTTTTTTGCTGCTGACACGGATGGTTCAATAAAAGACGATGGTTTCGAGTCTTTTGAGGCTTTAGATGACATTTACGGAGATCATTCCACACGTCGGCTTCCGGAGTACATAGTGTCCGTTAGCCGCTTTATGCAGTGGATTTGGGACGAGTTACAAGGGATACAAGTTTCAGTTATTTCAATAGTCTGATATTCTACAGAGGACTGCTGTGCTTCCTCAAAATCTCAAACGTTTTCAGTTAGGAAAACAGCGGGGAACAATCAGTAGCATATTGTGGGCCAGACACACCCAATGCCGTCTGTCTTTAACCCGTCCATGTACCTGATCATGATTTCACATGCTCCTTCATAGGAAGTGTGCAGACCTTCACTCCCACACACAAACGCCAACAGTTATCATCCGCAGAAAACCTTCTGTAACCTATGCCAATTGTTATTGTGGGAAAAATAAGCTCAGCACACATGCTATGCATCGCCACTCAAAATAGGTTGAGTCTGTACTCTGCACACAGTGCTACTGCTGCCATTAGACTTCGTCTGTGTAATGGCTATGGCATCCAATTTAAGTGACGGCCTTAGTTGCATGATATAAGTCCCAATATGTAAAGTACGCTCTCCTTTCCATTTACCTTTGTTGTATGCCAAGCACATCCTCAAATGTTCCAGTAAAGCCATCCAATGGCAGTTAATGCCTCATTTACACGGCCTAAGTTGTCATATGTAATGTGCCAGTCCAAATTTTCCTCATCTTTTCATTCTAGCAGAATCTGTTTTTTCTTTCTTTCCCACTAGTCTTTTTCATTTGTTCACTTTCTCCCCCCGCTCCTCTTGCTCTCTAATAGCTTTACACTCTAGCTTTTATCTGTTTTTCCATCCCTCCATCTTGCCCTCCTTCGCGCTTCTTGGTTCTTTTTATTGTTCATTTAATGCACTCTCTCCTTTAGTTATTGGGAGTACACCAGCACCTGGCACCATTGTCACTACATTCTACAACAGGGACTCACTGTAGCGTTTGGATGGAGGCAGCTGCTGCAGTACTGAAACATTCTTTTAATTTGGCAATGGCTGATGCCGGTAAAAGAGGTTCAGCAGCTTGGACAGCAGTAGTCCTTTTAGCAGAAAAAAAAATGAACAAAACTGTGCTCTGAAAGCTTAGCTCAATGACCATGGCCCGCCTAGGCGAATACTAATATTCCCAGAATTCCCTAATCTTGGATTCAATCCCAGGTAGAACACCCTGCTTCTTGGCTCCCTTGATCCTGGAAACGAAGCGTCCTGCTTGCTTCTTGCCAGCAAGTATTTCTCTCCCTTGCTTGAGGTATCTCAGGTCTAGCTATTATCACGGTCTGCTTGTGGCTCAACCGCCTGTCCCAGCATCAATATCTTAAACACACTCTTATCAGCAAGTCATTCTTGCTTAGAGATTGTCGGGCTGTAATATTGATTCCCACCAGCCACGTGTCGCCCTCTTGGATTCTAGTCTTTTCCTTCGTCTGACCTCTACTTTTATCTGAGTTATAGCTCCCATCAAGCTCCCCAATGTCTCGTTTATCTTGGCTACCTCAACAAGCGTTTTCTTCTTTGTTTAGGTTTGTGGGATATACTAAAATCCCACTTGTTAGCACCGCCTTTTAATTATCCTGTAATATCTGGGATCGTGCCTCTTGTCTCTCTGCCTCGGATTGGTTCTCAAACCAGAATTTTCTGGTGTTCTTTGATTTAGTGTGCTCAACTGTGGCTTATTGACCACCAGTTGGTAATTATTACTTGTGAGCTAGTTGGTGGTGATCAAGGGTTTAAAAGCCCAGTCTGCCATTTTGATTTAAGGCTGAAGTGGTTTTTCAGCGGTGCCTGTCTGTCTCCCCAATGCCTATGAAATGGTTTACAGCTGTTGCTGCCTCTAGTGGTTTCCTCTATTATGGTATTTGTTGAGCACAGACCTAGCTTCAAGAAGCAATGGAGTGCTTTACAGAGGTACACAATAATACAGGTCCACAACAAAGCGCTTTAGTAAAGTAACAGAACAGATATATACAGCAGGGGGTAGGAAATGGGGGCACAAAGAAGTACAGCTGTGCATGGTGGTAGGGAGAAGAGGGGTGGACGGCATCTAGTGAGGCAGGTGACGTGTGGGAGGGTGATGTGATGGCCCAAGTGTTGAGGAGAGACTCCTTGTAGCGATAGTTATTTTCTGAATGAAGGAGCGTGGGGGAAAGTCTGATTGGGAGGTGGTTACATAGTCTTGGGGCGTAGGCAGAGAAGTCTTGTTTTCTGGTCCTTTCCTTTCTGCAGCAGCGAATTTCAAGTCTGTACATGTCCTGGCGCCTGGTGGTGCGCTGTCCACCGGAGAGGCTGAGTTTCTCTGCGAGGTAGCTGCGTGACTTGAATTTGACCGCCTTCTAGATAATGCTGCAAGATTTGAAGGTGATTTGTGCGTGCAGTGGGAGCTGGTGAAGGCCGATGTGGGCTTATGTGATTGTATCTGTGTGGATGCCTCATGAGGCTTGCGGCTGCATGTAGGACACTTTTAAGGGGCACAAGGGAGGCCCTCAAGGAGGGCATTGCCCCCATCCCAGTGGGATAGGATGAGTGCTTGAAAGGTGGATCTAAAGCTGCCCAGAGGGAAGAAGGGGATGACTTTCCGCAGGAGGAAGAGCCGATTCCAAGCTGTCTGAGGTTTCTTAGGTATGAGTCTATTGACAGAGAGGTGTTTGTTGTTGTAGAACAACTTCTCATTGAGGGCCAGGGATGGAACTGCGATGCACTCTTGCGTGCAAGCTTGGCTCTTGGGAGTAGTGGTCGTGTTCTCTTCAAACATTCTCTCTGACAGCTGACACTTCGAGGAGTTTCAAATTCTTGTTTCTTGAAGGTCTAGTAGGTGAATACGGGCTGGTTTGTAGGCTCGAGGGGTTAGTCGTTGATGCCAAATATAAACTATCTTCCATCAACCTAGTCCTGTGTTGGGGCTGCAGGACAACTGCCTTTGTTACAAAACAAGAAGCCTGGGAAACATGGAAGGGTTCTGGGAATTCCCTGTATATAAACCCCTCTCATAAGCTGGGCAGTCATTGCCTTCAGAATCCATCTCCGTCCAAAAGGAGTGGTAATAAATGTGCCTTTTTCACAAGGAACACACCCACAGACTTATTTTTTTTCTACACATGGATCACCCTTTATCCGGCAATTGCACATAACCTCACCCAAAATGTAGGGGCATGCGATATTATGGTAAACTTAAGGATGCCCAGGCCCGAACATTAGTAGAGCACTATGTACGGTTCCGACTAACAACCATTTTACTGCACCTTGTTAAAAGTTCGATTTTGAAGATATGTACCACTATCAACTCGTGACAAAGTAACTTTTATGCATGAAGTTAACTAACAAATTGTGATTTTAAAAAACGCATATTTTCCAGAACTGCAAGAATATTAAGCCTAATTAAACTATTTTCCTGCTAATGGAATTGGGAGCATGTTTATGTAATGAACGTTCAATTTATTGGAGACTCACAAAATAGCTCGTATGAAGTAAAAATCGCAAGCCTTGAGTTTTTGTAGTTTCTGTAAAGATAAGAATGTAATCTAAACTATTAAACCTTTACAAAGTGTTAAAAAGCTACCTAAAATCCGCCAGCATTTTATTTGTAAAGTATATAAGGGATTATCATGTAGGATGGAATCATTTTGGTGATTTCTATTTTTAAAATTTTTAATGAAGATAATTCTGTGACAATAGCAAGTGCTGCTTGTTGGACGTACTTAAGCAATATCTTAGACTGTTACGTTTTGTTAATATTGGTGATTTTTAAAATGTATGCTATTTTATTAAGGTAATGTTGTTAATAGGAAATTAATTTTTATTTTATATGAATGAATGTGTGGGAGATGTTTGACCAAAACCTACCGAAGTAAAGTTACATTGACCAATGCAGAAGAGATGACTCCCATTGCCACTGATGCAGTTACCAGTAAATTCATTATTTGGTTTCTATAAACTCTGCTGACACTCAGCAATTTGCATGGGCACCGCCATGCTAACGTATATTATCGACAGACACAGGTTCCGGGTCTGACGTGCTACCATGTAGTTACAATTCCGAACTGCTGAAATCCTTCCCACTCAAACCACAACATTTACAATTCATCATAGACATTTAGTACTACCTTTTCTTCAGCAAACAGTGATAGGCTCTCTCATTCTGTGTTTAAATACAGTAGATGAATAATTACTATTTGTCTCAGATTTGTAGGCCTTTGCCCTTAATGAGGCTTGGTCTCATAATTGGCTGGAAATATAAAGCCATGCTTCATTAACTAAGTGCTCTGTTGGCTAGAATTTTATGACCCGAGTTATCCATTACAAGCTTACTTGTGCATGTGTGTTGAACCATGCCTCTTGGGACCTTGGTCTTGGTAGTTCATTTCCCAATGCCTGATCCTTCGCATTAAATTTAAAGAGCATCAATGTGCCAAAAGACCTAGAGCCAGCAGTAACTTCATGGTTAACCCAGTATGTGTTTCACAAAAAGGTTTGCGCAAGTCATAATTGTGAGGAAAACAAAGAACAGCTTTACGTAAAAACATCAATTCCGCAAGTAATCATTGTGACATGGGAGCTCAGGCATACGTTTGGTTGTGTCCTCTCGGCTTGCCCCTGGGCAGTGTTAGTACTGGAAATGGACCAGAAGTGGACGGGATCCCACTGTTGACAGCGGAGGACTTTTAAGAGAGAACAGTGCAGCTTGAAGCCAGCCAGAGACTGGAAAACTCTACCTGTAGAATGCTGAGGAAAGGGTGTTTGTGTGGCGCAGGAGTAAACAGTGATAGGTTCTGGGGTGGAGGGGATGGAATAATGTCGGACAGGCACATACGGCCGTCAACACAACAGGGAAATGCTGCTATATAGTCCTCCCATTTATTAAATACTCTACAATTTTAGTGTGGCCCCGATAGGTGTGGGAAAAGCCTTTAATATCAACTTGGGTCAATGTGGCTCTGCCTCTCGCCCTATTTTTATATATGGCGGTGGTGGCCTTGCAGGGTCCACGTTGGGCTGCTGCAGCAGTTGGTGTTGGCAGAAGCAGCTCAGAGGGAACTCTGATAGGTGTACTGTGTATGTCACCTGTACATGTGCCGGAGTTCTACTTCGATCTGTATTCACTGGAGTCACATGACTGCCAAACTGGCCACAGTTGCAACAATATTACACGTGCAGGCTGCTTTTCCTTTGCATCAGTGGCAATAAGTTCATGCAAACACTGATCAGCCCGCCTGTCTGCGCTAATATGATCAAAGCAACCACATTAGCAATCGACTTTGTTTAATCGATTAATCATTGCAGCACTACAGATGATGTTGCTTATGAAATTCCTCTTAGTATAGCAATGTCTAAATGATTGAGGGAATGACGTTCGCAGTCCCATCATTTCCCTTCTTTAGAGTGCATCCAAGGTTTATTGGAGCATTACTTGGTTTGACAGCATGTTCAACAGCTTCAGCGGATTCTGTTGGTCTTTGGCATCACTGCCTCTGATGTACACATGGCTCCAGATGGTCTGCCTCTGCATTTGAGGGATATGGGTCTACCCCTTTGCTGATGACTTCCAACTGTGCGTGCAGCAGTCCCATTGATTGACAATCTAGCATGCTTGAAGGCTCTGCCTTATCCCAATTGAATCCTGGAGCCCCTCTGCATACCACAAGCTGGGTGAAATGCTGATGTGTTTACTTGATCGGATGAACTACTATCTCTGTCTATGGCCAGAGTAAAACGGAATGTGGCTTCTCTTAAAAGAAATTCAGAACATATCCGTTTAAGTTTGATAAATGATACGTTTTCCAAGCCATCCTAGAATAGTAGGATTCCTTTATAGACCACAAGTGGCTTAATGTTGCAATCCTTTATAGACCACAAGTGGCATAATGTTGCAAAAGTGGTACATTTTAGTAATGACTAATTTATGGAAATGGCTTCCTTCCATAGCCATAACATTTTATATTCTTATGTTTTGATGCTGTGCCAAGAATGTTTTTGGGTGCAGTGACATTTTTTCATTTTATGCATCCCGTTTTGTTGGGTGCCCAACATTGATGGGAGGATGATTCAGGAAACAGAATTATATTTTCTATTTGTCTTATATTTGCAGGGGTCGAAATTCAGCTTCTATGAGCGACACCTAAAACTAGCTCCTGGGTTTTGGATATCACCTACTGGGCAGGAGCTACCACTAGAGAATTTGGATCTAGCACAAAGCTTGCCACAAATCTAACATTTTTGTGAGTTGTAAACGCTATCTTGTTCTCCGTTGTATACACTTCGTCGTGCCTTAAATGTCTTCTTGATGTCTCTAACGGTCCTTTTTATACGCATTTTCAGATACAGTAAGTTAATGCCACAGATGTATGTTTGTATGGCACCATTTTGCCCCAGGAGCCAAAAGTAGCTCCTGATGGCTGTTTGTGTTGAGCTAACCAGGTTCTCCAGGGCAAAAAGCAGGAGTGAAATAGTTCCATCTCCCAGCAGTTTCGACCCCTGTATTTGTATACCACTTCTTACCATTTGTAATGGCGTTGAAGCCCTGTAAGAAGCATGACCATTTGGCAGACTGTGGTCAGAAAAGAAGAGGGTAGCAACACAATGTATGCAAAAGAAATTTGAGTTTAGGCACTGAAGGGAAAGCAGAAATCTCTACTGTGGAAGTCGAAGAATGGATAGCGAAGAGGCAAAGTCTGTTTGGAAGATGATTGCGACTCTTGACACCCGGAGCTGGATGACATTTTTTGTGGAATTCTAATATAAGCCATGGGGCAGAGCGCTAGAAGAGGAAAGTAGGGGGAATTATAATGTATGAACCCCTTGGGCAACTAAGCACAGTTGGGGGGCTCTGCTATACTTTACATGCTGTGTACATGCATATGGTGAGGACGACAGCTATACCACATTTTTTTCATGGGACTCCACTGTATGCTATGTGGTGCAGTACATACAGCATACAAGCAGTGAATGATAGGCAGTCACATGAAAGGGCTATTTATCAGATCTTTCTTTGGTTTATGATGGCATCGAATGCAAAAGCCTTGGAAAAAATGCATTGAAAAAAGCTTTTTTTTCATTTGGGGGGGCCGTCCCAACACCCTTTATTTTTTTTATTTTTATTCTTACTCCTTAAAACCCATTTTAGTTAAAAAAAAAATAAAACCTTTATCTACAAAAAAAAACTTTTTTCGAGGCTTTTGCATTCAATGGAATCACCCGATACCCATTCTTTGACTCGGCAGTGCTGTTGCAACACACCTTACCCTGCAGCTGTTTCAGGTAACATTCTACAAGTCAAATAAGCCTCGGAGCTATGAAAAATGGTACATCAGTGGATTTAAAAACAAGTCGTTTTACACTTCCATGTACCGGAGTATGATTTGGGAGCTAGAGAGCAAACAGTTAATGAAGAAATAGTGTAGGTTATTCATATATACATCTAATTTTAGACCCCAGCTAGTCCACCTAAATACATGGTGTACACAACTAAGCATAACTCTTGGCAGTGTATTCCGCATATTCAAGATGAATCGGAGTGGTCTTCAGCCATGAATTGCAATCAATAAGATGACGTTTGTGTTGGAACACCAGAGGCTTTGATCGTTTTATGCATGGTGAGATTTGTAAGCGGCTTCTTAACTTTCACATTTCAGAAAGTGTCTTTGTTCCTCTCCGACCATTGGCTTTCACAGGTGTTTACAAAAAGCTATGAAGAAAAGTAAGTAGACCATCTGCTGGACTTTTGACTATTAGTTTCCCTAGATGCTGCACTACACAAATGACAGGGTGGACTCTAGTTCCATATGATTTGTCAAGTGATGACTGTAATAAGGACATGTTACTTATTAATTTATATTGTATCCCAAGGTGGAACATGATCAGTTATTGCTTAAGTCCTTATTTGATGGATAGATTGTGGAAAGTCATCGTACATGGGGGGGGGGGGATTTCAACTGTATCTGGTCAGATGAAGTAAACCACACTGTTGACAATCTTGATGTTCTAAATAAAGGGGCTCCAAATGGGCAGAATAGTTGAATAATTCGAATCTGATTAAAGCAAATAGTAACTTAAGCAGACCTGGTCTAGAGCTGCCTCATCTTGGATTACATTTTCCTTTCTTCTGTATACGAGGCATGTGAAACATTTTTGATAAAAACATCTGACAAAAGTGATCACGCCAAGCTTATTTTTAAGATTTCCTGCTTAGTAAAGCCTGCTTTGATTAATCATAATGTAGGTAATGTGTAGTGACTCAATTAGTCTAAATTGGAAGCATGGAAACAAAGTTGTGGAATTGTTGTGTTGGTAAAAGCTGTTGTGAGCTAGGTAAATCGGGCAAATGACTTGGTTGTAGTCCTCAACTTTTCAATGATTCCATAAACAGTGGTTGAAAATCTAATCCAATCTCTGGGGCTGTTTTGTTGCAAATCATAAACCTTATTTTGATATCCACATAAACAGAAAAAAAGAAATAAGGTCCGCATTAAATTATAAACTGCCTTAAAATGCTGAAGGAAAAAATTAACATATGAGATGGCAAAGCCGTGCTGGGGTTGTTTTTGAAAAATAACAGAAAAATGTGGAAATTGTTAAATAACGAGAACTAGACCCAATCTCTGAGTCAATCACATTTTGTAACAATCGGTCTATGTCAGATACTGTCAACAAAAGTATGATAGGGTTAAGCATACTAGTCATTTGGTACTTCCAAGTACACACCAGATGTGGGCAACTAATTTTACATATGAACATATCGAAATAGCATTAACACAGTTGAAACGTTTGATAGTGTGTGACCCAGATGGGTTATCAAATGTCCTATTTAAGGCTGACTCCAGCTTTTGGGCAGCATCCTAATGACACCATCTCATCAAAGTTTTATTGCAGGCAAATTCCCTTTACCTTGGTCTAAAACCATTATTGTCCCCATTTTCAAAAAAGGGGACGGGGTTTGCCTATTGATTATAGACCAATATCGTTATTGGGCACTAAACGCCAGTAGCAAGGTTTTGGCTTTCTTCGTGTTCAAGGATTTAACACTTGGGCCACTGCTACAGGCAGACTTGGTATTTTCCAGACTGGCTTCAGAAAGAACAAGGGTACCGCACTAAATGGGTTTGTGTATTATTTCTGACAAAAGCAAGCACTTTGAGCATGTTCTCCCACTGTATTCTGCCTACTTGGATTAAACGGATGCATTAGGTGGCATGAACAGGAACTTGCTGTGGGGGTAAATTAGCCACCTGGATTATTCTAGAGTGGCTATTCATTCTAATTTTGTTTCATAGCAAAACATTGCAGGTTAGGCTATACTCTGAAGGCTCTTTTGTCTAAGGAAATGTGTACTTAGCAATGTTTTGGCACCCTGTCTGTTCAATATACATATATATGAAGACTGGGATTGGTTCTGGGGGCAGTTTTCAACATCTACCACTTAGCTCTGTCCTTGAACAATCTACACATCCAATAGCATCTCTACAGCAGATTTTGGCTTTATCCTGGGAACCCGGGTTTACCAAGCCTTCTAGGAAAGCTAATATGAAGCCTGCAAATGATAGTGAAAATGTCGGTAGCTGTGCAGAACTAAAGGGAGCTGCATCAGCAGGAGTTACAGTAGGAATAACATCTGACCTAACAAGAGGGGACTGTCGCAGCCCCCCATCAAGGGTGGCTGGAGAGGTTCCATCAAAGACCCTCCTTCGTCATGCTATTTCAACCCGGGAAGAGTTGGGCTCTGAGTTGAATGATTTGATTGGCATTCTATAAGGAAGAGCAGAATAACCAACCACAACCTCTCTGCTAATCTGAAGGAGTTCCGGCAATGCCTTGAGACTGTCGACCATGGAGAGTCGCAGAGTTCCCAGAGAATGGTGGATAAACATGGGCAAACTACCATATCCACTTTAATTGCAGTCTGAGGTAATAATGTGGCAAAAGGTGAAATGGAAGGGCAAGCATGTTAGTCTACATCTGCCATCCCTGCTAGTATCAAATTTGGGAGACCAGCTATGTGGACTTTCAAAGCTCCATACAAATCTAACAAGAAGCAAATAACCTCTGTGCCCAGGGATCTCCAGCTAAGAAGAGCTCAAATGCCAGCAATCGCAAATGGCAAAATAAGCGATCTAGTCCAAGATAAGAGGAACATAATCATCACCAATGAGGAGATGCCGCTAAGAAATGCACCTAAAGAAGCTTTAAGAAATAAAATGCTATCCTGGTTGCACCAGGAACTGGGGAATGTACTCCTAAGATTGCATGACTTGACCATCTGGTATAGGTTTGAGATTAATGTTGCTCCTTCTAATGGACTGCATTGTCGTAGGATGCGGTAAAGGCAATCTACCCTATTTATTTTTTAAGCATAAGTAATAACCTGGCAAATGCATCATCCGATGAGAAATTGGGGTTGACTATGCATAGTGTATATATAGCAAATGTAGTTGAGGCTAAGGTGGTCACCGTTCTCCTGCAACATTACCCTTTTTTGGCAATGCATCCATTTCTCTGGAAGTTATTCAGTTTCTCTATTGCAAACATAGCTATGCTGTCATGTAACTTATGCATCACCTTATTTTTCCTTCCGCATTCTTAGGTTCATTAGTGGTATAGCATTGACCTTTATTGTTCAAAAGAGTGTAAATAGCGGAGAGTTATATTGAATGTTGCACCCATTTACATCCAGCATCTGTTTATGTCCCTTTCCATTCCGTGTATGTTTTATGGTTTTGAAATTTGATGTTTTGTATCCCTGATGCACCAAAGGCCTGCCGGCCGAAACTTGTTCAATAAAAACTTCAAACTATATATATCAGACAGCCAAAAATAATTATTGATGGGGCTAGTGTTTACTTCGAAATTGGGACATCTACACGTGGGTTGGATGGCTTATTCCCGCAACCTCATCCTAATGGACATAACACCTTTTGGCCTCCAATGGAGTTTGTATTATTTTGGAGAATATACCTTTTTAAATAACCTAAAAGTAAATCCCATCAAAACTAAAAAAAATATTTTAAAAGGGACATACAAAAATAAAGGATTTAAGTTGTTCATCAGCAGGTGCCCATTGGAATAAGTAAACCTAATAACTGATCTCTAATTGTTGGTTCCCAATAAGCAGCACACAAATAAATTGAGATTGAAGTTAGGGTCTCCAATAGCCCAAATTAAAAATCGCAATTTTAAATTTGGCCTTTATTCCCTGCATCCAATTTAAATAAGACAAAGATTATTCAGCGTGTATGTATATTCGTAGAGCTTGTGGATCTGCTTAGATCACATGCTCTGCATAGTCCGACATCTAGTGGTAGTCAGAGTATTACAAGATTTTCTTTCGAAGCTCAAACTGACGTCGGCATGTTAGTAATACTATACCTAGTGTGACGCGTACTGTAACCATGGTCCTTCTCGTGTCAAGGTCCCTCAGATTGTTTTTTTTCCGCCATTGTGCTTGGTTGCAAGTTGCAGAGTTCCTTTCCAGGCTGATGCCTTTTGATTACTTGAAAGTTTACAAGTAGAGTTTTCCTTATTGCCTGCTTTTGCCGCACGACCAACAGACTGCTTGACTGCTTGACTGCTTTCGATGGACAACTTAATCGTCAAATAGTTGAGTGAATCGACGACTAGACGTGGCCCACACAAATGGGGGGGGGGGAGGAGGTTCTTCATACTGACCTCTTTAGAGAATGCATATTCAGCCATCCCCTTTTTCTCGCCATACTGCCCTTTTAATAAATGATGGACAAAACCCCCTTGAAATTTTGCCCTACTTGCCATTGAAAATTCCTGTGGAAAGACAAGCACCGTGTGTGCAATTACGGTCTCCCTAGGGATCACCCTGAAAACTCTGCAAGCCCCGCAAACATTCGACCTAACACTCTAAAAGATTGACTTGCCAAATGCTGGCCCGCTCGCGCAATGCAGGCCGAGGCCTCCATCAACGTGATGGAGGACTCCAGCAAGGGCAGTATCTGGGTCCTTAGTGAAGGCGAGCAGGATTCGTCAGATCCCCGTGTGCAGGCCCCAACTCCAATAAGCTGGTCGGCCGCTCTGAGATGGAGATTGCACCTGGCGGCCATAGCACCCTCAAGTCCAAGAACACAAAGCACATAGCCCACAGCCGACTTTCAATGAAAGCATTGAGGCACACGTGGTGTCTGCGGAAAGTCAGATGTTCTTTCCTCTTCTCTGGGTCATCAGGTGTGCTTTCGCCTCAAGACAGGCCTCCAAGATCGGTTCGGGCACTGTTGGGCAGAAACCTGTGCAGTTCCCTTAGGGACCACTGCAAAAGTTTAAGACTACAGGTGTTAGCAGTAAACCCAATTGGTAGCAGTCTGTACCACCCAGATTTACCTGGTAGCTGTGGCTGAGCAGTCAGACTTCTGTCAAGAAGAGTTAGGCAGTATATAGAGTATACACAATAGGGCTAAAAATACAGTAGTACAAGCAATGACCAGAGCTTTGGTATAAAAGTATATAATTTATTTAAAAGCACACTTGTGAAAATACACTGGCACTAATATGTCAAGCAAGTTCAAACAGTCACTAGAAATATATATATACACCTCCCTAATTAATTGACAAGTCTAGGTTAATACACCACTTATTTAGCAAAACAGAGGTGAGCGCGTAACCATAGATGGCACTCCATTAATTATTTAAAAAGGGAGAGAAAAGGCAGAAATAGGAAAAGCACACAATACCAACACTTTTAAAGAACCACAGCAAGTCAAGAAAGGCAGGGTCTACTTTAGAGCAAAAAGTTCATAGGCCAGGCCCACTCTTGGAGAGAGCAAGGCGGAATGTGCCCAAGATCACACAGTGGAAATGCACTAAAAGTCTTTGCAGGAAAGTCGAAAAGAGGTTGGATCAAGTTAGAAAGGTAATGTTAACAGGTCCGAGGTCACCCCAGGATAGAGAGTCAAGGATTTACGGGACACCTTGGACAGCCTGTTGCAAGGGAGACCAGGCGGGACACAGTACCTGAAATGGTGAGAAAGCTCCAGCGGGGGCAGTTGTTCTTGGCAGCGGGTGCAAGTTGGTGCTTCGTCCAGGGGAAGAGAAAATCTCGACGTGGAGGAGAGCTGGAGATTGTTGCACTGCCAGGGAAGAAACCAGCCGCGGAGTTTCCTGGTTAAAAGGTACTACCCTTTTATTTGCGGTAGTGGTGAAGAGTGGCTATCCGGCCACCGGGGTGCTTGGCACGGGCGATTCGACCACGAGACGATCCAGGAAGGCGAAATGGTTGGTCCCACCAGCTTAAGGGGAAGAAGACTCTCCTGGAAGAAGATCTTCTCTGTCGTCGGGAAAGTGGTGAGTTTCATACAGCAGGGCTCCACCGGTGGTGTCGTCGTTCTAGATGGCTCAGTGTCTCCCCTCTTCAGATTCTTTAGGTCCTGTGGCGACTTCTGAAGTTCCAGTCCCTAAAGCCCTGCTTTTATGCAGCAAAACCCTGATTCGTCAGCCTACTGTCAATCCCACTGAGTGCGACTTGAGTTGCCAAGGCAACTCAGTCCAGGGTGCCTATTTGCCCCCCCCCCCCCTACCCACCCCCCGCCCCTCCCACACATCCTGTAGACCCAGACAGAGCGGCACCACTTTTGGAGGCTTCTGTGTAGAAGCCCGCCGAAAGTGGAACAAAGGGCTCGACTTGGGTTGGAGTTACAGAGGCGAACACAAACGCCATTTTAAAACCGAGCCCTGGCAAAAAGACCCAACCGGGGAGTAAATATTAAATAACCCAGTGGTATCTTTAACATTGCACCAAAAAAGTGGTGCGTTTAAAATGAATGGAAAATCCCATAGGAAATATTCAGGTGGAATATTTTGCGTGGTAACCACTGCCACCAGCCAGAAACTCGACAAGGGGGGATGGGACAGTGCCCCGTTGGAAAACAGACCCAGGGGCGATCGAATTACCCCTACCAGTACTTCCACAATATGATGGTTTTGTACTGGTTCTGTTCACAATTTAAGACTTGTAAAGTCAATGGTGACTTTACATGCCCTGGGAGACTGTAGTCAGTCCCAGGGTATGGAGTCTGTTTGGTGGTCACTGACACCCCTGTTACTGCACTGAGGGTGCTGTGTAACACACTTACCAAAAACACATGAAGCCCTATGGAGTAAAAGACCCCATAGCCCATAAAACACATTACAAAGTCAAAGGACATTCTCAAATCATGCCTAAGAGTGGGAGAAAAGAGTCTCACTCTTAGCAGGAGAAAAAAATAAACCCCAAAAATCCAGCAAAGCTGCTGGGGGACTCACTAGGTTTGGGAAATTGGCCTTTACAGAGAATTCTCCCTAACAGGCACAATGCACAAAAAGGGTCTTCTTTCGCGCGCCGAAGACCAGCGTCTCCCAAACAAATGGCAAAAATGCAGGAATTAATCAAGACACATCTGTGCTACCCTGTTAAAAGCAAAATCACCAAAAAAAAGTCAACATCCTCGACACCTTTGTCCCCCCAAAAGAACTCTGGCTGTACTTTCTTCCTCCCCTGTGGACACACTGTCAGGTGCTATGCACCACAAGAACCAGACTCTCTCCCAAGCCACCCCTACCCTACCATGCCAGGCTACCCACCTTCATGTGACTATAATTCAGAACAATTTTATAACATTTTTAAAAAGGATGTCCTGTTTTGTGGACTTTATGGACAGGCATCAAGAACAAACGTCCCTTTTTAGAGCTGCCTCACAGCCAGGGGCCTCAACACAACAACCCCTTGCCAAAAAACATTGTCTTGAGCCACAGCCTAGCACCTCTGTTCTAGGCGCCCCCCACGCTCACCCAGCCATCGACCTACCAAGACCCCTCTCAGGACATGTACATTGAGAATCCCACAGGATCTCGAGACCCTAGCTCAAGGGGACCTTTATAGTCTGGATCAATTCTATGACGACGACGATAAGTCATCCAGCGGTTAGCAGATTCTCCTGTTAATATCTAACTACAATATAATGAACTGCTGTTGAAGGCTGCACACAATTCTAACATTGACACTCAAGAGGCACAAGTCGACAAGGACTTTGTGGAGGACATTCCGGGAGACAGAAAGTCTGCCACTCAGTTTATTCTACAGTTTTTATCAAATGCGTATACAGCCCTCCCTACTTGCGCCTACTCTCACAAGGGCAGTAAGGCTAGCGCCCACTGACCCTCTGTATATTGGGGGTCAGCTAATATCGGATTCACTACTGGTCACGACTGCAAGAAAGAGGGTGGGTGTTGAGATGGATTTCTAAACCCTGACCTGGTGGGCAGAGGTGTAGGAAGCCACCTTAGTTTAGTGAAACAAAAGAACCTTCTGGACAAGCAAGACCAATCTAGGTAGTTTGGCAGGCGGTCAAGACTAAGTCTCTGGAGGGGTGCGAGTGATCGGAAGCCCACAATGAGCACACACAGTAATGAGCCACAAATTACTCTTAGACAAGTGTATATATAAAATATCTATGCATGTCGGTCGGACCAATTGACACAAGTAAACCTCAGTTATATAAAACTGTTATCACACAATTCCTATACTAAGATATATATTAATCCATATTATATTCACTATTTTGGTATTGCTGCTATGCATATTTACACTTTCTTCCCACGCAAACAATCCGCCATATTTTCATATTTTCCATTCTGTCAGCTTGTCTGTACGTATATAGGGTAGTTGTCATTGAATGCATTTAGACTGCTGCATATTACATGGAGGTATAGCATTATGTCCATCGCGGACCGCATGTTTACATATGAAGTCTCTTTTTTTGAGAGTACCCATATTTGAGCTGCAGGAATTTAGATTGAGTTGATTTCTTCCATATTTATGGTTGTATATGCCCTACTAGGCTTTTTAGCCGCATAGAGTATTGACCAGGCTTTTTCCGCAGCTCATACAATGTTATTCTTTAGCCATTTTTGCGATATGCATGTGTTGTATCCTGGTAAATTTATATAGACTGATGGCTAACCTCCATAAGTGAGTTGCGGCATTCCATGCTCGGAACAAATTTAAGTTTCAAAATGAATAAGGTCTCCAATGTGTATTTGTATTCAGAAACACAACAATGTTAAAGCATGGCCAATTGTATAGACCAGCAAAGAGCAGTCATAAGATGTGTTGGCACTCTACACACTTTCATAGAGTTGCTATGGCATAAAATGTAGTCCATTTTCTGTATCTCACACCTATGTGATTATATATGTATATATAATGCGCAAAGGAGTAAAACACAGCCGCAACCTGCAGGGAAAAGGGATGATTAACACACTAGGAGCATTACACAATTCTTCAGAGTCGTTCCCTTACTTTCGAGTCCAGCCCTAAGAATTGAGTAGCCTTGTGCTCAGCAGTACATTTGTGCGTAAAAAGGCACAATTGCGCAGACAGAACAAATAACAGGTCTGTAGGGAGCTGTAGCGAATCAGGAAGGGGCTTGAGGTGATGACGAACTGGTTCCCACTATTCGAGTAAGGTTTGCCCTTGGTGGCAGAGCAGTTGCCAAAAGGTGGGAATAGCTAGGGAGCGCAGGCTAGCCCAGCCAAAAGCAAATACCTTTAAGGGAGATTTGTGCATAAAAGGGATCGGTTGTGCCAGGGGGCCACCGGTAAGTGATCCAAGTACTCACTGACCCTCGGCACATCCCGAACCAAACTTTGCTAGTTTAGTCAAGGTCGCTAGTAGGTTAGAGTCCTGCAGTCTCACGGCGCTCCAGCTCTCAGCAGAATAGAACTATCTTCTGTGACGGCACAGTTGCCTTTTCTCAGCTTCTGAAAGAGATGTTAAGAAAATTCCAGTGCAGCAGGCTTCAGGACACTGGAGAGGTCGGCAAGGCACCTATAGCGACTATCTCCAACAGCTAGTGACGTGGAAATCGCAGATGTGCAGTGATGCATTATCCTAATTCGCGACGCAGAGGAGCTAGCCCTATGAAATTTGGCATGAGGGCACAGAACCAAAAGCAAGCGTTGTCCCAAGTCCCGGGTTTCAACTCGAGACTGCAGCGGTTCTGCGGGATACCCTGAGGTAGAGCTGGACAGGTCACTGGATGGCCCAAGAACACTTCCGAACAGGCTCCTTCGCTGGGTAAGCAGCGGGCGCTGAGAGTACTTGTTTCCATGACTCCAAAGGGGCAAAGTGCCTTGGCAAACCTTCTTGAGCGATGAAGAAAACAGGGGTCCAAACAAAATATAAGAAAAAGACATGTACAATCTTGCGCCCATGCTTTCACACTCACAGCTCCATGGATATTTCTGAACCAGTAGTACACGTAGCACCACAACTATTTTAACAACCTGATTGGAAGAAGTACACCTGTATCTTTTAATGTGCATGACTAACTAGGTGCAGAGAAATAATTATTTCAAAAACATTTCCTTTTTTCAGTTAAAACATATTTTTACTTGCTTATAAAATACTCTTTGTGAAGTGGGGTTACATTTTTAATCCATAAGCAGGAGACGGTGCTAACCAGATATTTAAGCATAGCAAGTCTCCAACAGGTGGAACAGTCAAGTGGTATGAACTCTATAAACTAATCCTTGGGAGCAATGGTGGGTTTAAATCAATGACTACAAGATAGGCGAAAGTGTGACACAACTGTCCGGGCTCATTAATACTGCAGAAACCACCCAAAAACGGGCTAATGAAGTGTTCTAATGTACTGTATAAAATGACTTTAACTGTTTAACTAAACGTGAATGCATCAAAGTCTAGTTTCTTACCATGATTGTCATCTTGCAACATTATGAAACTGTTATGAGGTTTCTTTTGGTCGGCCTTCGTCAATGCTCTGGAGAGACTAACATGGGCTGTCCTCAGTCTAATTGTGCACAGAATCTGATTGTCTCAAATCTATGGAGAGCTGGCATCTACAGTCAGTGAGAAAATGCCACCCAAATTCCTCCCTTCTCTTTGAACACCGGAGTTGCATTTGAAATTTTGCAGAACTAGCTGGAGGTGTCCATAATTTTATCTCCTGCCACGTAGCCCACCCAGACGCCCATCCCCACCTGCATCCCACTTTGGGGACACCGATTCTGCTTGGGAATCCACTGATTCCAGCTTCACCAACACACAAAGAGCACAAATAATCCCATGGCCACAAGGAGGCGCCCTCAATGGCAGCAAATGGGCCCAGTGAGCACACCACCTCCCTGCCTAAAGGGCACACACCCTTGCCTCCCTCCCCACATCCAAAGACATGCGGGCATGCCCCTCCACCGCCTCCAAGATTCCAAAGAACCATAAAACTATGACAAACCATCCCTTCTACCAAGCACCACAGGTTGGCACAGCCCACATATTTCCTGCCCTCCATCCTCCGACTACTTACCCTTGGCACAAACCTCAATGCCAAAACACCCACTCCTGTGAACCTCCCCTTCCTAAGCAGCCAAACCTACCTCCAATAAATACCGGGCTACGACTCCAAGTTCATTCATAACCAAACGCAGCACAACAAATGTAGGAGGCAGCACCAAGGTCCACTCCCCCTGGCTCCCTGATCTGCCCCACCCACTCAAGGTACCTATTCTCTAGGTGTACCTTCACACAAAGTGGTGCAGCATGGGAAGAGGACAAAGAGGCTGGCAATGAGATACAATTCACTATACAGTAGTAGCAATGGTAACATAAGTTGCAGCAAGTGTTTTTCTGTTTCATGTGTGTTGCAGACTAATACATGAACGCCTTTTTGTAAACGGCGGAGTTTAGTCCTCAGCCTACCTGGAAACAAAAGATATAAACTAACGAAGTAAAACCTGGATGCAATCCCTCACAGCAAAACAACGAATCTACAGGCTTCATACAATACCAGCATCAAGTGAGTCAAAGTATTCACAATACTCGATCTTCTCACCAGTCTCTTCTACGTGAAACAGAGTTGGGGTTGACTGAATGACAGGGTTCGATAAATATTAACAGATGGTATTGTATTGCTCCTGGAGATTCCTGATGGTATTAGCTACCAGCTGTCCATTTAGCAAAGAAACCAATATTCAGTGCCTGGTAAATGGCAAACTCTTCAGTGTCTTGAGTCGTGCTGGATAAACCATAGCCCCTGGAACGTCCAAGAAGGAGGGTCGGTGGGGGGGCGTGGGGGGAGGGTTGGAATTTTCTTGTACTTGTTCTGGACTGGAGATGTTTCATGCTTCAGGATCTTTGACCTGGAAGAAAATGCTTCCCTGTCAGGAGGAACTAGTGAAACTGTCAGAGTGGCCTCCACATAGAGCTTAAACAAGGTAAGTCGGGAGAAGGGATGGTGTAGCGTACTGCAGAATACACAGATATATATATATAAGACATTGGGAAAGATTATTTGATTAATACTGGTCAATCGCTGTGGAATTGGCTTTGGCGGATTGGCCGAAGAGAACCAGACTGGGGGCACACTGTGGGTCTGCATTGTAAAGAGTACAGGAACCGAGGGCACACATACTAGTTTCATAACTTTGCACATTTCGAGATCTGGAAGTAAGCTCCTATTGCACTCGGCACAAACTATTGGCTACTAATAATTGACTGCTGGCAAGTACGAAATGATGTGCTATGTGGAGAATTGAGCTGGCAAATGACCGTTTACTGGACTAGTTGCTTGCAACTTGACATTTTACCCCTGGTAGTGTAAAAGCGCAAAGGATGAAGAGGCGAAGATGCAAAGTAGGAGATGAGAGCATAGGCAAAGGTCAATAGAACAGGTGAAATAAAGACTTCATAGTGAAACGCATGAGAGGTAACAAACTAAACCACCATGGAAAAAAGTGAGTTTGTGACTAAACCTTAAATATTGGACAACAGCAAGTTCTACTGTAGCAGTTTTCTTTTGGAGGGTGACCTAGCACCTCTGTGGAAAGAGTTGCGTTTGTCTTTGTTCACATAATCGCTAGCACTATTGGGAAAAAAATGGGTAGCACAATGAAACCTGCACAATTATAAAAAGACCGATTGTTGGTGAATGTGGCAAGGCAAACAAAATTAAAGCTGGAAATGTCGGAGCATATGAATGCAAGTCGTGAATGAAATCCCAGACCCGACAGGAGACCAGTTTATATAGAACAGGTAGCTCTCGCCCTTTAAGTTAAAGAGCTGAGAGCCTTGAACTAAATTCTGTTCAAATACTGATCTGCAAACATGAAACTGGTGCTGCATGAAAGCCAGGGATGCCCATTGATCAGCACCATGCAAAGTGATCTGTAAATGGCATCAAAGAACAAATCCCAGAGAGCTGGATCTTTGAAGCAAGCTTCCAGCTGGAAAGAACATCAAAGAATAAACAACTGGCAAGCTACGTCCGAGCTGGAACCAATGTCTGCAAGAAGAGCTTCATATTGGGAACGTACACAGCTCTGCTCTTAATCTGAGCAAACTGGAACAAGCAAACACATTGCACAAAGGTCAAGAAGTCCAAACGGGTCTGATGCAGAGTGACCAGTGTCTAGTTGCAATGGAAGTTGCTAGGGTCCAGCGTCTATAGTCTTCGTAAGGAAAGAGCACAACATGTGAAACAGATTAATAAACCAGCTCCAGACAGTTATGACTCTCTTGAATGTGCTCTTATTCGGTCGAGGCAAGCCTGTAAAGATGTACATGCATTGGAGTTCGGTTATGTAATTCACCAAAGTATGTTGACACATCCGAGGTCTTTGGCTGTGCAGTAGCATAATCGACTGAAGCCAGAACTGTGCACAACTCTCAAAAGAAAGTGCAGATTTCCCATAGTCCAAGAGGAAGGACTTCATATAAAATGGCCATAACACAGTATTCTAGCTCTCTGAGAATTCGAATTGGATTCTGTAATCTTCATCAAGATAGTTTGTAAAGAGGTTCCAGGACACATTATTGGTTCAGGAAGACCACCTCTGGAGCTCCCTCTGCTAGCAAGATGATTGATTTGTGACACCCTGCGGTGATCAGTTACATTTGTTGCCTGTGGTCCATAACAGATGTGTTCTACTGGATTAGAGGTAGGCTGGTCCTTCTCCCAACTATTGGACCCTCCACTGATTTACGCTGATGTTGCCGTGGGAATCCTTGAAGTAGGATCTGGTAGTACCTGAATGTGGTTTAAGGAAGTGGTTGCCCAGAGCCGCTGCAGCTGCATAGAATAAAGCCTTAAGGAAATGGGGGTTTGTGAAACATCACCTGGGCCCCCACTACTTTAAAATGGGGATGCAGACAGGGGAGGCTCCTATTGCTCCAGATCCCTGGTTTAGCAGCCCCTGTTCGCCAGGTGTTGGTGCTTAAATACAATCCCCATCCAGTTACTCCTCAGTAGTGTGCCAGCAACAAACACTTGGAGGGGCTGCATGCTACATGACCTCAGATTGCTTTGCTTACACTTTTAAGTAGCGCCAATAACCGTTCACTTCGGCGGATCTCCAGTTGGCATAACTTACTGACAGCATCCCCAAACCCAGGGTTCGAAAATTGAGATCCAATGAGCAGGAGCTAAAACCAACTCCTAGGTGTTAGACATCACCCAGTAGGCAGGAGCTACCAGAGATGCTCCCTTAACCTTTTGTCCATTTTGTATGAACCATTGTGCTTAAATGTGCATTAGATGTGTTCCAAATCTTCTTTATTAACATTCTCAAAGTTAATGTCATATTTACATGTTTGGAAGGCACCAGTTGGCCCAAGGAGCCGAAAGTAGGTCCTGTTGGTGATTGGGTTCATGCTACCCAGGCTCTACTATGCTAGAAGCAAGAGCTAAATAGCTCCCAGCTCCCCTCAGTTGTGAACCCTGCAAACCCCTTGTAATCTGCCGGCACAGGTGGCCAAGATACTGGCTTCCATGACCAACAAGTCACTTTGGGCTTACTCCAAAATGGCAGAATGGGGCTTCAAAACCTCAGTCCCAGCAGTGCATGTAACGTTGGTGGCCAATCATGTAAGGGAAGGAAATGAGGTTAAACAGTTGAACTTAAAGGGAATAAATGAAACTCACAAGGGACTTGAGCATCATCAATTATTGTGGGCGGAGTATTTAGGCTCCATTCAGGATACTGAGTAATTAGCAAGGCTTTTAATACCCAGTACATTGTCAGTGATGTCAACTGTTAGGGCAGCAGATCAGACCGCAGAAAAGCAAAGGAGAGCGGCAGACCCCCTACCCCCCAAAGAGACGTGACACAGAGAAGGTAGGAGCTGAAAGCCTGCTGTGAGCTAGATCTCAGACCCAAGGTGTGACTAGACCTATAAAAGGAGAGGGTGTTGGAAGCCTTCAGAGGACTGGACCTTGGGGCCCAAGTTAAAACCAGACCATGTACAGTAGGAAGAGCAATTGAAAGACATTACAGATGCGGGACCTGTATGGGTGGCGGCCTGTGCCCAAAACGTGACAACTTGTCCAAACATGTACTCTAAGTGCATGTTTGGGAGGGTTTGACTTGCTTTTAGCAGGGCCAAAGGTATCCTCTTAAGGCCAGGTGGGTGACCTGCGGCTGGTGGGATATTCTTAGATGTGTACCCTAAGCAAGGGTGGAAGAAGTACTTGCTGCACAGTGGGCCTCCCTATGAGTACTGCAATAGGGGGTTAACGGCACCGGTAAGGATGCCGGTGCCGTTAACCCCCTACCGCCGCATTCCAAGGTCCCTTAGCGGGACCTGCTAAGGGACCAGGGAGCTAATAACGGGCCCGCTATTTGCAGGCCCCTTATTAGCTCCTTCCCCATTCCCATTGAGCCCTATGGGGGCTCGAATGGGGAATGGTTTTCAGAATGGGGATTTACCGGGTCCTCCAAGGTTGGAATGACCCGGTAAGTCCCCATTCCGACTACCCGGACCCAGGTTTGGAGGCAGCCATGGCGCTATTAGCGCCTTGGCTACCTCCAAACTCGTAATGACCCCCAGTGTGTAAACAATACAATTGTTAGTCCTGCAGGGTGACTCACAACTTGAGGGTGAGAATATCTATCTGAGAAGTGGATAGTAGTACCGGCAAGTAGGTGTAGTCTAGCATCAAGCTGAGCACTTTAATCCTAAAACTGTAGTAAATTAAGGAACCCCGGTGGCCCTCTTAAGGGAAGTTTTTCAGGCGACACTTGACAAACGCTGGGAATTGCAGGGGGGGGCACCTTATCCAATTGTTAAGCTACTGTTAAACATTATGTACCCTGAAACCTTTAGCAAAATAATTGTTTCAGTTGGAACCTGACTGGTATTCCCCTCCCATCCTGTTGCTTGAAAACAAATGTTTTGAACTATATTTCAAATGTTTTGTGTCCTCTCACGTATTCCTCATCTTTGATACTCCAGGCTGCTTGCAGCGTGCTTTGGCCATTTTTTTCCGATTTTCAGGTACCGTGCTGCGTCGAGTCGTGGCCCGGGACGGCCTCCGTCCTGTCTTCGGCCGTGACGTCAGCACAGGTAAAAGTAGCATGCCCGTCCACCATTGCTTCAGTTCTCTTTTTTTTTTGCTAGTGTGCTTCGAACGGTTCTTCGCTTCAAAATGATGTCGACACCCAAGATGGAATTTAAGTGGTGTTCTGATTGTGGGGACATAATGTCCATAACCGACCCGCATTGAGTCTCTAGTGTCTGGGAGCAGACCAGAGAGTGAGGACTGCAGTACCTGCCAGTCAATGACTGTAAAGGCCTTGCGTGAGAGACAGGGGAAACTAATGGCAGGTAGGCCCCCATCAAAATCCACTTCTTTTTCCCCGTCAAAGTGGAGGTCCTCAGATGACTTGAGGGTTGTTTCCCCGGCAAACCAAAAGCGCTCCATCTCGACTTTCGTCATCCCATAAAGTCAAAGAAGCGACGCCACTGGTTGCCGTCAATCTTCCTCCTCACCCTACAGATGGTTACTTTTCCAAAGAAGTTGGCATCCTCGGCTGATTGGGAAACATTTAGGTTAAAGATGTTGCAGGTTTTCCAAAAAGCTGCACAGAGTGTCCCTCGGGGTGCCCGTCCAAAAGAGCTGAAAGTCTCCAAAACCCAGCGCGTCTGACATGACCGGCAGAGTACCTGTAGCCTCCACTTCTCACGCGCCAGAGTTCTCAGGAAGAAAGCCTCCTCTGCATACGTCGGAGTCTTCCTCGACGATCGATAGTGGTCAAACACCTGGGACTTCAAAGTTTGTGTGAAAACATTCATTGAAAACAGCAGAGCCGTCAACGCCACTTCTTACTTTGACGCTGTAGGCTCCATCTGAGCCTTTGAAGGTTGTCAAATCTCCTGTCGAGGCATCCAAGACATTTAAGCCCCTACCAATGCCTGATTTGTGCATTTCTATGTGATCTATATTTGAGGAAGATAAAGACCAGGATGTCCCTTTTGGATAAGAGTATGGTGCCCCCAATGTATCTAAGGAATTAATCTCGGAAGAATCAAAAATCCAAATTCTTTTGGCAGACTTTGAAAGAAAGCATGTGGCCTGCTTTGGGTGATTGCCGACAGGACACCGGCACAGGCTAAAGAGCCACAGCCAATTTGAATGCTGGCAACTGATACATCCTTCATGATAAACTAACCAGAAGTTATATAAACAGATCAGGAAGACTCTAGTTCTCATTATGAACAATGATTCTTGGATTTAACCCATGAAATTAGCCCAAAGACCTAAAGAATACATTTCCAAACCAGCACCATTAGCCCTGATTTGAGAAAAACGAGGAATTCGTCGAAACACGTGTAATCACATAGGGCACCAGAATAACTCAAAACCGCAAAAATAAAACCACAAAAGTTTTGGAACACTGAAAAGGGAGTCATTTGTCTTCTTTTCTTGGTAAAATATGGGCGCATGGGAACATGTTAATGTAACTACACAAACTACTTAAGACTTTGAAAGAAGCAACCACTCTGCAATCTTCTCCAGGGACTGATTTTGCAAACCCAGAATTATCCGGTTCTTCAGATCCTTGATCAGTGATGAGTAAGCGAACTGAATATCTTGGCTGGGGTAAACCGGTAGTTGAGAAGGATGATCTCGCAGACATCCTAGATAGTGGACCACCAAAGGAAGTGGTAGTGCAGTTTCCCACTGCTTTGAAGACCAGGATTTGGGGAAATTGGCTTAAGCCCGACTCCACGCCGGCAGTAAACAAAAATCTAACAAAGAAAAATAGGACTACTTCCATAGACCCTCTATTTTTATCCAGGCACCTGACTCCAGAAAGTCTGGTAATACAGGCAGCAACATCCGGTTTGGGGGCCTCTGCATACCCTTCCATTCCATTCCACTGGATAAGGATGATAAGCAAACTGATGTCCTGGGGAAAAAGTCTTTAGTAATGAAGTATGGCATTACAATCAATTAATACGACTTTTGCTTTGGGCAAATATTCCCATACCTTATGGGACGTTGCTGCATTTCAAAAGAAATCATACCATTTTTTATATGGGGCAGCAATCGCCAATGGGGTGATAACTATAGGAATGTAAGCAATACACTTAGTTTAACCTTCTATTGACACATCTACAAAACAGAAGGGAATAGGAGTTCTTTTTGATTTTAGGTGAGATGGCACTTGAGTTACAATTTTCCCCCTGCAATGTTCCCTCAACCCACAAATAATCCATTCTAAATGGATAAATAGAAACAGCAGGTAATCGGGAATGACAAATGGAAAACGGAATGGAAATCAGACCTTCCCTCCCCAAACAAGAGAAAAACGGATTTTAAAACTCTGGCAATGCTAAAACTGACACTCTGAAATGGCTGAATGAATGTGTATAAAAACCTTGAAACAAATATTATTCCTCACTAACAGCAACCATGTAAAAGTACAAACAATCACAAGCAATGTATAACCAAGAGCATACAGTTCGAAAATGAGCGGCAGGTTTTAAAACATGTTTGCAGCAAATGACACGTTGGAAAATTAGCAAACGTATGTCTCTAGCTGGAAAATTTAGTGATTTATGCAAGATCTAATGAGGAAAATGGAGCAGAGAAGCAACAAACTGCTTTAAAATGGATTGCAAATGACTTGAACAGGATTTAATGACTAAGAAAAAGAGACTGCCACCCGTGAATCTCTGTTTACGCCGCTGTTTTAACTCTACACTTGGTGTTCCCCATTTCCTTAATGAAAAAATGTATTTATTTAATCAAAATTGCTACTGACTTATGTTCTAGAAAAACAAAAATTAAGAGAAAATCTGTGCTAATGCTAGGAATCCAAGGCAGGGTTTCACATAGAATGCTGACAATTTTAACAAGATATCGAAGTCAGAATAGCTTAGAGATTGGAATAGGACAAAGCAAGTCAAGGTATACTATGAATTTCTATGGTTC